>NC_142655.1:52225384-52534230 GCF_055504915.1 Nelumbo nucifera | reverse complement strand
CTGATCCCACCACCACTATCAGTCTGTCATTCCTTCTAATATGCATGTGTTTTTGTTTACCCTTCCTGAGAAAATCCATCTGCACTAGATAGCCAACCTATCATGTAATCTACTGACTACTCTTAACGAAATAAAAGTGCCCAGAATGTTTGCTCCATTTTCTAATCTTGTTAACAGGGATGGCCTCCACAAATCTGGAAAACCATTTCACCACCCTCTAGCAAGGAAAGCATTCCCTCTACCAAATTCCAAGATTTTGACAATCTCATTCCCATAAAAATGAAAGATGGCCAAATTGAAATATTTTTTCTTCTATGAACAGATGGAAAGCCATTAGAACTAAAAAGGAAGCAATCACAGTCAAGAAAAAAAAAGTTGTTTTGGGCATCATTGTAGTCTCTTTTTTGCACTTCATTGATAACTTGTGATATACTGTAATTCTGTAACTTGATTTCTCTCTTATTAATAAAGTTAATTTTCCTTGCTGATAAAAAAACAAAAAAAAAAGTGATCACAGTCAAGAAGGAAAGAGGAAAAAAATCAAAATGAAGGAATCTTGAAAACAAGGGTAAAGGGGATAGGTGTAAAAGGAAATACCAAATGAATGAAAAGCTTGGGGAGGGTACAAGATGATTTTTTGATCAGCAAAAAGAACTGAGAATTTTATTAAAGTGTACTAAATTTTGATAGTACAATAAGTCCGATCAATCCCCACAAGGTACAAATGTTATAATTGTGCCCAAAATAATTGTTGCCTATTTACCCCTTTTGGGAGGGTACGAGATGATCCAGAATCCCAATAGAGGATCTGATCTGAATTCCAATATGGTCCAAGTTATAACTTAAAAGTAACATCAAGTTCCTATTGACCATGCCTCTGTTACATTTTTATTACACCCATAAAAAATGTTATAAATATATATTTTTTACAGGGGAGGTGACCAGCGGTCACCAACCAGATAGAGATGACCACCCTAACAATAAAATTCAAAACAGAATCCTGAAAAACGACTTCCCTCAAAACCAATCTGCTTAAGAAATCATTGAGTATTTATCAATAGGATGATTACCATTTATCAAAAAAATCAATAGGATGATTACTTGTAAAGATAGATTTCTTTTATCAGTTCTAGAGGAACTGAAATTCACTTTGATGAACCAGATAGAGGAACTAGATGTGAAGGAATCCCAAAGAATCATGAATGTACAAGAAAGAGAATTAAGATGGAGGTTGAAGAAGGAACTAGAAAAGGCCCTTTTACAAGAAGAATTCTCTTGGAGGCAAAAATCTAGGTACAAATGGATCAAGGAAGGTGATGGAATGAAGTAGCCAATGGAATGGAAAAACTCAGTGACCAAACTTGAAGTGGATGGAATGGAACCTGACTCCCAAGAGGAGATAGCCAACTACTTTATAGCTCATTTCAAATTTGTTTTGAGGAAACCTCTAGAAAGTAGAGTGGAGCTGGCTGGTTTGGATTGGCCGAGACCTTTTGAAGAAAATAAAGGCTAGTTGGAAAGGAATTTTAAAGATGAAATCCGGCAAGCAATTTTTTCAATGGATAGATCCAAGGCACCAAGACCATATGGTTTTGCCATGGTTTTCTTCCAAGATTGTTGGAATATAGTTAAAGAAGATTTTCTCAAGGTCTTCAAAGAGTTTGACGATAGGTTTGTCACTAGTCGTGGAGTTAATGCTACATTTCTAGTCCTGGTTCCAAAGAAGAAAGAGGACAAGCATCCTAAAAGTTTTAGATGAATCAATCTGGTAACTAGCATCTATAAGATTTTGGCTAAAGTCTTGTCTTTGAGGATCAAAAAAGTACTTCCCTCCCTCACTAGTCAAGCTTAAGGTGCTTTTGTTCATGGTAGACAAATAAATAATCAAATTTTAATAGCAAATGAATGTGTGGACGAAATGAGAAGATTTGGTAATCAAGGCTTTGTTTGCAAATTGGACCTTGAAAAGGCCTATGATGGTGCTATGGAAGTGTGGGTTCAGGGATAGATGGTGCAATTGGATAAGTGGATGCCTTACATCTTGCCATTACTTGGTTTTAGTCAATGGGGTAGTACATGATTTCTTCCTAGCCTATAGGGGCCTAAGACAAGGTGATCCATTGTCCCCATTCCTATTCATACCGATTGTTGTTGCTTAGTAGACTTTTATCAGAAACATATAGGGCTGGGTCAATTAGCGGGTAGAGAATAGGAAGAAACCAAATCCCGGTAACTCACCTTCAATTTGTAGATGATATTATAATATTTTGCGAGGTATATGATTTGTTGAGGGTGAGAAATTTGAAGAATCTAATACTTCTCTTTGAAAGTGCCTCTAATTTGAAAATCAATTTTGAGAAGAGTTGTGTGGTGGGGCTAAACCTGAAAGGAAGGGAGATGGAGTCTATCATTGCCTGTTAAGAGTGCACTATTTCTGAGTGGCCCTTGACTTATTTAGGACTTCCCTTAGGTGCTAACCCAAAGGAGAGTCAGTTTTGGAATCCAGTGGTGGAAAAGTTTGAAAAAGGGTTCGTGGCTTGGAAAAAGAACTATATTTCTTTGGGGAGCAGAGTAACTTTAATCAGGTCCACACTTACCAACCTACCAATTTATTTTCTGTCCATCTTTAGGATACCTTCTAGGGAAGGTAAGAGAATAGAAAAATTGATGACAAACTTCTTGTGGGAATCGAGGGAAGAGTAAAAGGATTGCTTGATTAGATGGGAGGTTGTGACTTGAAATAAGGAAGAAGGGGGTTTAGGGTTAGAGAGCCAAGTTAATAAGAATGAAGCTCTATTAAGAAAATGGCTATAGAGGTGGCCTTTGGAAAGAAAGAGGTTGTGGCATGAGGTGGCAGCTAGTATCCATGGCTGTTATGAAACTAGTTGGGATGTTGGGGTATCTCAACAGGCTTTACTCACAACACCTTGGAAGGAAATTTTTGGCATCCTCCCTAAATTCCTCAAGTTGGTAAGGTATGATGTTTGCTCTGGTAAATCTGTTCTCTTTTGGGAAGATGTTTGGGTGGGCACTCCTCTGAAAGAAACTTTTCCCCTCCCTTTAGTCTATTTCCTATATAAAAAGGAGTTTGTTTCTAGGTTCCTTTCTCCCCCGGTTCTCCCATTGTCTCTAAATTGGGATTTTGGGTTTCAAAGAGGTTTGAGGGATGAGGAACTTGCTTGCATCTTTGAGCTTTTACTTCTACTAGATTCTGTTTGTCTGGACCCCCTTAAACCGTATAGAAAAAATTGGACTTTGGTTTTGAGTAGCTCCTTTACTTGTGCTTCCTTCAAGTCCCTTTGCTCTACTCTATCCCCTTGTCCCCTTGGGTGTTCCTAGCCAAAGAAACTTGGTTAAGGCCTATTCCCCCTAAAATAGTTGTTTTTTACTGTGAAGTTTATTATGGTAAAATTAATGCTTTAGATAACCTGCAAAAGAAGAGACCTTATTTGTGTTTGTCCCCAAACTGGTGTACATGCAGAATGAGGATTGTTACCATTTACTGATATCTTGCTTTTTTGTTGCAGATATTTGGAATTGGGTTTTTACGTTGTTTGGTGCATGTGAAACTTGCCTTCTAAAGTAAATATGATTTTTGATATGTCTATTTTTGGGTGGCCAATGAAGACAGGGAAGCTTATGTGGAAATGCATCAAAGAAGCTTTTTATGGATTACTTGAGAGGAAAGAAATGTCAAAATATTCCAAGAAAAGGAAAGAAGCCCTATTGTAGTAATGGAGCGTATCTTGACAAGGGCAATTCTTTGGTTGAAAACTTCATCTCTTTGTGAATTATTCCTGTGATGATCTTCAAAGGAGTTGGGCTTCGGCAGCGGTGGCTTCCACAGACTTCAAGAAGAATAGAAGGAATCTTCTCTGGAGGGTGTTGTAAAGCTAACCCTTGATTGGAGTAGTCAAGGCAACCTAGGACCTTCGGGTATAGAAGGGATCTTGAGGGATAAGGATAGCAACATTCTTTCCTTATTTTCAGGTCCAGTGGGAGTTGGAGACTCTACAAGGGTTGAGATACTAGCTGTTATACAAGGATTATAGATTGCCAACCAACTCGGAGTGGAGAATTTGATAGTTGAGGGAGACTTTAAGGTCATAGTGGGTTGGTTGTTGAATCCAAATACTGTTATTTGGGCTATAGAGATCTTCTTAAAAAGTTAAATGGCTTACAAGGAATATGCCAGTCAGATTTCAGTGGGTTAGCAGATCGGAAAACACCTTGGCAGATTCTCTAGCTAAACTAGGGGCTTCTTGGTTTTCTTTGTATTGGGATACCTTATAAATTATATTCTGATAAGAGTTTGGTTTTTGGATTCATCCCTATGGTAAGGTAACATATTGTGCCTCTTCCTGGGGTGATTGTACTCTTTCTTACTCTTTTTAATAAAAATAGCATTCATTCATCAAAAAAAAGGAAGATGGAAACTGTAAAAATCATTACCTGAGGAAGGCCAAATATTTTGAGTGCATATTGCCACATAAATTTTCAACTGCATCTTTTAGGTCCAAAAGCTCACAGCAAAGTTTCCTGATTCCCTGCAAAACAAAGTTACTTACGGTTAATAAAATCTAGCTGTCTTCACAATATATAAAAGCCCAATTACCTATGTTACAGTAAGGACATAATATGGACAAGGTGTTGGACATAGAATTTACACCAAAAATCATCGTATCCAAAACAGAAATGGAACCCATTTTGAAGTGTCCATGAAATATAATCACTTACAAAGGCTGCTACAAAAGCTCCCTAAGAAGGCAATGATGAAGCTTTCAACAAATGGCTTCAAAAGTATAGAAGAGATCAACAAATGAACAAACTATTCGAGAAAACAGCAGTGCTGTCTTTGCCTCAGCAATTGGCATATATCATATACATTATAGCAGTTGTCTACAGGGCTAGGACATGCAAGAAGTATTTAACATGTAGATGCATGTCTTTAGTCCTTTGGGGAACTTGAAACATATTAGCAACATATTTCTTGGAGATATTTAGCATAATTCAAATTCAAGTTGCTAAGTTTCTACTGAAGAATAATATCAGGCAGTTATTATACTATAAATACAACAATATTTTACTAAAACCTGTCATTAAACCATAGCTCCCTAAGATGTAGTTAAAGCAGCCAAGTAACACCCAAGTGTTTTGGCTTTCCAGGGTAAGTCAATGCCTAGGCAAGAATTAGACATCACCAAGGCAACAAAGTTGAATAAATAAATATATACATATTATATGGCGTGAGTATAAACCACACATAAGTATTATATAATTGCATGTTAATAATAAACTATCAAGCACAAATTAAATCAGTAAATGGTAAAGTGACGAATCAACCCGATTTTTAGAAAAAAAAAAAAAAAGAATGACATGATCTTCATAACCTCTTCTATTCATAGGAAATGCACATAAATAACACAAGGATAAGGAGCCCTAAAGTAAATCTATACATATAGACCTATCAATCTAAAATGGGTTACACAGTCATATCGATCTAGAATGGCATTGTTAGTTACATGTCCCCATTAATATGTGTATACTTATACCTCCCTTCTAGTTGGTAATATAGGTAATAGCCTCTAAAACACTCATACAAAGCTTTTATTACACCAGTTCTTTTTTTTTCTCTTCCATGCAACATGACGTAGCAAAGATTTTGTCATTTCGATAACAAAACTACTTAAGAAATTCTGTTGTTCTTTTTCTCAACCAATAATAAGCTGGCTATCTACAGGCAACTTCATTCCTATCATAACTCATACCTAGATTTCACATGTAGTTAGTTCTGTCCTTTTTTTTTTTGAGAAGGCAATGTAAAATTGTACCACTATGATCAAAAGAAAGTATACAGCATGTTAGTGCACTGTACAAGAAGCTTCTGTACATATGAACACCATTAAAAACTCCCAAAAAAATCAACAGCCAAAAAAGAAAAAGACAGAAGATAATCCTTGAACAAAGGATTGATGCTCAGCCATCCCCTAAGGTTACCAAAAATTTGATTGATCAGGACCTCTTCTTGATTTTGCTTTTGTTCAAAAATCCTCCTATTCCTCTCAGTCCAATTGACCCAAATTACAGCCAGAGGGATGGCCGACCAAAGGATTTTTCCATTTTTTGACATACCTCCAATATTCCAGCCTTCAAAAAGGGACTTGACAAAGGCAGGGAAGCATACTTGGAGGAATATTGCTTTAAGAAAATGAGACCATACTCTGCCTCAGAACATGCAGTGGATAAATAAGTGATTTGGAGTCTCCAACTCTTGGTTACACAGAACACATAGGTTATTAGGTAACACCAGCCCCTTCCTGGCCAGCATCTCCTTTGTAAGGAATCCTTCTTCCACCGCCAACCAAGAGAAAACTTGATTTTCGATGGGGCACTCCCACTCCAAATGGCTTTAATAGGGAAACTGTTGCTGGATTCTGACATCAGACCAAAGTAAAATGATTTAACAGAGAAACTCCCATTGTTAGACCACAGCCATACCCTTCGATCCGGAAGTGGAGGATTTTTTGAATTTTGCAATAAGGCTAGCAAGTCAGAGACTTGAGAGATTTAATGATCATTAAAATTTCTTCTAAAAGGAGCCCAAATCATAGAGTCACCATGGATGACATAGGAGGTTGCCACCGAAACCTCTTTGTCCCATGCCAGTGAAAACAAATCTGGATAGACTTCTAAAAGAGGTTGATCTGTGTTGGTGTGAAAAGTTTAATAAATTCTCACACAACATAATTCACTCAATCAAGTGATTGAGTTTTTATTATTTTGGGTAAGGCCCATTCAGGGAATCATACGGATTGTTCCCCTTAATTACATCTCTACAAGAAAGTAGAGAACACCTTTTGATTCTGACTTGGAGAAATGAATGCACAGAACAAAAGATAAGAACAATATAGTACTACTTTAAAAGAACTTTTCATTTCTTTTACATCAAGTGTACAAGAATGAGAAGAAAAAAAAACTCTACAACAATAAATTTCTCTCTTTTCTTTTTGATACAAAGAAGATTTCCTTCTCGCTCCTTTCTTCACAATAAGTTGTAGTCAATCAAATGAAATTACAATTGTAGACAGCCTTAATCCTTTGGATTTTTGCATACAAGAAGGGAGCCGTAGTCAATCAAATTGCATATTTGATTGTAGAAGATTTTATTCCCCTGTTCTTCATTTTCATTTGAAGGGAACCATAATCAGCCTTTGAGAATTAGACTGTAGATGGTTTAATCCCAAGTTTTGTCTTGGAAGAGGGACCATAGTCAACCAAGTAGAGGCACCTGGTCGTAGATGATTTATTTCCATCTATTTCCTTTCTCAAAACTGAAAATAAAAGAGAGAGAAAGAATGATACCTAGCAGAAGACATATATAGGAAGTATTTGCCAAGAGGACTTTCCTTTTCCTACCTGTATTAGTGAGACTTCTTTTCCTTCCCTACATTCCCTTGAGCACTTCTCTTTTCTTCTCTCTTTATCTTTGCTTTCCTTAAGAATCTCTTGTGGCAATTTTCTCCGAAGAAATCCCCTTCTAGCTTCCTTAAGGAGCTTAAATAGGGAGTGGGGTAGCTATGTAACTACCTCCTCCTCCTAGATGAGGGGCACCTGTCCCTCCCACTTAAAGAGAGGGAACTCTCATACGGGACAATTTTTTATAGTTTTGATATTTTGGCTAGCAGACCAGCTAGCCCACTTATTTGGGTTATTAAATTACTAAATATTATTTGCATTAAAAAAATGCCTTAAACAATCTGTATGCCAATTATCTTTCCGAAACTTTAGCCTATCTCCCACCCTGACTTGTGCTTAATCCCATTAATAAAAAAAGGATAAGCTTTGTAGATTCCCCTCCAAACACCACAGCCATAAGGACAATCAGAGTTAGCTGCAACCCACCCATTAATGCGAAGACCATATTTCTGTGCAATAATAGACCTCCACAATTCATTTGGCTCATCAAAAAATCTCCATAGCCACCTGCCTAGGAGTGCCATGTTAAAAGGCTTTAGCTTCCTAATACCCCAGCCCACCCTCTTTAAAAGGTTTGCAAATCTGATCCCAATTCACCAAATGATATTTCTGGGAGTTCTTCCAGCTGGCCCACAAGAAAGGGGGCATAAAGTACACTGAGATACTCTCTTAATCAAGGTCAATTTACCCCCTTTTGAAAGGTACTTTGCTTTCCAAGAAGCCAAACCTTCTCCACCACTGGAGTCCATATGCTTTTTGAGGTGCATTTGGCCCCCAAAGGTAAAATACTTACAAGGTAGGGAACCAGATTCACAACCCAAGAAATCAGCCAGCTTATGAAGATTTTCCACCTCCCCTACCACCATCATCCCACTTTTAGCAAGGTTGATCTTCAGTCCTGTAACCACCTCAAACCAAACTAACGAATATCTCGGATGTAACACTTGTTCAACTTTAGCATGAGAACAAATAATATCATCGGCAAATTGGTGCAGGGGAACTCCCTCACCTGAGGTGTTGACAGAGGAGCCCCCCAAACATCTTATTTAAGCCTTCCATCACAAATTAGAAATAAGAGTGGTGAAAAGAGGTCTCCTTGCCTCAGTCCCCTAGAGCTCTTAAAATTTCCTTTGGCAGGACCATTTAATAAAATGGAAAATCTGGGTGTAGTCACACAAACCTTCATCCTCCTCCATTTTTGCCCGAGTGCATCCTGGTCAACATGTAATCTAGGAAGGCGAAGTTTACAAGGTCATAGGCTTTCTCAAGATCAACTTTACAAACAAGACCCTTCTTGCACTAGTTCTCCTTGAGTCTATCATTTGCTATCAAAACCCCATCTTGGGTGTATTTATTATGGATAAAAGCCCCTTATGATATTGAGATAATTGAACTCATCTACCCTCGGTCTTGCAGCCAACAACTTTGCTATGATTTTGTAGAAGCTCCCAATTAAACTAATTGGCCTGAAACCCTTCAGCTCCGAAGCACCTTTCTTCTTTGGATTTAGAGAGATAAAAGTGGCATTAAGGCTCCTTTCCAGGGCAGCTGAAGAATGGAATTGTGCAACTAGCTCCAAAAATTTCTTGAAAAAAGAATTGTAAAACCATCTGGCCCAAGGGCTTTATCCCCCTCCATTTCATCCAGGACTGATTTGACTTCCTTTTCTATAAAAGGCCTCAGAGGCTCTGTTAAACTGTAGGCCATCTAACTTTGGCCTGAGTTCACATAAAGCTTCTTGTAATAGCCAATAATTGACTTCTCTAGTTCATATTCCCTTTCAATCAGTCTTCCTTGGACACTTAACTTCTTGATTGTGGTTATCCTCCTTTCATTTGCTACCTTGTGAAAGAAAGAAGAATTATTATCCCCTTCCTTAAGTTGTTGTACTCGGGAGAAATGCCTCCAATGGATTTCGTCTTGATAGGCTAAACTGTCATACTCCTTGGCCAAAAATCTTTGTCTTTTCTTTCCCTCATCGAGGGGTACTGTTTCTTCCTCCCTGTCCAGATCAGAGATGATTTTCCTGCATTCCTCTTTAGGTCCACAACATCATATCATCATGAAAAAAAAGAGATATCAACAATCTCTCCCAGAACTAGATTTTACCTTATGAATACCATTTCCATATTTTTCTTTCAAGATCAAAGGTGTGCTTAGACACAGAGGCGAGGCACGTTTTAGGGTATGCACATCACCTAGGTCTCAAGCAGAGTATTTTCAAGGGGCTTGGTACAAAGGCGGCTCGTAGAATCAAGAATGCATAATGTTTAACACCATATTAGCTATTTGAAGTAATGCAATTGGGAAAAAATAAAGAGATTAAGAGTTTACATGCTTGAATATGTTTTATATGTTATGTTAGATTTTATTTTTAAACTTTCATTTTAAATATGTTTTACATGTTATGTTTATGTATCTTAATTTGAGATAATAGGTTTGTAAAGCATTTATTTTAAAATTTAAGTTTATATTTTTAATTGATAATTTGTTTAATATTTCAATAATTTGCGTTTTTTGAATTTTTTGGATTATTTTAATTTTGTTGGCATTTTTTTAGTTTTAGAATTTCTTTGCATTTTTGTGCCTTGCTTCAAAAGGGTAATGCACCTCACCTTGCGCCTTGCGCCTCGTACGCAAAATAGTCCTTGCGCTTTTTTTGCGCCTTTCACTTTTAAAACACTGGATTCCTTCCAAAAGTAAATTTTTATTATAGATACAACAAAAAATAAACAATAGCTAAGCACCTGAACCAAAATATACAAGTATATAATTGATGGTGGACCTAATGGCCCAACTTTATCCCTTGTAATGAATGTAACCTTAAAGCTACTTTCATGGATGTATTTAGTAGTTTAAAGAGCACCAAACTCCACTATTCTAACCTATTGGCATCAAATTAAGGAATAAACAACCACTTGTTTCCATAACCAAAAAAATATAAAATAAAAATATAAAATTAGAAAACGCAAAACATAAATAAAAGCAGCAAACCCCAACTGAGAGAACAGCAGACTATTGAAGCTTCTATAAACTTTTTTTATTAGAAAAAGGATTTCATTGATAAATTAAAACTTAAAACAACTGTTGGAGATTCCCAACACACCCTGGACACATGGGTTTACATTTATTCCCAGAATAAGTTAGGTCTGTCAACTCCCTGCTTAGCTAGAACATCTGCCACCCCATTTGCAGTTCTTCTCACCCAGCTGAAACTAGAATTTATTTGCTTTACAATGATATTAATTTCCCTAAAAGTGTGTCTATAGTTCCAAAGTGCTAATTTGACTTGCTTTGTCCAATGAAGCTTCTATTAACATTTACACCCTTCTTTTCCACTTATGTCAAGGAAACCCACATTTTGGTTTCACAGAAAAGATCCATGCGCACTGTGCTGTCAATTATAAGGAGAATATTCCACGACAAGATTTTTCACAGATATAATTTTAACTATAGAAAATCTTCCACAAGCCATTCAACCCCTCCCCAAGCAAAAATAAAATAAATAAAAGATTTTCACATATTTAACTTAAAAAAAAAAAAAAAAAGAACTTCAATGAAATCCAAGAAAAAAAATGCGTAGATGAACAATGCTCCCAAATTCCCAATTACCAAGCTTCTTGGGGGTTGAACTTGAAATGGAGAAATTGGGACGAAATGAACACCATTTCTTCATTATATTCAAGGATTGATCTTAATAATGGGGGACTTAACACCATTAAAATGCAAATAAGTAAAGGGGAAGAGAAAAATAATAAGATAAACTGATAAAAGTAAGGTTTAAGAACCTTCTCTGTGTTTGATTGATAAACAGCGTCGACTTTAGACTGTGGAGTGATCCACTCATGAGTTGGGAAGTCGTCCTCTTCTTCGCTGCTCTCCATTTCGCTTCTCTCCCTCTCACACGCGGTTTCTTTCTGCCTTTTCGCAGAGACGACTGAGCCCGTGAACGGACCACGGAAAGAGTGTGGACTGTGGAGAAGAGGTTTCGGCCTTTTCGGGTTTGGAAAACATCATTTGGTTAAAAACCAAAAAACCGAACCGGAAAACCAAAAGTGCGTTTCGGTTTCGGTTTTTGGAAATTTTGATTCGAAAATAGCATTCGGTTTAAATTCGAACCGAATTAACCAAACTCTGTAAGGTTGTGTTTGGTTTGAAAGAAAAAAGTAGGGAAAGGTAGGCAAACTAGGTTTGTTAAGGTTTTCCCATCTTTCCTTTCCCCACCTTTTATTTCAAACTAAACACAGCCCGAAAGGAAAAATCGAATTTGAAACCAAAATTTCTTATTCATTCTCGATTAAAATAAAATTGCAATTTTGGCTGGAATTGTGCCCATTTGATCGTTGGAACCAAAGTAATGGTCTGTTTGAATTTGTAATTTTGGCCGCCCTAGCTTTGGGTTAAGACCAAATTCTTCCATCTGTTAAATGGGTTTCCATATCCACTACTAAAAGACTATGTCAATCTGGCCTGGCCGCTAGAAGCCTAAAACCCCATAATGATGATTAACACACAAAACTATAACATTGTAGTATTAGAGGTGTCGGTCTTCCTTGTCTTTTGCAGCTGCTGAGACCAATTCTATCATCTTTGAGTGTACATCAACTCCTAAAGGATAGTAGCCATCTAGCTCGTGAAGCTACCTTAATGGTCGAAAGTGTTAAATTGCAATTTTGGTTGGCTTAGCCTTTCTTGATGTGTCAAAGTCTTGAGAACAATTCTTTCATCCATCAAACTAGTTTCCACATTCACCTCTAAAGTACAATGCCTAACCAGCTGTCAAAACCAC
Source organism: Nelumbo nucifera (assembly GCF_055504915.1). Lineage (NCBI taxonomy): Eukaryota > Viridiplantae > Streptophyta > Magnoliopsida > Proteales > Nelumbonaceae > Nelumbo > Nelumbo nucifera. Next base: position 52,521,965 of record NC_142655.1, on the reverse strand, counting down.
TATAACGGTTGAAACTATGAAATCGCAATTGTGGAATCACAATTTTGGCCACCCCAACTCTGTTTTGCATTTCCATGTGTAAAGACCTAATGATGTCTATTCTACTGGTTTTTACATCCATAAGTAAAAGATGGTGCCTATTAGGGCACTAAAACTACTTATTCTGAAATTACAATTTTGCCCGATCTAATCCTATTTTGTAGTTCTAGGGGTTGAAGCAAACTGTGTTATCTATTATACTAGTTTATACATTTGTAGATAAAAAAGATTGTGTCCATCCAAGCGTTAAAACCCCATAATGGTCCTTAATAGTAGAAACTATGAAATCATAAATTTCCCCAACCCATCCCTGTTTTGTAGTTCTAAGTATTGAGAATGACTACAATTATCCATTATACTAGTTTCCACATCCGTAAGTAAAAGATGGTGCCCATTCAGACATCTATACCCCTATAATGGTCCCTAACAGCTGATATTATGAAATGATAATTTTGATCGGCCAGGCCCTATTTTGCCATTTCAAGTGTAAGGACCAATTGTGTTATCCATTATCCTTAGGATGGTGCCTATCCAAGCACTAATGGTTCCTTAAAGGTTGAAACTACAAAATCACAATTTTGGCTAGCTTGAACCTGTTTTGTAGTTCCCGATATCAAGACCAACTGCATTATCGGTTATACAAGTTTCTACATTCGTAGGTAAAATATGGTGTCCATCTAGACGCCAAAACCTCCATTGCAGTCCTTAACAGTTGAAACTATGAAATCACAATTTTGGTCGGCCTAGCTCTGTTTTGCAGTTCCAAATGTCGAGACCAACTATGCTATCCGCTATATTTGTTTTTACATATGTAGGTAAAAGAGGGTTCCCATATAGGTGGCAAAAACCCTATGACAATCCTTAACAATTAAAACTATGAAATCATAGTTTTGACTAGTCCAACCTTGTTTTACAGTTCCAAGTGTTGGGACCAATTGCGTTATTTGTTGTACTAGTATGTAGGTAAAAAGATGGTGCCCATCTGGGGTGCAAAACCTCTATAATGGTCCTTAATGGTTGAAAATGTGAAATCATAATATTGGTCGACTTGACCTTGTTTGGCATGTCCAAGTTGATGAGGGCAGATTTGGCCCTCCAGTGAAATTGCGACACGTGGCACCTCGTGACAACTAGGCAAACACCCAGGCAACAATTTACCAAGTTGGTGTCCCACCCGGGCACCGGTCTGGCGGCCTAGCGCGACTTGCACGCGGCCTGGCGCGGCCTGCGCGACCTGGCCGGATCAGCCTGGCACATGATCCGACCTGGCAACCCATAAGACGCCCACCGATGAACCATAACGGCATACCCCACGAGCTCGGTAGCTCACCAAAGAGCTCGCCAAGGAGCTAGGCAGCTCTCCAAGGACCTCGCCACCAAGGAGCCAGGCAGCTCAACAAAGCTCGCCACAAGCAACTCGGCATAGCTCCCCCGGGCAGCTCGCCACTTGTAGGGTAGCTCGGTACAGAAGAGTAGTTTGGCGTATCACAAGAAGATCTCCTGCCTGACAACCTGGCCCAGACACCAACCCGCCGACTGACACAGACGCCGACCTAACAACCTGGCCCAAACGTCGACCTAGCCGCCTGACACAAGCGCCAGCCTGACGACCTCGAGGATTTCACCACCGTACCCCGGTTCTGACGGGATATGATGAGTCTTACCGTTTGAAGGCTCTTCACCCACCTAACCCGCGAAGACACCACTATATAAGGACTCCGACCCCCAAAGCCAAGAGGAGGGGAAAAAAGGATGGTAACCCCTGCTCTCTAGCTCTCTCGCTCTCTCATTTCTCTCCAAGCTCTCTGTAATCAGAATGCTAACTTAGGCACCGGAGAGTCCCTGCCGGGAAAATACCCCCGGGTCCTCTGATTTAGTTCTCGCAGGTCCCTCAGCTCCCGCCGCCTACAAAGGAGAGGAAATCACCTCATGCAGAGGGTAGTCAGGTTGCGCTGCACCAGGGAGCTCCACCATCCTTTGAGTTGTAGGCCGCCTAGGAACAGGTCAAATGACGAGTACACCAAGGAGCTCGCCACCAGGCAGCTCGCCACCAAGCAGTTCGCCACCAGGCAATTCGCCACCAGGCAATTCGCCACCAAGTAGCTCTCCACCAGGGAGCTCACCACCGGGCAGTTCTCCACCAGGGAGTTCGCCACCAAGCAGTTCGTCACTAAGTAGCTCTCCACCAGGGAGCTCGCCACCAAGGAGTTCGCCACCAAGTAACTCATCACCAAGGCACGTCACCACCGGGTCAAATAACGAGATACTTAGCCAAAAAAACTTATACATCACAAAAAATGGTACGTGACCAGAAACAGTTACATCAATTGACGTCGTCTGTGGGAACAGACTACAAAAAGCTAAGTTCTCATCCTACAAAAGCTAAGTTCTCATCTTATCAAAGCTAAGTCCTCACTTTTTAGAAATTGAAGCTGTCGCTTTATAGTTTACATTTTTTATGAACTCAAAGACTATGCAAGGAGCTAACAGACTAAGTAGCTCTACCAACCTTACTTTCAATTCAGATAATGCCTCACCAGTCCTCTCTGCAAGGTCCCCCTACAAAGATGAGCTCTTCGTGGCTTCCGCAGGAGTTGGCGGCCAACAGACTACATAGGCACCCTTACCGGTCGAGCCTTCCAAGGCTCCCGTGTGAGATGGCGACCTAAAGTTAGTAGTGCTGCCCCCGAAGGTCGAGCTCCTAGTAGCTTCTTGTAGGAGTGGGTGACCAGCATTACGAAGCTAATGCAGCACAATCATAGCTCGACACCTCACAGGCAAAGCCTACGGGCCACATTACTGCTTAAGACCCGGTCGCCTCTCCGGCACGGGCAAAGTCAAAAAAGAGTAGACTACGAGTCACTCCCAAAGCCTACGGGCCACATTACTGCTTAAGACCCGGTCGCCTCTCCGGCACGGGCAAAAGTCAAAGAAGAGTAGACTACGAGTCACTCCCAAAGCCTACGGGCCACATTACTGCTTAAGACTCGGTCGCCTCTCCGGCACGGGCAAAAGTCAAAGAAGAGTAGACTACGAGTCACTTCCAAAACCTACAGGCCACATTACTGCTTAAGACCCGGTCGCCTCTCCGGCACGGGCAAAAGTCAAAGAAGAGTAGACTACGAGTCACTCCCAAAGCCTACAGGCCACACCATTGCTAAATATCCAGTCGCTTCCTCAGTAGGAGCAAAATCAGCAAAAGTGAACTATAAGTTGCCCCAAAGCCTAAGGGCTACACTACTGAACTGGCAGAGACCCCCTCGCCTTACTGGCAGCTCGCCACATACAGGCAGCTCCCAAAGCCTAAGGAATTGGATCAACACTTACTAGCTCGTCGACTTACGGGCCAAAAGAAATCTACTCCCTTCGCTGAGTTACTCTCAGCTCGGGAGTGGGGGGCAAATGATGAGGGTAGATTTGGCCCTCCAGTGAAATTGCGACACGTGGCACCTCGTGACAACTAAGCAAACACCCAGGCAACAACTTACCAAGTTGGTGTCCCACCCGGGCACCGGTCTGGCCGGCCTGGAGCGACCTACACGTGGCCTACAGGCAGCCTGGCGCGGCCTGCGCGTGGCCTGGCGCGGCTTGCGCGCGGCCTGGCGCAGCCTGCTAGCACGACCTGACGCGACCTGGCTGGATCAGCCTAGCACATGATCCGACCTGGCCGACCTGGCAACCCATAAGACGCCCACCGATGAATCATAACGGCATACCCCACGAGCTCGGTAGCTCACCAAGGAGCTCGCGAAGGAGCTCGGTAGCTCACCAAAGAGCTTGCCAAGGAGCTAGGCAGCTCTCCAAGGACCTCACCACCAAGGAGCCAGGCAGCTCGGCAAAGCTCGCCACAAGCAGCTCGGCATAGCTCCCCCAGGCAGCTCGCCACTTGTAGGGTAGCTCGGTACAGAAGAGTAGTTTGGCGTATCGCAGGAAGATCTCCTGCCTGACAACCTGGCCCAGACACCGACCTGCCGACTGACCCAGGCGCCGACCTGACAACCTAGCCCAGGCGCCGACTTGGCCGCCTGACACAAGCGCCAACCTAACAACCTCGAGGAGTTCATCACCGTACCCCGGTTCTGACGGGATATGATGAGTCTTACCGTTTGAAGGCTTTTCACCCACCTAACCCACGAGGACACCACTATATAAGGACTCCGACCACCAAAGCCAAGAGGAGGGGAAAAATGGATGGTAACCCCTACTCTCTAGCTCTCTCATTTCTCTCCAAGCTCTCTGTAATCAGAATGCTAACTTAGGCATCGGAGAGTCCCTGCCAGGAAAATACCCTCGGGTCCTCTGATTTAGTTCTCGCAGGTCCCTCAGCTCCCGCCGCCTACAAAGGAGAGGAAATCACCTCACGCAAAGGGTAATCGGGTTGCGCTGCACCAGGGAGCTCCACCATCCTCTGAGTTGCAAGCCGCCTAGGAGCAGGTCAAATGACGAGTCCATCAGGGAGTTTGCCACCAGGGAGCTCGCCACCAGGCAGTTCGCCACTAGGGAGCTCGCCACCAGGCAGTTCGCCACCAGGGAGTTCTCCACCAGGCAGTTCGCCACCAGGGAGCTCGCCACCAGGCAGTTCGCCACCAGGGAGCTCGCCACCAGGCAGTTCGTCACCATGTAGCTCTCCACCAGGGAGCTCGCCACCAGGTAGTTCTCCACCAGGGAGTTCGCCACCAAGTAGCTCATCACCAAGGCATGTCACCACCGGATCAAATAACGAGGTACTTAGCCAAAAAAATTTATACATCACAAAAAATGGTACGTGACCAGAAACGGTTACATCACAAGTGTTGGGACCAATTCCACCATTTGTTATATGGGTTTCCCCATGTTTACGCCATGTTTGAGAGTGCTTAAAATTAAGTGCTTATTTGGGTCGGGACCACACCATTAAGCACTTATTGATGTTTGGGAAATAAGCCCGAAATAAGTGCTTATTTTAAAAATAAGGGATTATTTTTTTAAGCCCAAATTTTCAACTTTTTTAAGTGCTTATACAAAAAATACTTATTCAATTTTTTTCGAAAATTATCCCTAGTTGAATTTTAAAATACCACGTATAAAACTATCCCTAGTTGAATTTTATAAAAGTACTTTTTTAAAAATACTTTTGCAAAAGTGCTTTTATTAAAGTAATTCCAAAAAAATGTTGTTATTAAAGTGCTTTCATAAAAGTACTTCAATGAAAGTACTATCATAAAAGTGTTTTCATAAAAGTATTTTTGTTAGACAGTTTTGTATGCCCTTAGCTTCAATCAGAAGGATGTACTTTATGAGTTTATTGTAAATGAATAAAGATACATATTTGATTCATGTTACCTTGGTATGTTTCTGTGTAATACCCTTAAACTGGACACTTAATGAGACTCGTGTTAGTTTAGAATGTTCACAGCTAGTGGGTCGGTCTGGGGAGACCTATCCTGACAAGGCTGACACTGTGGTGCCACCAAGTCGGTTGGGATGGCCTGTCTCAGCTGCCAGGGTGAGACCCTAGGCACATACAGTGTAGGATTAATTGAATCTTTGAACTGGACCAGATTTCCAGTATTGCCCCGGACCTTGGAGATTGATGGGCAAAACTGGAAAGTTACACCCGACCCCTAGACTCGATTATGATACTGCACTAGGTGTCGGATTGGGCTATCTTTGATGTACCAATCAGTGAGATCCTTAGCGGGGGTCAAAACCTGGGTATGTTGGGACAGTCCGAGAATTCATCTCAGTGGGTGATCATAGTGACAGGATCAGCCCCTTTGTCGGACAAAGGTAATGATTAGGGATGCACTCTCACTGATGGAAACCAAGACTGCCGGCAGCCGATTTCAATCGTTGAGATTTGTTTTTTGCAAAGTATATTTTATATGAGATATAAAAGTATATATATTATGGTTTCTAAAAGGTTTGCAAAAAGTTTTAATTCCCGGGATCCATATAAGTGGAGAGTGCAACACTGTTCCTTGCAACCGAGGGAGAGGTCCTCTCTTGTCGGGCAATGTATGATCATTATGGGCTGAGAGGTTAAGTGTAAGACCATTGAGGATAACACTTGATGGGCTAATCTTGCATCTGCCCACAGTCCCTGGGTGTTACAAGGTGGCTTGGCCCAGGGACCACTTCGTGTAAGTGTTGGGCCCATATAGCCCATTTGATGGGTTTCAGGGGGTACACTGTCTTCAGCAGTGCATTCGGCCAGGCCTTGTAACAAAGGCTGGGCTGAACCCATGTGGCTGATGTGTAGATCAATGCTTGGGTCCCACGCCATATAAGGAAGCCCAACTGGGCAGCAGTTTGGAAGGCTTTTTGAGTACATAACCTTAAATGGGCCTTAAGCTCATTTCGAACTGGACTGATTTGATCGGTCATTTAAAGGGGGCGAATTCTGAAGTGGGTCAGCTAAAAGGATTGGGCTTAGACCCTATCCACTCAGAGAGTCCAAGATCTAAATGAGATTTAGATCTGGAAACCTCCTAATTATATTAGGAAATAGCTGATCTGATCTGCAGATAAGATAAGGATTATCCCTTATCACTAAGGGACTTCTAACCCAAATATGATTTGGATTAGCAACTCCTAATCTGATTAGGAGCTGATCCCTTTGAGATTATAAAAGGGGAAGGGGGCGGCAGCCTTTTACATGATCAACAACATTCTTCTCTTGAAGAAAGAGATATTGAGAGATTTCCTGCATACTGCGAATTCTCTCCTGCCGCCACCTTCCTGCCATTGCCATTCCTTCAGATCGATCTCCAGTTCTTGGGAGTAATCAAGATTTGATCTTGATCTCAATCTTTTTGGAAAAGATTGGTTGGAGCTGTACTCACAAGCCGTCCAGTTGATTCTTGCGAAGGGTCAAGTTCTTTTGAAGAACATTGTTGATTCTGCTCCATCCTTCACTGTGCCATTTTCAGTGGGAGCAGATTTTGGATCCTTCCTTGGGCGTGAACACCTCCATTGGGATATAGTATTTGTCCGTATCAGGTATAATCCTCTCCCACTCTTTTTGGTTCAGATCTGGTTCAGTTTATGGTTCAAGATTGATCCTTGAAAATATGATTTTCTAAATAGGGAATACGATTCCCAGTTGAAGGGAGAGATAAATTTTTTGAAATTCGCCCCTTATTCCGCAATCTTTGGGCGTCCATAGGATGGATCTCTCATCCTTTCAATTTTTACAAAAGTGATTTCATAAAAATGCTTTTTATTAAAGTGCTTTTATAAAAGTACATCCATAAAATTTGAAAGAAAAAAAAGGACAAAATAGTCACAAATGCTTATTTAAGTGCTTATTGGATAAATGATTACCAAACTCCCAATATGAAATAAATGCTTATTTTAAGTTGGGTGTTAAATGCATATTTTTAAGCACTCCCAAACATGGCCTTAGAAACTTTTTGATTTGACTTGTGTACGGAAGGAGTGGAGTTTGGTTCAACTACCCCATTTACCCTATTGAGATCATGTGTTGATTTTAGCTCATTAAAAGTGGGAAGACAAGTTCACCTTTTGATTTGTCATATCTTTGGGAGGATTTAACACTACACTACAAACACCTAGGAACACCAAGATCTAGTCACAAATTTGATTGTTGACAATTATTATGGGGGTTATGGCAACTGAATGGGCACAACCTTTTATAGTTGGATGTGAAAACTTGTATAACAGATAGCAGAATTGGTCTCACCAACTAGACACATAAGACAAGGTCAAGTAGGCTAAAATTGTGATTTAGATGTTTAAACTATTAAGGACCATTATGGGTGTTTTTGGTAGCTGGATGGGCACTATCATTCATGGGGGTATGTGAAAACCAATGTAATAAATGGTAAAATTGGTCCTTGTAACTAAACAAGACACAAAAGGCTGAACCGACCAAAATTGCAATTTCAAAGTTTCGATCATTAAGGCCCATTATAGGAGTTTTGTGGCCAAAACTATGATTTCACAGTTTCAACCATTAAGGAGCATTGGGGGGGGGGGGGGGGGACAGATGATGGAAATGGCCTCAGTACTTGGAAAGACAAAACTCGGGGGGGGGGGGGGGGGTTGCCACCTAACTGACCACCATCCTTTACTTGAGGATGTGGAAACTAGTATAATGGATAACATAACTAGTCCTGATACTTGGAATTGCAAAATAGGGTTGGGCTTATAATTTTGCAATTTTGATCGCTAAGCAACATTACGGGGGTTATCGCAATTGAATGGACACTATCTCTTATGGACAAATGTGGAAACCAATATAACGAATAGCACAATAGGTTTTGACACTTGGAATTGCAAAATAGGGTCAGTTTGGCCAAAACTATGATTTCATAGTTTTGATCGTTAAGGAATAGTATGGGTGGGTGGTTCAACGATTGGATAGGCATTATCATCTTTTACAAGAGAATGAACTACCGAATAGAAATAGGCCAGCCAAAATTATGATTTCATAGTTTCAATCATTAAAGACCATTATGGGGGTTCTGACGATTAAATGGGGACTTAGAAACCCATTTAACAGATGGCACAGTTTGTTCGAGCACCTAGAACCGCCAAACATATCCGAGCTAGTTAAAAATGTGATTTCATTGTTTTGATTGTTAAGGATTGTTATTGGTATTCTGGCAATCATATGGGGTCCATCTTTTACAGGTAGATGTGAAAAGCTGTATTATGGATGGTTGAATTGGTTCTGGCAGCTTAACATACTGAATAGGGTCAAGTTAAACAAAAATTGTGAATTCAAAGTTTCAATCATTAAGGACACACCATCTTTTACTAAAGGATGTGGAAACTAGTATAACAGATGACATAGTTGGTCCTAACACCTAGAATTATAAAATAGGGCTAGTCTAGCCAAAATTGTGATTTTATAGTTTTCAACATTAAGGACCGCCACAGAGGGTTTGGTGCCTAGATAGGCACCATCTTTTACCCACAGACGTGAAAACCATTATAATGGATAGCACCAATGGTTTCAACACCTATAACTACAAATAGGGTTGGGTTAACCATGTTATTGCTTGTTTGTTTATTCACACTGTGCACACATCATCTTGCATTTAGATTTAGCATCCCATCGTCCTATTAGGATAGAGTCCAGTGCACTTGGGGCATTAGGACTAGGAACCCGGTGAGGCGAGTGGAAAGCTTTCAACCAGTCATCAACTAGAGAACCCCGTATAGGTGGAGGTTTGCAGATTGGTGATCTCAGCTAAGGATCTAGGTGTCACACTCCAACCTTATGCATCACACTCCACACGTCAACCTAGTCAATTAGAGTGTCAACCACCTCAGCTTTGCATGCTTGCATGCCCCTTGTGGGGCCCACATCAAATAAAAAATAAAAAATATATAAAATTAAAAATACACATATCAAAATAAAGTAAAACAAAAAACAGAGAAAAACAATTGAAATAAAAGGGGTAGGGAAGTTTAGTTAAGCACAAATACACATACAAGAAAAAAAATAAAAAACAAAAATGGAAAAGAGAAAATAGAATGGAAAGGGAAAATAGAAAATTAAAAAAAGTATATAAAATAACCAAATTCCCAAAAAAAAATTAAAAAATCAAATAAAAACTCAAAAAGTATAATAATAAACCCTAGAAATCAAAAGAGAGAAAAAAAATTAAAGAGGAAGTTTTTTATAAATAAAGAAAAGAAAGAAATAGAAAAAGAAAGAAAACAATAATAATAATAATAATAATAATAATAATAATAATAATAAAGAAAAATATGATAATAATTCTGCATATTGCTTTTGGATAATTAAGAAAAATTAATCATAGCACATTCGTAACAAATAAATAATAATAATAATAATAATAATAATAATAATAATATAAAAATAGAAAGAAAGAAAAATTGGGGGAAAATAAACCAAATTATTTAAATGGAAAATATTAACCATATTTCTTTTAGGATAATTAATTAGAAAATGATAAAAATATAATGATAGTAAAAATAAAAATATTAAAAAAATAAAAAATCCATAATAAAAAAAACAAAATCATCAGATCAAGTAAAAAAATAAGTAATAACTAAATGGTAGTAACAATAATGAATAAAAACCGTAAACAAAAATCCAAAAGACAAAAATAATAATAAATGATTCAAATAAATGAAGGAAAAGAAAGAGAGAAACAAGAAGAAGGAGAAAATTGAAATATATAAACATTAAAATGGAATTAAAAGAAAGGATAAAAAAGGGAAAGAAAAGAGGGAACAAGAAAAAAGAAGAATAAGAGAGGGAATATAAAAATAATAATAATAAAATAAAATAAGATAAAGGATAAAAAATAAAAAATCAAGGTTAAGAGGTGCAAAAGCCTAAATATTAAATAAAAATAAAAGTTCAAAAAATCAAAATCTTAAAAAAAATAATAAAAAATTCAAAAAGAGAGAGTGAGTGAATAAGAGATGAATAAAGAAAGAAGAAGTTGCTAACTAAGTTATGATGACAGGAGAACACCATTAGGAATCCTAAACCTCCGACTCGTCATATAATAACCAGATCAGTTGCACGAGCTATGGCACAAGATTTACCCTAGGTTGAGAATGCTATCGCCCTTTCATCTGTGGATTTGTTTAATTCGTCAGACTTAAGGATACCAGTCTTGGTCCCATACACTGAGTAACTCAAATTTTAGGAGAAGCTAGAGGAAGTGATAGGTCAATTTGTAGCCTCTCGCAAAGAACATATCTGGTCACAACCACCTCCTCCTCCCACAACAAATCAAAGCACCCAACCACCAGCATCAGGAGCCTTCCCCACCTTTACACCTTCGAGCACATCAACAACTTTTCCACCTTTCACATACTCTTTGTTCCTGACATCCACCACATCCAATACTACCTTTACACCCTCCTTCATGTTTATTGTTTTGTCACACCAACCTCTATCCCAACCAAACTTTAGCTTTCCAAAGTAGTCCTACTGCTAGCCTACTCTAACCGTATTCAGTGAGGAAGATCCCAAGTTTACTACTACACCACCCCTCCTATGTTCCAAACTCCTTAGAAGGATGATGTGGGAAAGGAATTATGTTTGTACCTAGATGCCAAGTTGCTTGAGAAGTTCAAGATGCCTGATTTTGAGAAATTTGATGGAAAAGGTTGTATGTAGCTTAAAAGTCTTTTGTGGGTATATGTTTCAATATGGTTCCGATGAGAAATTTCTAATCCAGATGTTTTAGAAAAGCTTTACTGGGAGTGCTAGAATGTGGTTTGCCAATGTTGAGGAAGAGAAAAAGAAATAATGGAAAGGAGTATTTAAAGCATTCTTAGACCACTTTTTTTACAACATTGAATTAGTGCCAAATCAAATAGATCTTGAATTCATGACTTAAAACCATGGAGAATCTTTCCTAGATTATGCCTATAGGTAGCATGAAATGGCATCCAAACTGCGTAACCCCCATTTCCAAGGAAGAAATGGTTATGTTTTTTGTCAAGACTTTGAAAGATCTCTATCTTACTATGTTGGTTGCATAATCGCTTAAGGACTTCAACAAAGTAGTGAAATGATCTATCATAATTGAAGAATCTCTTAAGCATGGCCAGATGATTGGAGTAGGGGCAACAACCTCTAAGCCAAAGAAGTCTGGAACCAAGTATCAGGGATAGAGTGAAGTACAATTCATATTTAGCTACCTAGCTAGCTTTGCATCCACAACTCTATCTAATCATTCTTTTAGGGTGCCTATTCCAATGCATCAACAGTCACGTCAATAGCAGTGCACCCTTAAGGACTTTAACAAAGTAGTGAAAAGATTTATCATAATTGAAGAATCTCTTAAGCATGGCCGGATGATTGGAGTAGGGGTAACAACCTTTAAGCCAAAGAAGTCTGGAACCAAGTATCAAGGATATAGTGAAGTACAATTCATATTTAGCTACCTAGCTAGCTTTGCATCCACAACTCCATCTAATCATTCTTTTAGGGTGCCTACTCCAATGCATCCACAGTCACATCTATAGCAGTGCACCCTAAGGGTGCAACAAGCTCCCCAAATAGAAAATGAGTTGACCCCACTTCCTTGTCCACAATCTCAGTTATTATCTGCCTTTGTTAAAGATGGATATCTGGAGTTGCCTGAAAAAAGATCACCAATGCGTAAACCAAAACATTATGACGAAAATGCCTCTTGTGATTATCATAGAAGTCAGGGCATATCACTGACAATTGCCAGTAGCTCAAGATTGTGGTTTAGAAGTTGATTGATCAGGGTCTCATTGCATTTTAGAGCCAAAAGAGCCATTTTTGCACTAACCCATTCGTTATCTCTTTAGCTTTTTTTGAGTGCCGTCTTTGGCTAGATTCAGGTATTATTAGTGGTGTTAAACCAACTACATGAATTTGAATGTATCTCTGAGACAAAGAGTTAATGCTCTTTACTCTGCCTCTAGCCATTGTGAGTCTTCTTTCGTTATTGTGCTTAGTTTGTTATCCTCTTTTTTTGTCATTCCAGGACATTTTAAACTATATCCAACCTGATCCCTTTCAAAGGGGTACGTAGATCAACCCATCTAATAGGTTTGGCCACTTCTATAAATAAAATATTTTTTCCCTATTTCTCTTTTCCTTGCCTAAGATACTCACTTATTAGAGAGTGATTAGTCCATTCTGCATTATCTACACATTGAAGAAGGCAGAGTTGGTCCCCTCTTGAAATTTTTGCATTTGACTAAGGGCTCATAAAAAGGTCCCAAAAGCATGCCTGAGAAAATATAATTGTTGATCAAGAGCTCTATAGTCAAATTTCCTTTTGATCTCCTAACCTATAAAAAATCCATCATCCTAGTTCAAACCGGGGCAACATTGAAGTGATCAGAATGCAGCAAATTCCTTATGAATGATGCTTGAGCTAACATAGAACAAAGGCACCATCCTAAGCTAATGCTCTATTGATTAATCAAAGAAAAGATTGGGGGCCATCCTCGACCATTTCTCTTTCTTCAATAATTCATTGAATTTACAAAAATCGCTAGTTAACTAGTTGAGCCTATGTATTAGACCTTTTTTCGGCAAACTAGACAAATCCATGGGATGCACCTCAGGGATCATCATAGGGATAAAAATTGATGAAAAATAAAAAAGAGAGTAGAAAAGAAAGGACAAAAAGAAAAAGAGAGAGAGAGAATAATGAGAGTGCCCAAGGGGTTTTTCTTGACATATACTATGCTCAACATGTGCTTCTTTAGTATGTGTCATACAGTCAATAGTGAAATAAAGGGAGGCCATCATTGGCTATTTGTTTGACCTTGTGCATTCAATCTTGGTAATATGTAGTAAAGGGTAATAATAAAAGAAAAAAAATGAAAAAGAGAGAAGGAATAAAGGAAAAATGAACGAACTTTCGATAGCTTTGCTGAGAATGAAATAATCAAGGAAAGTTGGGCAATTATCAAGGAAGATCAATGCAATAGTGAATTGGAAAATGGAGAATCAAGAAGAAGAAACTAGGGTAGTTAAGATAATTTTATTACTATGGGATCTTTCATGAAGATACCGACATGCTAGTTCTTATTTTTCCAACCTATTTACATTTTGTCCTAAAATGAAGTTTTCCCTGATTAATAAGAAGTCATGATTCATGTTGATGAAAAATATAAAGAGCAATCCTCATCCTTGTGGCTATGAAGAGAGCCTTGATAAAAAAAATCAAAAAAAAAAGAGAGAGAGAAGAAAGAGATTATGAGAACCTTGATAAAAAAACCAAAAAGCCTATTCAAGCCCGTCCGGGGGCCGGGCTGGCCCGTCGGGCCACCCGGCCCATGAACAGGTTTACACGTTAGTATCCCGTTGGTCATGTTAGCCTTTATGCCTTGGCCCATGTTTGTCTTCCTTTGGTCATATCAGCCTCTATGCTTTGATCCACATTTGTGTTTCATTAGTCATATCAACCTCTACGCTTTGATCCACATTTGTGTTTCATTGGTCATATCAGCCTCTACGCTTTGATCCATATTTGTGTTTCATTGGTCATATCAGCCTCTACGCTTTAACCCACGTCAATATCCCGTTGGTCATGTTAGTCTCTATGCCTTGGCCCACGTATGTCTTTTGTTGGTCATGCCAGCCTCTATGCTTTAACCCATATCTATATTTCACTAGTCATATCAATCTCTATGCCTTGACTTGTGTCTGTCTTCTGTTAGTCATATCAACCTCTATGCCTTGGCCCACGTCGGCCTTCGATTATTCATGTCAGCCTCTATGCTTTCACCCACGTCAATATCTCATTGGTCATGTTAGCTTCTATGCCTTGGCCCATGTCTATCTTTTGTTGGTCATATCAACCTCTATGCTTTGACCCATGTTAGTATCTCATTGGTCATGTTAGCCTCTATGCCTTGGCCCATGTCTGTCTTCTATTGGTCATTTCAGCCTCTATGCCTTGACCCGCGTCTGTCTTCCATTGGTCATATCAACCTCTATGCCTTGACCCGCGTCTGTCTTCCATTGGTCATATCAACCTCTATGCCTTGGCCTATGTTTGTCTTTTGTTGGTCATGTCAGCCTTTATGCTTTGGCTTGCGTCTTTCTTTCGTTGGTCATATCAATCTCTATGTTTTGACTCGCGTTAGAAGTCCTGTGGGTTATGTCAGCTTCTACGCTTTGACCCACGTCTATATTTTGTTAAATAATGTAAGTCTCCTTGCTTTGACCCACAATATTATTTTGATTGAGTAAATGGAAATTAAAAAAAATATATAATAAAAAGAGTAAAATTAAAAAAGAGAAAAACAAAAAACAAAATAAAAAAGAGAAAAGAGAAAAGGAAGGAATGAAGGTTAAATAATTATCTCACATTGAACAATTATGGTATATTAATTTTAAGACATTTGTTAAATCTTGAAATATGTTATTAGAATCTTTCAAAATGTTCTAAGTTTCCTTCGAGACAAGTTCACCCTGATTTTATAAGGTTTCTGATACCTAGGAGGGGCTATTTTTCCATATATCTATCAATTTATCTATCTATCTATCTATCTATCTATCTATCTATCTATCTATCTATCTATCTATATATATATATAAATAATTTACAGAGTTTGAATTGCTTTTTATATGGTTTTATTTGATGCAAAAACGCATTGATTCTGTAAGATTTTTGATACCTAGGAGGGGTCACTTTGCTAAAAGTAATTGGTTTCGCATGATGAGTTGCTTTTTACCGTTGATTTCTATTTGTTTTCTTTCTTTAACGGTAAATATGCTTTGATTCTATAAGGTTTCTGATACCTAGGAGGGGCCATTCTACCAAAAGCAAATATTTTTAAACATTATGAGTTTATTTTTTATGTTTTTCTTTATGGAAAATGTACCTTGATTTCAAAAGTTCTTGATACCAAGGAGCAATCACTTTGCCAATAATAAAATGGCCTATATTTGATGGAACGGTGCTACACGAGAACTCTTCTTCTTCATCTTAATCCTCCTTCTTTGTCTCGCCCATCTTCCAAGTCTACCCTTTGCAAAAATCTCTAGGTGCTTATTTGGGCCTTTGTTATTTCGTAGTTTCCAACCTAACAACAAAGAGGGGCAACTGTCAGCACCCAATTTTTTGCTTGGTCTATAGCTTGAACATTCAATTTACCCCAAATTCCCAATTAGATAATTCCAATTCCCTCCGAAACACCTAAAAGGCCGAAAACCCGAATTTCCCCCGATAGCCCTCAGGTCTACTATTAAACTTGTCCGATACCAACCCGACAACCCTCGATCAAGACTCATTTGCACCTCAAACCTTAGATTAGACACCACCATCAGACTCAAGACCCCCCAAAATACCTACACAACAAATCTCAACTCAAAATTCCTTTGTTTACCCTCTCATCAAGTGAAGATTCCACTTTGACCACTGTCATTAACCTAAAACACTCACAACCCAGATCCCCTTGATTCAAACACATCTGAGCCAATCAAACCATATGATTAAGCCTTATATACACCAAAACACCTGCCCGTAAAGTTTCAACCCAAGATTCCCCCGTTTACCCTTCCATTAACACCAAGATTTCATTTTAAATCCTCTCCTTGACCCAAATTCCTACGATCTTGACCCCATTGAACCAATCAGACATTAAACTACCCACTTGTGAAATTTCAATAGAAATTAATCTTGTTTGCCCCTCCATCGCATAAAAATTTCATTTTAAGGCTTCAAATCGATCGAATCAAGCCCTTTCCAAATATGTCAAATCGAGACTTAATTGGGCCAATCTAACCTTACCAATCAACTCAGAATGTCTAAAAACCCCACTTTGCCAAATTTCAACAGAAAAATACTTTTGTTTACCCATCCATTTAAAACCGCACATGCAAAACCCCTCTTTGTACCAAAAGACGATCTTAACCCTTTGATCATCAATCCAACACTCCCATTGTTGAACCGGAATCCCGGTTTGACCTTTGAATCAAATTTGACAAAACCTTTCCTAAAATTTACGAAATTGCCCCTAATCCTACCTATAAATTCAACCCCGAAGTTTTAAATTAAGGGGAATACACTGTTCATCTCCTCTTTCGTTCGAACAGAGGCGACAATGGCAACAACTCGATAGTAAGCCTCTTGACTCCCAGTTTCTCTCTCTCTCTCTCTCCTTCTTCTTCTTCTTCTTCTTCTTCTTCTTCTTCTTCTTCTTCTTCTTCTTCTCCTTCCTTTTTTTTTCTAATATGAAAATTTTGCTTTATTCATCACCCCCTTCTTCTTGACACCGAACATAGTAAATCAACGATGACCCTTTTACCTTGTTCGGTCACGCTACCCCCACTCTTTAGATCCCCTTCCACATTCTCTCTCTCTCTCTTCATTATCCTCATCTCCCCATTCCCGGTTACTCCTGCCGCTGCAAGCAGTTGCAGCGGTGATTTCAAACGATACAACAACCTCTTCTCCCTCTCACCTTCCTTCGATTTCTTCATATATCTCTCACTCTCTCTTTCTTAATCTCACTTTTCTTCCTCTTTCTCTCTCCCTTGCACCCCATTGTTCTCGTCTTTCTGTTCTCCCTACCTCCCTACCATTGTAGTTATTTCAGCCCAACCTGTTAACCAAAACTTCTAGCATCCAACCATCACCCCTCGTTGGTCAGAGTTCTCAGTGTCTAGCCATAGTATTAGGCTACACCGAGAACGTGAAGTCCGAATCCTAAGATCCACGTGATCTGTGCCAGGAGCATAGTCTTGCTTCTATAGAGCTTCTGGTTACATTATACAACTGTTGTCCCTGTTCGAAGGCCAGCAAGCCTGAGATTGCATCCGATGTAAATCTCCCTGTTCGACAGTTATTTTCAGGCTGACATCCAAATCCAAATCAGGTAAGATCTATTAATTTTATTTTCCCATTTCATTTTAATTCCTTTCATTTCTTTTTTTTTTTTGTTTTTTATGTTTGTATGTTGTGCACCGTTTCGGATTAGCCAGAGCCCATGGAAGGTTATTGAATCTGGTGATTAAGCTCTTTGCTGAACTAGCTTCTAGACAATCCTTTAAAGCAACCCAGACTTGCTGAAGTGCATGCCAGTGGACTGTGAATGTTCTTGGTTTCTACAAATAGGATAACTTTTTAATTTGTTCTTATCCATTATATTCTACAATAATTTTCTTTGATAATTTGTTCATTTTGTATAATATCCTCTTATGTTCTTAGAGAGGATTAAATTTAACTCAAATGAGAATACTAGTCTCCATGTTTTATTCTTTCTGCTTTCTCGATCGCTCCACCATTATTCCTTTCTTACTTGCTGAATTCATTGATTTGAGTTTATCCAAGGATGCCATGTTTTTGAAGTTTTGTTTACTCGTTAACAGTAATATGACATTTGTCCTGATGGAGTGGTATATTGTGATTTCTTGAGGTCGTAGGAGGGTATGAATCTGTAAGGTTAGTTGCTAGGGTCCAAATTAGGGAAGGGTTAACATAAGAATTAGATGTGAGGGGTGATTGGTTAGGTTAAACATGGTGCTTTATGCTTGCTTGAACCGAGTGATTGAGTGTGCTCGAATTGAGATGTTTGCTTGAATCGGTCTTAGAGGTTTGAACTCCTGTCTTCAGACCATTCCATTGAGTCCGAAGGCGGAGGATCCGAAAGAAAAGGGGTGAGGGAACAATCTTTCACCTTGGGCTATTGGAGTCACTATTAAGATTAAACAGTTTTGAGAATCATTCTCAGAGGTCCCATCACCTCCATTTTCAATGCTCATAGATTGGCGATTCCATTGGAGAGTTCTTGGACCATTAGGTGGGGCCCACATGGGGGGTCCATTTGTCTTGATTGTTATCTTTGTATATATGCATGCTTTTATATTATTTCTCTTTGTTATATTAATAACCGCTTTATTTTTTATGTATTCCATAATTGTCTACTGATTTATTTTTGTTATTGCTTGTTTGTTTATTCACACTTTGCACACATCGTCTGGAATTTAGATTTAGCATCCCATCATCATATTAGGAGAGAGTCCGGTACAATTGGGCCGTTGGGACTAGGAATTCGGTAAGGCCAGTGGAAATGTCTCAACTATTCATCAACCAGAGAAGCCCGTATGGTGGAGGTTTGCAAACTAGTGACCTTAGCCATGGATCTAAGTGTCACACTCCAACCTCATGCATCACACTCCACATGTTAGCCTAGTCAGTCAGGGTGTTAGCTACCTTATCTTTGCTTGCTTGCATGCCCCTTCTGGGGCCCACATCAAATAATAACATAAAATATAAAATATAAAAAGTAAAAAATAAATAAAAAATCAAGAGTCCAAAAAATAAAAAAAATATAAAGTTAAGCACAAATGGCCCAAATATAAAGTAAAACAAAAAAAAAACAAAGAGGAAAAACCAATTGAAATAAAAGGGGTAGGGATGTTTAGTTAAGACAAATACACATACAAGAAAATAAAAAAATTAAAAATTAAAAATGGAAAAAGAGAAAATATAATGGAAAGGGAAAAATAGAAAAAATAAAATAACAAAGTAGATAAAATAATAAAAATTCCCCAAAAAAATTAAAAATCAAATAAAAAGTCCAAAAATATAATAATAAACCCTAGAAATCAAAAGAGACAAAAAATTAAAGAGGGAGTTTTTATAAAAAAAGAAAAAGAAAAAGAAAAATAGAGAAGAAAAATGTAAACAAAACATAAGAGAAAGAAAATAAATAATAATAATAATAATAAGAAGAAGAAGAAACAAAAGAAAAATAAAAAATAAGAGAATCATTCTCGAAGAGGGGTGCCTAACCCCTTCCCTCTCCCATCCAAGACTTTCTTGGACTAGTGTAGCTAATGCGTCGGGCTATTGGAGGCACTATTAAGACAAAATGTTTTTGAGAATCATTCTCGAAGGTCCCATCACCTCCATTTCCGTAACTGATAGGTGGTGACTCTATCTCTGCCCGAGTGAGCCATTTTCTGACACTCACATCTACAAAGAACCATCCTTTTTGGGAGTCATTTGGTTGGGGATCCTCTTCATCGAACATTGCATGCTTAAGCTTGTAGTTATTGGCACTATATCCCATCTCATTGCATTGGCAGCATTGGATAGCCTTTTGGGTGTTTGATCTCACTAGTGTCTTAGATGAAGAGATGATGTACAATGTTGATGGGTTCATTACATGCTTGGGGTTTTCCGATGTGGTGTTGCTGCACACTTGATCACACCATTAGTACTCTCAATGAGTTTGTTATCATCAAAACACATATGGTTAACAATCAATAGCTTAGTAATTGCACCAAGAAATATGTATCTTGCAATTCTAAAGAAAATAAACCAAGTAATGTGCATTAATTGCAAGATAAACAAATATTCAAGTTTAAGTAGTTAGTAGAAGAGTTAATAAGTGTTAGTAGCACAATACTAAGAAATTTGAAGAGTAAAAAAAGATAGAACAAGAAAAGCATAAAGAGGAGGCACACAAGATTTTTATAGAGGTTTCAACAAAAATCCCTGCCTACGTCCTCTACCTTAGACATCCTCTAAGAATTTTCACTAACCAAGTTAATTGGACTTTTGAGTGCTAGCAAAGCCTTTTAACTAACAAGATTTTCGAGCGCTTGCAATACCTTGGCAGAGCTTACGGGTTCCTACCAACCTAACTTGGTAGAAGTTATAAGAGTCTACCCAACCTAACTTGGTAGAGCTTATAGGTATCTACCAAACCTTATGGTATTCAACCTAATACACCTCCTACACTTAACGATATTACTAGTATAGCATAAAGTACCCGGGACAAAATCTCTCAAATAGACAGATATAACAAATACAACACAAAAAAATTCGGTTGCAATAGTACAACTTGAGATGCTCAGATTTAAGAGATTCTAAGTAGATGGGTGGGACTATATGATCCCTTTTGCTTCTAAGGTTTACTCACCTCTAAATACTATTGAATCTTAGAAATCTCTTCAAAGAAAGACAAAGACTCTTGCTAATTTGTTTTCTAGAAAAACAAGTTGTTTTCTCTTCTTTCTTGTATTGAATCAAGTTAGAGACTTTTATTTATGCACCCAACACTTAGGCCTATTTTAACTGTTGGTCTCTAAGGTTGACTAAATCAAGTTTGGTATTGAGCATCATAAAAACTGAATTATAAGCAATTGATTATATCAAGAACCTAAAGATATGACTCTTTTAAACAACTTAATTAGTCTTCCTCCTTGGTGAGCTATTGTAGAATTGAATTTCTTGAGCAGATCCAATATTTATACTTCTTCATCTTCATTAGCAAGTTTGCTTTAACACAATATTGGTTCAAAGAAGTTTTACTCAAGTTAGCTATATACTTGGCACACCATTTATACTCTCAATGAGTTTGGAATATTATCAAAACACATAAGATGTGCAAATCTCCCATAATATGAAAACACAAAGATTAAAAAAAAAACTCATTTTATTCGTTAAAAAACATATTGGAGATGCATATAGATAATTTGGGTCTTAGGAACTCATGCCAAATTTCAAAGAGACAAGGAGTGCTATGAATTGGTTATGCCACCAAATCTTAGTAGTAAAATTGACAAAGAGTCCAAATCAAAAGGCTTCTTACCATCAAATTAGGGGTGTCAATCGACCAATTTTGTATTGGATCCAATCTGATCCAAAACCTATCAATTTGGATTTGGACGATCCAATATAATTATTGGATTGGGCCAATCCAAAATAAATTGGTCCATATTCTTATTGGTTTGAATTGGACCTAAACCAAATTTCCAATAATATGACAATAAGGCCAAACCCTTATCCAATTTGAAACTGATCAAAACTGTAATTTTAGGAAAAGTACTTTTACAAAAATACTATTATGAAAGTACTTTTATGAAAACACTTTTACAGAAGTAGTTTTATAAAAGCACTTTATTAAAAGCACTTCTACAAAAGTACTTTTACAAAAGCACTTCTACAAAGTACTTTTACGAAAGCACTTCTATAAAAGTACTTTTACACGAAAGCACTTCTATAAGAATACTTTACACGAAAGGACTTTTGCAAAAGAAATTTTATGGAAGTACATTTATAAAAGCACTTTTGCAGAAGTACTATAAAAATACTTCTACAAAAGCACTTTTATGAAAGTACTTTTATAAAAACACTTTTATGAAAGTACTTTTATAAAAACACTTTTATAAAAGCAGTTTTATGAAAGAACTTTTACGAAAGCACTTTTACAAAGCACTTGTATGAAAGTACTTTTGTAAAAGTACTACAAAATCATTTTTACAAAAGCACTTTTACAGAAGAACTTTTATAAAATCACTTCTACGAGAGTACTTTTACGAAAATACTTTCATAAAAGTGCTTTTACAAATGTGTTTTTTCAGTGCCAAAAGGGTATATTTTTTGTAATTTTCAGATTTTCTTCATTTTAATATATTTTTGTAATATTTTATATTTTCTGCTTTTTATACAATTTTTTATATTTCTTTCAGCTTGGATTGGATCCAATCCAGTCCCTTTACATTTTTTAATGGATTGCATTGAATTTGGACTGTATTGGGTCCAGCCCATTTGTAAGTGGACTTACATTGGACTGGATCGTGTTGGACCAAATCCAGTCCAATTGACACCTCTACATCAAATAAGTGGGTTTTATAGCCTGTCTTTTGATAAAGCTCCATAGATGCTATGAGTCTCACAATTTGAACTCTTGGAAATGCCATGAAAAATGATAATGCTAGTATTATTTTCTTTATTGAAAGGAAATGTAAACTAATGTATATGAGGAAAAGATTTTAAAATGGTTGAATAAAAGTAACTGATGGGCTGTTATCATTTAGGCTATGTTTCGTTTGAAGGAAAAGGTAGGGAAAGGAAGGGGAAAGTAAGGAAACCTATACAAGATTTGTAAAAGATTTTCCTACGTTTCCCTCCTTTCCCTACTTTTTCCTTCAAACCAGACACAGCCTTAGTGAAGAAAGGCTGAATAACCAAGAATTTTCCATGTGAAAAATTGGTTTGGGGCCTATGATAGAACCACTTGTTCCTCCTATCCTCTATTGATTGGCCAAATTTCAGCTCCAAAACCCTTCTCATGTGATTAAATCGAAACTCTCTTCTGATGGGCATTTTATATGCCTATGAATATGAATTGCAACATTGAATAAGTGGCCAATCAAAAGATCCCTTGGTTGACGGCCTGGATTGGTCATGTCATGCCTTCATGTATGTAGCAGAAATATGTTGGGTGCCATTTGAGCCGATTATATTTTTTTATTCATAATAAGAGCTGAAATATGTTTCCTTGGCTACATAACTGTTAAATACTCATGGATGATCTTAGTTTTTCAAACAGGCTCATACTGATTTTCAAGGCTCCAAGCCCAAACTGAGCAAAAGGTCAAGTTAGGCCATGATGGGCTTTGTTTAGCCCAGCCAAGTTGTACCTTTATGGAACATATGCTAAAAGCAATCAGTCATGATAGAGAGTTTTTCACACACATGTGAACATAAATTCTATGTACAACCACTACTTTTGAACCATGTTTGAAAAAAAAATGGTTGGAGCAACCCAATATATGATAGGGAATAGTTGATATTAACCCTTTGATAAGGGAAATTTCTAGGCCAGTCCTAGGAATGATGTTTCAGCCAAATGGATTAAAAGCCAAATTTAGTCCCATGTCTTCTCTGCAACCAGAAGGAGATTTTGGCAGCAAGCCAGCTTAATAAACAATAGTAAGTCAACACGAGAGATTAGAGATAGAAGATTGTTTAATTTGAAGGCTCATTGAGGAGGATGAAGAATGAAGACACCCCTTTCGGAAAATGTCTTTTAGATGCAACATGAATGGCCGCATTTTCATCATGTTTAATGAAAGTAAATGGAATCTCAAGCTTCTTGGCTAAAAACACTTGGGGCCATTTGGCAAGTCTTTTTTGAAAGATCTTTTGGAAGTTTTGACAGTCAAAAGACAATGTGAGCTTTTGTATCAAGATCTTAACAGTTTGAACACCGTTTAGTTAAGGCGCGTCTTTCCATGCGAAGATGAGTTTAGAAAAAGGCGAAAATCCCCATTTGGAACTTTCCGAAAATAGCTCAAAATGGGCTTCCTGTATCTTTTTTAGACTGTGGCTTTCGATGGCTAAATCTTTTCCCAACCAAATGGGAAAAGACCAAAATGCGGGCAGTCGGACTTCTAAAAAGCCGACAGCCCATGCGAAAAGACACACCAAACGGGGTCCTATCCTGGAGCTTAACACCTTTAGAAGGACTATTATTTTGAGCATCAATTTGTTTAAACCCCAAAATTTACTCCGATATATAAAAGCCTTGCCCCTTTAAAAATCTATACAAAGTGACTAGAAGCTCATAAACAAAGTCTCTGATCGATAGACACCAAGCAATAATCAATCAAGTTGAAGTGGGTCTAAATTTCATAAGGTGTACTAGTGAGAGAGTTACATGCAATATTAATTAGCAAGATTATCTATATAGCCGTGTTGCCTTCATGCATGCAAAAATGTTATCGAAGATTGTATTCATATATATACTAGTCATTGAGGCCGTGTTTGGTGCGATTGTCCCAAGAGAGGTAGATCCATGGAGCTTCATGCATGTATAGAATGTTAATGGCTACCAAGGAGTCGCTCTCCATAATCACAGATGTAAATTGATAGTCCTTACAATGTAAAATGGCTTCAAGAATGGATCTCATCTCTGCTGTAAGGTTTGTAGTTATAATGGTATTATTTTATATTGAATCTTGGTCTTTAAAGGATTTATTATTTTAGGGGTTTTTATAGGTCAGTCCACCCCTAGAAATCTAGAGCTCCACTATAGGGCGGGGTGGACTGAATCCTGACTGTCGATTGATGCTAAATTCATGGGCAGGATGCGGTTTATAGGGGAGGGGCTGCAATTCAGATTTCTGAGGAGGATTGCAGTCTAAAAATCCCTTTATTTTATCTATTGAATGGTTGCCAAGAAATTACACAATCTCTCTCTCTCTCTCTTATGTTTTAACGACATTTTTTAAAACATTGCCATTTCCTATGTGATAGTAAATTTTGTAATTTTTTTGGTGACTTTTTAACAATGTCGCAAAAAAGTACACTTTTGGTGATATTTTGCCAATGCTATAAAAAGAAATCGGATATGATGCTCACAACGTTTGTTCAATTCCTTGCAGCCCTGCATTGGGAATATCTCCCCATGAAAAAAGTGTACAAGTACGTAGATATTCTCAATGCACAGTTCTAAAAGGTTGTTAGAATGGTGTGAACATGGTCTTGTGAACACTAGATATGATCTTTTACAAAAAAAAAAAATAATAAACACCCCCGTTTCTTAGGTTGGGATCACCTGCCACCAAAATATGGCCACGTTCCAACACTCTCCCAACCTAATCTGACACCGCACATCTCAACATGAGATTGGGACCTATCACAAAAGTGAGACCTGCGATAAATGAGATGTGCGATGTCAGATCATGTTGGGAGGGTGTTGGAACATCTTTTGTTGGCAGGTGATCCGGACTCCCATTTCTTTGGATAGGAGATTCTTGGAAACACTTTAGTGACATTTATCAAAAATCACTATTAACTAAAACAAACGTTATGAAAGTTTTTGTCACATTACATTTCATGCAAATTTCAAGAAATTTTTTCTAATAATGTCTATGCCATTTATGGTGACGTTTGTGAAATGTTATGAATAAACGTTTTTTTTCCTATGGCTCAGTTTGGAAAGAGCACAAATACAAATATGTACAATACAAATACATACAAAATATAAGGTTTTGCATTCTACATATTTGTATTTGTACTCTTTCCAAATACAAATACAAATATATAAAGTACAAATCCGTGTATTTTGTATGTATTTGCACTTTACATATTACATATTTGTATTTGTACTCTTTCCAAACTGAGCCTATAGTGAGGCATGGTTGACTTTGAAGTTGATAAAACCAAAATCTAGGAACACTCCTAAGCCCGAGCAAGACCAAGGTGCCGGAGGTCTGAAGACTGAGGTGATCGAGAAGTAGAGATCGAGGTGGTGAGGATTCGAGGTCTAAAGTCCGAGGTGCACTATGTCTTATGTCTGAGGTAGCCGAGGGCTTGGGCGTCGGTTCTGCAAGAGGGAAAAATGTCAGAGGCCTCGGGTAAAGACCCGAGGTGAGAACTCCGACGGTCAAGTTAGTACTGAGGTGTGGGGTGGAAGAAGTTCGAGGTGCGAGCACCCAGACGAGGTCATTAGAGAGTAGTGGATCTCAAGTGCTAGGGAGAAAGCTAAATATTCGATCATTTACTTGAAGGGGGGTCACCTCAGATTTATATTTGAAACCGCTTGGAGGTAGGTGAGCTTGAACGATGGGCATTGAGTTTGTACACGGGGAGCATGGCCATTTTGGGCTGCCAAGTGACCCCATGCCACTGGTTCCTTGAAACCTGCCGAACTAAGCAGTGCATTCGCTGATTGGCTCTGCTCTAACACGCACCGCCCAACACGTGTGAGTCCTGCGATTGGACAGGGCCATCTAAGTTACTAAATTATCTTGTCAGGGAGAGGAAAATGGCCAAACATGTGGTATTAAAATGCTCCTACCAACACATAAAAGTTAATGATCTTATTTTGGATATTGTTTCATTTGTCCAATAACACAAGTTAATATATTTAATTGGGTAACAATTCCCCAAATAACACTTATTCAGATAAATGTAAACAACTTACCACCAATACAGTGGGGCCAATACCCTGTTCGAATTCGATCTGATTCATACAACTCTAGAGTCATTTTCCAATCATTTGATGAGATTTTAGGACCATGACATTAATAATAATAATAATAATAAGAGAGATGGGTGTAGCAATAATAAAATATGAGTGAACTGTTAATCCACATGCACGATGTCTCTCCTACTACCAACTATGGTCCAACGATATAAAATAGTAATATCCGTATTTTTCCGTATAAAATATTCATAAACAGTTGGGTTGGCGCCAACAAACATTTCTTCACGCAAACAACGTGCTTGAATACCAAAGGGGCATGCCGCATGCAGTAGCTTTTTCGGTCTTTGCCTACGCAACCTTTTCTTTTTTTTTTTCTTTGGGTGATGCCTAAGCAACCATACAAATGAGGTTATTATATCCTTTAACTAAAGTGTTTGTTAAACAGCCACGTACGTAACATCATCCATAATAGGTATATCCCAAATTAGAGAGGGGCCCCTTTGTAAGGTCCAGAGGGCAGAAACTACCAAATTAAGCGCCTCTTTGGAAGGGCCGGAGGTCGATTTCAAATCTGCCCCTACAACGTTTCACCGCACATTCTGTCGTATATTGATAACATCTCCTGATGAAGATGTTTTCAAAACATGTATTGTGAAATGTTGACTATTAATTAGAATTTGTAAATGAATTGAATTCGGATAGAATCGATCCATCAGCAAAATTCAAATTCCAATTGATTATTGAAAAATTGTTTCTAAATCTAATTGGTTTTGAAGACCTCGTAATTAGATTTAATCTGATTTTAACTTTGATTTTTTAAAATGCAAAATACTAAAAAAGTTAATTACTTTTTAACTCTTATATATAATAAATTAATGTAAATATAATATGCTGAATTTATTATATATATAATATGAAATAAGTTTATTTTTATAATTTTAAGAATAATTACATAGATTTTATATATTAAAATAAAAAATATCATAATATAATTAGAGTTTTATGTATCATTCACAAGCCTATTATTAATTAATCAATCATTTGAAGGGCTATCAACTGGAATGATTTACTGTTGAACTGAACCAGTTTAACTGAATCTTTAGCTTAGCCTTCTCAAATGGGTCCTAAGAATATCAAGGGATTAGGGTTACCCCCACCCTAAACAGTTTGATCCTATGCCCCACCTTGAACCAATTCGGCCCTTTGAATGTTATTGTTGTTGTTTTATAATAATTTTTTTTTTTTTTCAGATCTTTACAATTAATGCAAAGTTTTTGTCATAAATGGTGCAAGAATATACTTTAGCTTGAAAACTTTGCCCATTTCAAATTTTGATACAAAGGGATCCTAAATACAAATCTTCTCGCCATACTTTTCTTTCATGGTCGATGACATCAAACACTCAGATCTTCAGAATTAAGATCAGAAGGCACCACCTCATTTAAAGGAAGATCGTCTATCCACGTGTCTTTCCAAAAGTTGATAGATGAATCATCACCTACCCCTTTGAAGGAGACTTAATTCCAAGGCTGTATTTGAAAACAATGCAAATGGAGTGTAAATCTCGATTCAGGGTAAATTTACACTCTGGTTCACTTTTGCTTTTATTTGACAATATCACATTTATATATTGACAAATGACAAAAAATACATTTTCCTATGTACTATTACATTGATAATAAGATGTAATAGTACATCAATGAAAAAGAAGTAAATTTGCATTCAAGTGGGTTTTTGATAAAAAAAGGTATATGTTTTATTGAAATTCGTGTTTGCACCCATTACAACTAAAAGTTTATTTGGTAGGAAGGTAAATTTATCGGTGCAAAATTAACCCAAGTTTGTAATTTATATGAGCGGTTTTATACTCTACATATTTACATTCACACTTCTTTGCATCGTTCCCAAACGCAGCCTAAAGGTTTATTTATGGTTAAATCAGCTTACAATGAAGCCTTTATAGCGAGAGGAGGTAGTGAATTGCTTGATAAATTACTATTTAGAATTTGGAGACTTAGCTTCCCCCAAAGTTAAAACTTTCTTGTTTTTCTTGTTTAATAAGTGAAGCAAGTTTTAGTAGCCTTTGTGGGGAGACAGGGGATACGGATCATATTTTTAGAACTTTCCCTTTGTCAAAGCAAGTGAGAGTGGCTACAGAAAACTCTTTTGTAGGAATGACTAGTGACAATGGAGTTGGTGACAAAATTGCTCAAGTCAAGGAGAAGTCTGCCTTAATTATTTGGTGCCTTTGGAAAAATCGAAATGATAAAACATTTAATAATTAGAGTGCTGGTCCAGCTAATATGATAATGGAGACTATTAAAATAAATTTTGATGCATAGCTTGTCCCATTGCTTTTATTGCTCGAGATTCTATTGAAAGAATTTTGGAAGTTAAAAGCCTACCATATAAGCAGTGCGGAAGCATGGGCTACCTACGAGGCCCATAATATAGCTTTAAATTACGGGTACCATTCCATTGATTCTCTTTTTGTCATCAAGTGCTGCGAATAGTATAAGGTTTGAGCTTGGTTTCTTAAGGTACTGTAAGGCTCGAGTTTGATTCAAATTAGAATCTTGAGTTCGAGTTTGAGCCGGTTCGAATTCGATTTGAAGAAAAATGTTTTATAAAAAATATTTTTTATTTGATATTTAAAAAATTAAAAATTATAATAATTAGCTATTTGAATTCAGTTCGATTATTAAATGAGTCTGTAAATTGGGCCTAAACTCGACTCGAAGCTAAACCAAACTTAAATAACTCATAAAGAGCTCAGTTCGTGACCACCTCTAATTGGTGAGCTCTTGAAAGGCGGAGTGGAATACCTTCATGTCTACAGATTGGACGGCTAAAGAAACGGTGACCCATCCAAACAAAGTTCTGTCTTTTAGTAGTGCTAAGTGCTAACATTCATAGAGATTTGATTTCTACGTTTACGGTAACTGTTTGAATTTTAATTTGATCCAACTAAGGATGGTCCAAATTCGATCCGTTTTTAATTGGATCAAAATATAGATCCACGATATAATCTTATTCAATTTGATTTAAATATATCTGCCCATATATACCTAACGTTTATAATGTAATGTAATAATAAATTTGATTACAATATTGTGTTTTTTACTTTTTGTCATAGGATCAAATTTCATATAAGTAATTTTAATTCAGTAAATTCATGACATACAATATCAATCATTATTAATTATGATGGATATGATCTAATTTGAATTCAAATATAAACAAATCAAATTTGATTCAATTCATTTACAGCCCTAATTACAAGCATACCAAACCCATCCCAAGTAAAGATGCTAATAAACATATCCTAATAACAACTAGTGTTTTAGCTGGATTGGTTGACCTGTTGTTTGGTTAGAATTTCAAGCCCGTTTCACCACCAAACTGTTTGCCTATACAAATGTTGAACCACTGAACCGTTTGACCCAATTAGTGGGTCACTGGTTAGAACTTAATTTTTTAAAATGTTATTAGCCATTTCCTTTATTAATTAATAAAAACACAACCCTTATTTGTAATACTTTAAAATGTTTTTACATTTTTAATATTTTTATTATTTAATATGATTTATTTAAATCATTAACCCATCACATAAAAAATTAATTTTACTTCCGAATTGGTTTTAAAAACATGACACTTGCCAACCATCCATTTTAATTTGTTCATAAAAAATAATTATTCATTAAAAATAAATAAATAAATATGGCTGTTATATTGACACGTAGTCATGTAAAGTGGAGTCCATGTGGACACCAGACCAGGTTCAGTGTCCATAACCATCCATGATCAATTCCAGTAGCCTTCAATAATTTTTTTTTTTTTTTTTTTATCGAAGGTCATCAGCCGTCCATCTGTTCTAGTTTTGTTGGGTTGTTGGGTAATGAAAAATCATGTCGGGCATTATACAATACGCGGCTTGACATCTTCACAGTTTTATTGACTGGTTGGGACTCGTGGGTCCTTCTCTGAGCCACAGGCCACACCCACTCGGCTCGATCGATGGTATCACAGTTCATACGGAGCAGCTTTTCAATGCTTTTGGATGATTGGATGGGTGCCCTAATACACAACGTGTTTGCTTTATCGTCTAATTCAAAGCAATGGTAGTTGAAGAATAAGAGGTGCTTATCTTATCCTAATTCTCCTATGAGTTGGGATTTCTTTACATCAAATTACTTTTCCAACACGTTGGAACATGATTTGTATACATGGTAAATGACAGTTTTATGGTGGATCCCAATTTTATAAGATGTGTTGATACAGCGTTGGAAAAGTATTTTGTTGTGAGAAGATATGGGCCCAATTCTTATAGTGCTAAGCAATGCTTTTGAATCATCGTTGATTCGGACAGTTGGACCGTTTGGCTCAAGAACCGTTTAGGCAATTGGTTATATTTTATCTCAAATCTGGTCCTTGGTTAAAAATTGTTGAATTGGTCAATGATATGTTGATTCTGATAGTCAAACCGTCAACCCATTCAATTGATTTTTATTTTAATTTTTTCGTCAGAACAGGCCATCCATTCAAAACGAACAGCCGAACCATCGACCTGAAAACCGGTGGTCAGAAGGGTTCCAATTCCAAGTCGGCTTTTAAAACATTGGTGCCAAGAACCCCCAGATTTTTGGAATTGGTGTCCAAAATAAAAAATTTGTTTAAGATATAAAGGCTCGGTTTGGAAGGAATAAACATACAAGGTTGCATTTGGGAACGGTGCAAATAAGTGTGAATGTAAATTTGTAGTGTAAATTGGTTCATATAAATTGCAAAGTTGGATTAGTTTTGCACTGACGAATTTATCATTTTATCAAACAGACTTTTAACCGTAATGGATACAAACACGAATTCCAATAAAACATATGTTTTTTTTCTTATCAAAAGCCCAATTGAATGCAAATATACTTCTTTTTTATTGATGTACTTTTACATCTTATTACCTATGTAAATATGCATTGAAAAATCTGTTTTATGTCATTTATAATGCATAAATATAATATTGCCAAACACAGGAAAAACTAAATCAGAGTGCAAATTTACCCTGAACCGAAATTTACACTCCATTTGCAGCATTTCCAAATACTGCTTAAAATGCAAAAAACTATTAACTGAGCCAAATATATATATAAAACTGTACATTTTTATATTTATACTCTTTCCAAACTGAGCCAAAAAGGCAAAAGTGTCTCTAAATAATATAGGACACTGTTAAAATTAGGCCCTTGTCATTCCTCTTTTAATTGCAGAGTGCCGACTCAAAAAAACTACTAACCCATCTTCATTTTTTTTATTATATTAAGCATGCTTCTTTTATGCGCAAAAGGACCAAAACACTTGTTTATTAGTACCTTACGCCTAACTCTGATGTCTCTTATTTTGTATCTTTGCAAAGTCAATAAGTGCTCGTTTGGGAGGGTTGATGCATGGCGGTTTTTGGCTTTCCGAGGTTAACCTTATTCAGGCAGCTTATAATCTATGTTTGGTGAAAATTATGGCAAGGTGTTAAATATTGATATGGATTGATATATGGGGTGTATCGATCTGTATAAGTGTTTTTTTTTTTTTATATTTTATTATTATTTTTTTAATTGGTTTAGAGGAATCAATTTAAGGCCCGACACGTATGAACATATCAGGAAGCTATCAGTACGACACGTATGGGCCAATTTAGGCCAATAGTTGTCAATACTTTAAACTTTGGATTCTGGAGATATCACCATCCCAAACAGATGCTTTAACATCCAAGATGTAGGGCCCACCATGATATTTTTAAATAGATCATATCAGATCCTTTTCCATTTTTCCCATTTGATGTGATGGTTGATTGATGGGATACATTTGATTTTGGAGGGACCCCTCACCCCTCACCCCTGTTGATGGTTCATGATCAGTTCATGCTGCAAAAAGAAGAAAGGGTAATACCCTTTACTGGATGGATCAGAGCTTTACCCTACTTTTTCCCAGTTTGGTTGCAAACAGGTCTGAATCAAGTTGGGCAAAAAAAGCACGCATCTCTAGGCACGTGCATAGTTGACTAACCGGTCATCATCAACCCCAGCTCTCTCCTGTCCAGAGGCTAATTGATCAAACATATAAAGCAGCCATGAGTTGGGTTGATTTTGCAGGCAAAAGAACGAAGAGGAACATGGAGAAGAAAGCAAGGATTGTTCTGGTTCCCTACCCAGCACAAGGCCATGTCACCCCCATGGTCCAGCTTGCCTTGGCCCTTCGCGACCTTGAGTTCGACCCTGTGCTGGTCGTCCCAGACTATCTGCACCTCAAGATCATGCCGCACATCCAACCCAACTATGGCGTCTCCTTCATCTCCATTCCAGACGGCCTGAGTGAGAACGAACCCAGAGACTTCTTCACCATTGCGTTTTCCATGGAGAACAGCATGCCGGCCCATCTGGAACGCATCATTCGTAGCTTCAGTCAAGATGGAAGAGTGGCTTGTGTGGTGGTTGATTTCTTAGCCTCCTGGGCTATCGAAGTTGCCGGCCGCTGCGGGGTTCCGGTGGCCGGGTTCTGGCCCGCCATGCTTGCTATGTATCGTATCTGTGTGGCCATTCCGGACATGATCAAGGTTGGGCTCATCGATGAATTCGGTAAGCTAGCTACAGCTTTCATTAATTCTAGTTTCATATCAATATTCATATATAATAGTGGTTAATTTGGTGCAACCATTAACAACAATAATTCAGCAACTAATACAGAATTAACCTTAATTATCCAAACCCAGTTGAAATTTGAAACTTGATTTGGGTATTGAAATGCAGCATCACCCAGCTCTTAGATCAATGGGCATGTGCAACATGTATAGTCATCTCCCTTTGGATTTTATTTTAAGTATATAAGAAATCAACAAAGTCTATTAGGAGCTGTGATATCAATCCACATGCCATGTTTAACGAACTTGACTAAGGAATCACTAAATAATTGTGAGAGTATGAGTAACTGTTGCATAGGAGTACCAATTGGACTGGATTTGGTCCAATCCGATTCAGTCCGATGTGAGTCCATTTATCCAGGTCCAATCTAATTCAATGAATATTTTAGACCATTTTGGACTGATCCAATTTAATGCATGGACCGTCTAATCTGTTCAAATTTGTTTTGATATAGATTCTTTTCAACCCAAATCTAGTCTATTGACACCCATATTCTTATTTTATACCAATGAGTCAGATATTGGGTTAATCCAATCCAATCCAATAAAAATTTATTATGGACGGACCAGGTTCAATCCAATCTAATGAATGTTTTGAACTGGATTGGTCCAATCTAATATGTCTTATTGGTCCATTCAATCCATCCAAATTGATCAATTTGGACTGAACAGGGTCCAATCCAAAACCGGTCCATTGACACTCTTAATTACATACATATATGACAAGCAGTGAAATTTAGGCCCCATTAAAACAGTTTTCTTTCTGAGCTTGCTCTTATTAGAATTAACTAGGCTGCGATTGGGAGTGTTTTTCTAGTGGGCTTTTTGTGGCTTTTTCCATTGAGAGATTGTCTGGTGAAAGTCCAAAAGGGCCTATTGCATTTTTTTAAAAAAAAAGCCCATTTCAAAATGCATGTGAAAAACACTCTACTTGTGTCAGCCAAACATTAAAAAACATTTTTTGAAAAAGCCCATTTCTAAAAAGTCACTTTTTCATAAGCCCCTTTGGACCAAAAGGCACTCTCAGTCTAAGATCCATAATAAAGGTTAGCTAATTGTATTTTGTGTTGCAGGTAAAACAAATAAAAGTAATAAAAAATATAAAAGAGAGATTGTACAGTTAAGTTCTTACATGATTGGGGAGATCATCTGGATAATACAATCCACTTGATTCCCATTTGGTGATTTTCCTTTATTTTTTTTATCTAATTTTTTATAAGCGACTTGTTTGGTCCTTGTCAATCCATGTATGAAACCAATCCTTATTTATTTTCTTTCAATTTTGACAAATAACACAAGCAAAAAACTTTCATGGCTAACATAATCAATGGGCCTGATAAGGCAAACGTTTAAGTGTTGGAAGTCGGCATACTTACCTTGTTACCTTGTGAGGTGACCTATGATTCAACAAGAATATTCTGATTGAGTCATTATCTGTGTTAATCCTGCTCCCTTCATCATTTATTGCCTCAAAAATTTCAGGCAATAAACAAGTTTTATCCTTCTTTTCCTCCTTTTAAAACCAATGGCTGATCAATTGGGTAGATTTAGTTCATCAAAGACATTCGAGATTTCCTACTCACTCTTTATTCGTCGTGAATTGAAGCTGCACATCTCTATTATAAATTCAAAGATGTGTGACTGCAATTCATGACGGTAAAGAGTGGATAGAAAAAGTGAGTAGGAAATCTGGGCTCCATCAAAGAGAGGGTCCCCATCAAACAATTTATCTTGCTTAAATGCATTCACACGTTACATGCACATGTGCATGCAGGTGACCTCCATTCCTTCTCGGGCTGGCAAGCATGAGAACAGGTTCAAGTATGAAAACAGCCACTTTGTCAAAGGTTAAGACCCTTTTTCATGTCAATTGTCATCATACACAGTAACACAGTTTTGAATTTATGGTTGTTCAACAAACTCACCAAGTTAAAGAACTTGAAATGGAGCCTAGAAGTAACAAAAAGAAGAAAATGAGCCATTTCACCATTTCAGATCCCATTGAAGGGTTCATTAAGGAAGTGACAAACCCGAAGAATGCATGCCACTCAAATCCATGTGATCAGGCACCTTAGGAATACAACTCGGGTAAGGTTGGCACGGGTTTGAGACTAATTAACTTTAACCAAATCGGATGTCTTAAGATCCTAACCCTAACTCAATCCAATCAAGTTAGGATTTCCTGCCAATAAAATACATTCCAATACCCTACCAACATAATCTAGTATTATACATCTTCTCATGAGATGGGGACCCATCATAAAAGTAAGACTTGTTATATATAAAATGTGCTGTGCCAAATCATATTGTGGTAGAGTGTTGAAATGTATTTTATTGGCAAGAGATCCCAACTCACCTAATCAGATGTTCTAATTGACCCAATTCAATTATGAAAGCTGGTTGGGATCTTACCCATCAAATTTCCAAACACATGCATGATTTAATGTATACTATTATATTCATGCAAGTAAACATGTTACTAAGTCATCAACCTTAATTTGGGGTGGTCCCAACCCAAGCTGCACTCGAAGCCACCTGCATTAAAAAAAAAAGAAGATTCATAGTATATCGCTTAGTTTTGGGAGGTTCAATCCCTACTGTGCAATTAATATGTATTAATGGGCCAAACGACAAGCAGTTTCTTCTTTCTTTTACACATGGGGGGAATAAATGACCCATGGTACCTTTCCTTTAGTTTGGGCAAAAGTAAGTTACTGAGATTTTTATTTTTTTTATGTTTATGGGTAGGAAGTGAGATTGTTGAGATTTAGCGTGTGGCTTGTTCTATGGGTGTTTTGTGATAGGTTTTTATAAAAATGTCGTTATATTATTATTAAATTAGTATTTTTTTTATTATATTCATCTGTTTGTATTGATATTCATAAAATTGGGTTTTGATCTATGTGCGCATTAATTGTTAGGGGAAGTTTCATTTTATTGTTTCTCCCAACAGTTGAGTGTTTATTCATTATTTCGTTGATGTGATGTCTAATGGCGCCTAATTGTCCATAAATGATTTATCAAATACTTTTTTTAGTTTTGAAGACAAATCAAATACAAACGTTTATTTAATAAATGGAAACTATATCAAACATATACCTAATGGATACCATGACTTCACTCATCACACCGATCTCACATTTCACTCATCACACTAACCTCACAACCACATCTCTGATCCTACCTTGTATTGGGAACATTTTCTATGAATAACATATAAGTACGAGAGATGTCCCCGATATGCGGCTGATGCATACCGTGAGATCTCAGTGAGGAGCAAATCCAAACTTGATTTCAGAGAGAGAATTACAACTCTGCCACAGGCCCACAACGTCGATTTAATGTGTCCAGCATTATTTGAGGCTGTACTGTGGGGTAGAACTGAGGTAGGTATGTCAGTGGGTCGGGTCAAGTGGCAAACCCACACTGGCACGACCCTATAAATTTTTATTCGGGTTTTAAATCGGCTTCGGGTTAAGCAAATCCTTATTTAATTTAGCCTGATCGTTGTCATTACATATGGGTCGGTGTATTTAGTCAGTTCAGATTCGAATTGAAGTTAGTGCAGAACCCGTATCATATCCGACCCATTGACAGCCTTACGACTAGCGTTCTGGTTAAGGCCATGACCCATAGGCTGCGCCAAACACTGCCCTGGAATCCTTGAGAGCTGATTCGTGAACTTGAACAAAAGATTGCCCAAATGCAGCTGACATCTCCATCAAACACTTCTAAAGCATTGATCATTAATTGATTATTACAAGAGCTTGTTTGGTGTATATTAATTAAAATTAATGGTTATTTGATGCTTTGGCAGGAAGTCCCCAACAAAAATGTGCAGGATTTGTTCTTCCTGGTCAACCCATGTTTAGCTTGGAAGATCTACCGTGGTTAGTAGGGAACTCTGTGGCACGAAAGTCGAGGTTCGCCTTCTGGTTAAGGACACTAGAAAGATCAAGATCCCTGAAGTGGCTCCTTGTCAACTCATTTCCAGAAGAACGTGATGGATACAGAGAACAGTTACAGCCAACCCACAACAATGGTCAAAGTATTTTCCCAGTTGGAGCTCTGATCAAGCATACAGAAAGCAAACACCCTAGCTTCTGGGAAGAGGATATGAGCTGCTTGGATTGGCTAGGCAAGCAGAAACCAGGGTCTGTGATCTATGTGTCATTTGGAAGTTGGGTTGCCCCCATTGGGGATGAAAAAATTCAAGAGTTGGCCTTGGGCCTTGAGGCCACCAAGAGGCCATTCATTCTGGTTCTGGCACCTATGTGGCGAAAAGGTTTACCAGTTGGGTTCCTGGAGAGGGTGGGTGAGCAAGGCAAGGTGGTCTCATGGGCTCCTCAGAAAGAGTTGCTTCAACGTGAAGAGATTGGATGCTATCTCACACACTGTGGATGGAATTCCACAATGGAAGCCATACAAGGTGGGAAGCTCCTGCTCTGCTATCCTGTTTCAGGGGATCAGTTTGTGAACTGCACTTACATTGTGGATGTGTGGGGGGTAGGGGAGAAGCTCAACAGGATTGGCCGCAGAGATGTGGAGGAGGGTGTGAGGAGCATAATGGAGGAGGGAGGAGAAATGCAGCAGAGGATGATCAAATTGAAGACAAGAGCTGTGGGGAAAGAAGGGAATTTGAGGGCTTTGGCCAGTTTAAAAGCCTTCACTAATGATCTTGATAAATGATTTGTAACACACCATCTCATTAAATCTTGTATCATGATGTTGTATATTGTTTTCTTTCCTGTCAAGGAGTTGTTGATCTTGATGTCATACCTAAATATTTAACAACCCAATTACTCTCAAGTGTTTACATGAATGAGGGAGTTGGTAATGGCTCTAGGTAATCCCAAGTGAATCACATATTTTGGGTCATAGTATACTAGCGGTTAGAGAAAGTGAGAAATGAGAGGTTCTATTTCATTCATTGTTCAACCTTGATTAGAAGAGATTAAATAGAACCAGCTCAAGATGTAAGCATCTTATATGTGTATTAAAACAAAGCCCTCAGACTAAAGAATTTCTCTCTCATACAAGTGGTATCTTATTTTCTCAAGAAAGAGAATATCAAAAGTGGTTACTCCCACACTCAAACAATATATTCCTTCCTCATATATATGTCTTTCTATCCACTCAAAAGAAAAAAAAAAAGTAGGTAAATTGCCGAAACCTCCCCTAAATGTTTCTGATTGTTTTTGAAACCTCCCCAGAAGTTTGGTAATTACAATCACCTCCCTTGAACTTTATGATACAATTGCAAGTAGATCCCCTCTATTAGAATCTTCTAAAAAGAAGCACAAAAATGTCCAAAATATCTATGCAATTACTTTTGACCAAAATATTTATTTTCCAAATTTTCTCTTCATATCAATCACTACCCCAAATCCCTCCAAACTCTTTTCTGAAATTGATTTATTTTTCAAATCCGCCCTTCATATCAATCGCTCAAAAGCAACTTAAAACCCTTTTTCTTTTTTGTTCATAAAGCTTGTATTATTTTTTCTATAGAAAACAGCCTCAATAGTAGCTATATAGGTATTTTGGACATTTTTCTGTCTCTTGTTAAAGGATTATAACAGAGGGTGTCTATTTGCATCTATGTCAGAAAGTTCAAGGGTGGTTATTGCAATTACCAAATTTTAGGGGGAGGTTTCAACTAGACCTGTTTTTCGGGCTTGGACAAAATTTCAAGCCCGTAGGGTCGGGATCGGGCTTAGGCTTTAAATACCAGGCCCGACTATTTTTTGGACCGAGTTTAGGCTTTCTCAAATAAGCCCGACCCAATACTATTACATATAATAGAAATATACATTATTTATATATAAATAAAGTTATTATTAGTATTAATTTACAATCAAGTTAATTTACTATTTAGGAAATATGAATTAATGTATTAATTTATTAAACTATTACCAAATTAATATAATATTAGCTTATTAAATTACAAGAAAAATAGGGCATTTTATATGCAAATCAGGCTTCAGGCTCGAGCTTGGGCTTCGGAACTTATATAAGGGTCAGGCTCGGGCTCAAGATCTAGGCCCAAAGGTTAGGTCAGGCTCAGCCTCAGACCTAGACATTTTTTGTTGGAGGCAAAGCTCGGCCCGAACTTAGCCTGGCGTGGCCCATGAACAATTCTAGTTTCAACAATGGCCAAAAACTTCCGAGGAGGTTTTAGAAATTTACCCAAAAAGTATAAGCTTCAAATGGTACTTCACAAAATGAAAACTCATTTCAAATGATGTATGATCCATAAAATGGGTTATTATTTAGAAATAAAGCTTGATTTAATCTCTTAAATTAAATAACAAATCCATATATCAAATAAAATAATAACCTAAATTTACACCATAAAAAATGGGTGTCAAAGAAAATTTATCAAAACACATGAGTCAATATATATATATAATACAATTAGGAATGTCACAATGCTCCTTCTAGTGGTGCAACTTATTAGGTGGAATGGATTGGGTTTGGGTTAACCTAAGCCCAACCCTAAGTTTAAAACCTTGATCTCAGGCTTGACCTAACTCAAGGTTAAGCCTAAATTTACCAACCTAGGCCCAATTGAGCTTAACCACATCTCGAGTTGGGGTGTTGAGATTTTGTAGCCCAATTTCTGGATAGAATAGATTGATAATATGTAGATATGTATATTATAAAATGTTGGGTGGGGCTCATATTAGGTTGGGTCATGGGGTACCCAAGGTCTCAGCCCAAGCCCAACTTGCATTTGGGCCAGGCCTGAGTTGTTTTGCCCAAGCACAACTTGAATTTGAAAAACCCAAGTCCAACCTGTGGAAAAGCTTTAGTTGAGTCGGGTTAGGTTCAAGTTGGACCCACCTATGTTGCACCCCAAGCTCTTTTTGCCTCCAATTCTTTTAACAAATCTTATGCATCACACGGGTCCTCATTAGTTTAATCCTAATCTAATAAAGTGAGATTCACTAATCTAGTTATCTCACACACCTTACTACATTAATCCTTGACACACCCTTCATTGATTGGGGATCTATGATTTTCATGTTTTGCTAATAAACGACTTCTAGAGGATATTACTTTTAAAGTTTGGTAAGAACAAAGCCAACCAATTACCAGTTGTTGAGATGGTCATTTGGAACCATTCCAAATAGGATCCATTGGATCAAACTCATGGAATAGCAAACTTTTTGTGGTTTGGCTGGTGGGCCTCAGGTAAATTGTACACCCTTCTTTGCCCCACCTTGATTCCACTGTATTGTGTAGTATGTAATACTTGTAAGAACATAGACTTACAAACTGTCACGGACCTACTTTAATCCATCTTATCTAATTTGGTCCAATTTCCAACTCGGGTCACCAAGCACTAGTTAAAATAAAACTATAAGAATATGCCAAGTGACTAACAATTGTCTATTTTATCTAATGTGGAATGAAATTTTTAGCAAGGTTTTAAAAACCAACCAAAAACACGGAACCGCTTTGACCACTAGTTTTTGGGTCAGTGGTTCGACCATTTGGGTCAAACGATTCAATTGGTTTGACCATTGGAATATTAGGATTTAGGGTTCTATCTCTCTTCTTTTTATGAGAAAAGAGAGAGCTAGTGCTAGGATGGTTGACAAATGAGAAAACAAGAAAGAAAGAAAGAAAGAAAGAAAGGGAAAAAAATAAAGGAATGAAGGAAGGAGGGAAGGAGGAAAGGAGGAAAGGAAAGAAAGAAAGAAAGAAAGAAGGAGGAGGAGGAGGAGGCGAGGCAACATTTATTGGCCACGGTGACGATCACCTTTCTCTGATCTCATCTGAGATTTATCTCATTTCTCTCTTTCTCAAATCTCATATTTGGGATCTAGCTCGCTTATCTCTTTCTCAGATATCATATTTGAGATCTCGCCTCTCTCTCTCTCTCTCACACACACACACACATGCACACACATAGATCCCATTGATCTCAGATCTGAGATCGTGTTTTAGACTCTTAATCCCTCCCCCATGTGTGAATCTCCTTAATTTTTTTCCTTTGTTAATAAATTGTAAATTTCTGCTCAAGTTGAACAGTTTAACGGTTCGACCATTCAGGTCAGTGGTTTTTTGACCAAATCAATGTTTTTTTAACAAAAAGCTGTCTAGTCTAAAAGTAGACCCAAAAACATGATCGGTTCCTGGGTTAAATGGTTCAACCGTCCGGTTTGGTCTATCTTTAAAACAATGCTTTCCAAAAACCTCTCCAATTAATGATAAAACAATATAAACAATAAATATTCTAGAATGTACCAAGGGGTCCCCTACCATTGGCATTCTCTCTCAATGTCTTCCGTCTTTTCATAAAGGAGTATAGTATACTTCTTTTTGGGTGGAAGGGTTAGGGGTTGGGGGATGGGCTACCCCTATAGTGTAGTATACTTCTTTTTGGGTGGAGGGGTTAGCAACTTGCAAGGAAAGAAAAAACAAGAGAAAACCTTAACATTCTATATGGTCGATCTTTACCAATAAATCTACTCATTCTCAGCCACCTAACTAGCTAACTTAGACAATATTCTTCATCTAACCTTGAATTTTAGTGGTCTAATACCATTTGTTAAACCACTTGAATCCTATTTAATAGAAATTTAAGAGGTTGGTGGGTTATGCAATGTATTAAGTGTTGAGAATTGGGGTCACGAAAACTTGGAGAAGAAGTGCTCTGAGACGTGTCTGAAGACACTGTCTTTAGATTGTTATTCCACCCCCCGCCCCCCACTTAGTTTTATTGAGTTTGTTGTTGGGTTATAGGCAAGTTCGTTCCTAGGATACAACAAAGCTTTGGGCGAGAATCTGCAACTAGCAAAGATGAAGAATCTCTGAAAAACCTTCTTTGAGACAGTAGTAGATCAAAGTAAGAGAGACCAAGAGTGATTTTTGAAAACCTGCGTTCAATTGCTTGATTCACAATCCTTAAATAGTTTCTAAAGAGTCATGGAGAAAAAGAAGATGTTGGTTCAAAAAAGGCTCTTTGAATAGTCACAATTTCAAATATTGTGATTGTTAAAAGGTAGTTAAAAGTTAATGACTATTAACTTTGAATAGTGTCTCTTGATCACACCCAATTAGATCGCGATCGTTGAAATCATCAACGGTCAGCTTCTCGCCAAAAGTCAAAATCACTTTACACAGACCACACAGGTGTGAGCAAAGTGCATTTTTAAAGGGTCTCATTGCATCACATACACGTGTGCACGTGCATTGTACAGTAGCAAGCCTCCATACTCTTATATTTCTAAGGAGTGTAAATAAACTCCTATTTGAAAACTTAAACAAGTTTAGTAATTCTCCAATGTGAGACAAGTTGAAAACTGGTTATGTGCAGGTGTGTTTTTCATGTAATTGATTAATCAAACACAATTGGATTTAATCTCTAATGAAATTAAATTAAATAATTTGTCCTGAAGAAGAAAAAATATTCAAGGAGTAAAAATTTTAGTCAATTTGCTTCTAAATAAAATTGCAACCACTAGAAAATCCATTAAGAAATAAAAGATGGCTTCCTTCAATGCAACCTAAGCTAATTAAGATTTTGCCTTAAGCATACAAATGAGGGATAGCTTATGAAATTGTAAGGGTGTAGCTTTGGTAGGACCAACTATTAGTTGAATGCCCTAAACCCAATCTTGTGACACTAAAAGTAGGGCATTCTTGTCAAATTTCTTATTAATAAATGGAAAGCTTTATCATAACTACAACTTTCACCAAAGTCGATAGGAAGGGTGGTTGCCATTGCAAGTAAGGAGGCAAATTTGCTACTTCGTCTGATCCCTCTTTTTATTCCAAATCCCTCTCTTTTTGGTCACCAAACTTTGCATTTACATCATCTTTGGTTGGCATGACTGAAAGAAGAAAGATTATCAGCATTCAATCGTCATTTTTCTTAGTCAGTTAGTTGTTTAAAAGAAACAAAGACAATTAGTATCCGTCTGCATTTAAACATTTTTAATAGTTAACCCGCAAAACTGTTATTTGGGTCAAACGTATGGTTTTAAAACCGACCCAGTGATCGAATCAGTTAGGGTTCCGGTTACTAGGTCAAATGGCTCAACCGTTCGAACCGAATGCTCGGCCCATTGTGACAGAAAAATAAAAAAATTCAAAAAAATAAAAAATGGTCAAAACCATTCGAACAATTCAAACGGTTAACCGCCCGGTTCAGCAGTTTGTTGACCAAAATCAACGGTTTTGGGGGGAAATCCGGTTTTTGGGGAAAATGAAACAAGTCACCTAACCAGTTCCCGATTTTCCGATCTGGTCCGGTTTTGAAAACCATGGTCAAACGGTTCACCAGTTCAAATGGATGGATTGACAGTTTATTAACTTTTCAACATTTTTTTCTAACATTCCAGGTTATGGTGTAAACAAAACCAAATTAGGGGCTGGTTTCTAGGTAGAACAGTTCAACGGTTTGGGTCAACAGTGGTTTGAAAACACTAGTTGAGACATTATTTGAGTTTTTTTTCATTAATATAATTACTTCCTTATACCACAATTCAGAATGATGGCTCAAGATGAATAGAAACACAAAGTCCATGACCATCCCTATTTTTATTTTAGTATGTTATATATATACATATATATATATACACACACACCTAGGGGTGACCACGAGCCAAGATC
Organism: Nelumbo nucifera; assembly: GCF_055504915.1. Classification (NCBI taxonomy): domain Eukaryota; kingdom Viridiplantae; phylum Streptophyta; class Magnoliopsida; order Proteales; family Nelumbonaceae; genus Nelumbo; species Nelumbo nucifera. The sequence continues at coordinate 52,478,449 of NC_142655.1, read as the reverse complement.
TTCACGAGCTACTCAAGATCGGTTCGTGAAAAGCTCGACTTGGCTCGGTTTCAACTAACCTTCGAGCCAAGCTCAAGCTTAATAAAGCTCAACTCGTGAGGCTCACGAGCTGGCTCGAATAGCTACATACATACATATATATATATATATATATACATATAATAATAATAATAATAATTGTTGTAACCGTTTCTGGTCACGTTCCAATTTTTTATTTTTGGCAAAGTACCTTGTCATTTGACATGCTCCCAGGAGAGGATGGTGGAGCTCCCTGGTGTAGCGCAACCCGACTGCCCTCTGTATGAGGTGATCTATTCTCCTTTCTAGGCGGCGGGAGCTAAGGGACCTGCGAGAACTAAATCAGAGGACCCGGGGGTATTTTCCCGGTGGGGACTCTCCGATGCCTAAGTTAGCATTCTGATTGTAGGGAGCTTGGAGAGAAATAAGAGAGCTAGAGAGCAGGGATTACCTACATTTTTTTTATTCTCTCCCCCTTGTCTTTGGGGGTCGGAGTCCTTATACAGTGGTGTCCTGTCAAGTCAAGCGTAACCGCCTTTGTCTCTCTGCCGCAGCCGTTACTGTCAGAGCTGAGGTGGCGGATGTAGGTGGCTGCTGCAGAGTACGGCTCTGCCAGTCAAGGGACAGCTCTCAGGACTGGCAGGCACGCGCGCCACCTAGCGAGAGACATGGGCGCAGGCCTTCGGATCTGTCAGGTACAATTGTCAGGTAGGAGATCTTCTTGCGATACGCCGAGCTACCCCAAGTGGCGAGCTCGGCGCAAGATGCCAGGTTGCCTGCGGAGTGACCACCTGCCTGTGGCGAGCTGCCCATGCCGAGCTACCTGTAAGTGTCGAGCTCTTCGTAAGATGCCAGGCTGCCTGTGGAGAGCTGCCTATGCCGAGCCGTCAGTAAGTGGCAAGTTGTGGCAAGCTCTGCCGAGCTGCCCGAGCTTCCCGAGCTTCCCAGTTGTCAAGAGGCTGCACTTGGTTTGCATGAGGTGCCAGGTGTCACAATTTCACTGGAGGGCCAAATCCGCCCTCATCACTTGCCCCCCACTCCCGAGCTGAGAGTAACTCAGCGAAGGGAGTAGATTTCTACTTTTGGCCCGTAAGTCGATGAACTAGTAAGTACTGATCAAATTCCTTAGGCTTTGGAAGATGCCTGCCAATGGCGAGCTGCCTGTAAGGTGAGGAGGTCTCCGCTAGTTCAGTAGTGTAGCCCTTAGGCTCTGGGGGCAACTTATAGTTCACTTTTGCTGATTTTGCTCATGCTGAGGAAACAACTGGGTATTTAGCAATAGTGTGGCCCGTAGGCTTTGGGAGCGACTCGTAGTCCACTCTTCTTGACTTTGCCCATGCCGAAGAGGCGATTGGGTCTTAAGCAGTAATGTGGCCCGTAGGCTTTGGGAGTGACTCGTAGTCCACTCTTTCTTTGACTTAGCCCATGCCAAAGAGGCGGTTGGGTCTTAAGTAGTAATGTGGCCCGTAGGCTTTTGGGAGTGACTCGTAGTCCACTCTTTTATGACTTAGCCCATGCCAAAGAGGCGGCTGGGTCTTAAGTAGTAATGTGGCCCGTAGGCTTTGGGAGCGACTCATAGTCCACTATTTCTTTGACTTTGCCCATGCCAAAGAGGCGACTGGGTCTTAAGTAGTAATGTGGCCCGTAGACTTTTGGGAGTGACTCGTAGTCCACTCTTTTTTGACTTAGCCCAGGCCAAAGAGGCGGCTGGGTCTTAAGTAGTAATGTGGCCCGTAGGCTTTGGGAGCGACTCGTAGTCCACTCTTTCTTTGACTTAGCCCATGCCAAAGAGGCGGCTGGGTCTTAAGTAGTAATGTAGCACATAGGCTTTTGGGAGTGACTCGTAGTCCACTCTTTTTTGAGTTAGCCCATGCCAAAGAGGTGACTGGGTCTTAAGTTCTAATGTGGCCCATAGGCTTTGCCTGTGTGGTGCCGAACTGACCAGGCGCTGAGCTACCAATGAGGTGCCGAGCTTACCAGGTGCTGAGCTACCAGTGAGGTGCCAAGCTGACCAGGTGCCTAGCTGACCAAGTGGGTGCCTTAGAGCTATGATTGCGCTGCATCAGCATCGTAATGCTGGTCGCCCACTCCTACAAGAAGCTACTAGGAGCTTGACTTTCGGGGGCAGCACTACTAACTTTAGGTCGCCAGCTCACACGGGAACCTTGGAAGGCTCGACCAGTAAGGGCGCCTATGTAGTCTGTTGGCCGCCAACTTTCACAGAAGCCGCGAAGAACTCATCTTTGTAGGGTGGACTTTGCGAAGAGGACTGATGAGGCTTTATCCGAATTGAAAGTAAAGTTACTTAGTCTGTTAGCTCTTTGCATAGTCTTTGAGTTCATAAAAAATGTAAACTATAGAGCGAGAGCTTCAACTTCTAAAAAGTGAGGATTTAGCTTTCTGGGAGAAGAGGACTTAGCTTTTGTAAAATGAGAACTTAGCTTTTGTGGGATGAGAACTTAGCTTTTGTAGGATGAGAACTTAGCTTTTTGTAGCGTATTCCCACAGAAAGTGCCAATTGATGTAATCGTTTCTGGTCACATTCCAATTCTTTATTTTTTTGGCTAAGTACCTTGTCGTTTGACCTGCTCCCAGGAGAGGATGGTGGAGCTCCCTGGTGTAGCGCAACCCGACTGCCCTCTGTATGAGGTGATCTGCTCTCCTTTCTAGGCGGCGGGAGCTGAGAGACCTGCGAGAACTAAATCAGAGGACCCGGGGGTATTTTCTTGGCGGGGACTCTCCGATGCCTAAGTTAGCATTCTGATTGTAGGCAGCTTGGAGAGAAATGAGAGAGCTAGAGAGCAGGGATTACCTACATTTTTTCATTCTCTCCCCCTTGTCTTTGGGGGTCGAAGTCCTTATATAGTGGTGTCCTGTCAAGTCAGGCGTAACCACCTCTATCTCTTTGCCGCAACCGTTACTGCCAGAGCTGAGGTGGCGGATGCAGGCGGTTGCTGCAGAGTACGGCTCCGCCAGTCTAGGGACAGCTCTCAGGACTGGCACGCACGACGCCACCTAGCGAGAGACATGGGCGCAGGCCTTCGGATCTGTCAGGTACGGTTGTCAGGTAGGAGATCTTCCTGCGATACGCCGAGCTGCCCCCAAGTGCCTAGCTGCCTATGCCGAGTTACCTGTAAGTGCCGAGCAGCCCCTAAGTGGCGAGCTCTACTTAAGACGCCAGGTTGCCTGCGGAGTGACCACCTGCCTGTAGCGAGCTGCCTATGCTGAGCTACCTGTAAGTGCCGAGCTCTTCGTAAGACGCCAGGCTGCCTGTGGTGAGCAGTCTATGCCGAGCTGTCTGTAAGTTGCAAGCTATGGCAAGCTCTGCCGAGCTGCCCGAACTTCCCGAGCTGCCCAGTTGTCAAGAGGTTGCACTTGGTTTGCATGAGGTGCCAGATGTCACAATTTCACTGGAGGGCCAAATCCGCCATCATCACTTGCCCCCCACTCCCGAGCTGAGAGTAACTCAGCGAAGGGAGTAGATTTCTTATTTTGGCCCATAAATCGACGAGCTAGTGAGTGCTGATCCAATTCCCTAGGCTTTGGGAGTTTCCTACCAATGGTGAGCTGCCTGTAAGGTGAGGAGGTCTCCGCCAGTTCAGTAGTGTAGCCCCTTAGGCTCTGGGGCAACTTATAGTTCACTTTTGCTGATTTTGCTCATGCTGAGAAAGCGACTGAGTATTTAGCAATAGTGTGGCTCGTAGGCTTTGGGAGCGACTCGTGGTCCACTCTTCTTGACTTTGCCCATGTCGAAGAGGTGACTGGGTCTTAAGCAGTAATGTGGCCCGTAGGCTTTGGGAGCGACTCGTAGTCCACTCTTTCTTTGACTTAGCCCATGCTAAAGAGGCGGTTGGGTCTTAAGTAGTAATGTGGCCCATAGGCTTTTGGGAGTGACTTGTAGTCCACTCTTTTTTGACTTAGCCCATGCCAAAGAGGCGGCTGGGTCTTAAGTAGTAATGTGGCCCGTAGGCTTTGGGAGAAACTCGTAGTCCACTCTTTCTTTGACTTTGCCCATGCCAAAGAGGCGGCTGGGTCTTAAGTAGTAATGTAGCCCGTAGGCTTTTTGGGAGTGACTTGTAGTCCACTCTTTTTTGACTTAGCCCATGCCAAAGAGGCGACTGGGTCTTAAGTTGTAATGTGGCCCGTAGGCTTTGCCTGTGTGGTGCTGAACTGACCAGGCGCTGAGCTTCCAGTGAGGTGCCGAGCTTACCAGGTGCTGAACTACCAGTGAGGTGCCGAGCTTACCAGGTGCCGAGCTACCTGTAAGGTGCCGAGCTGACCAGGTGGGTGCCTTAGAGCTATGATTGCGCTGCATCAGCTTCGTAATGCCAGTCGCCCACTCCTACAAGAAGCTACTAGGAGCTTGACCTTCAGGGGCAGCACTACTAACTTTAGGTCACCAGCTCACACGGGAACCTTGGAAGGCTCGACCGGTAAGGGCGCCTATGTAGTCTGTTGGCTGCCAACTCCCGCAGAAGCCGCAAAGAGCTCATCTTTGTAGGGGGACCTTGCGAAGAGGACTGATGAGGCTTTATCCAAATTGAAAGTAAAGTTACTTAGTCTGTTAGCTCTCTACATAGTCTTTGAGTTAATAAAAAATGTAAACTATAGAGCGAGAGCTTCAACTTCTAAAAAGTGAGGACTTAGCTTTCTGAGAGAAGAGGACTTAGCTTTTGTAAAATGAGAACTTAGCTTTTGTGGGATGAGAACTTAGCTTTTGTAGGATGAGAACTTAGCTTTCTGTAGCGTATTCCCACAGACGGCGCCCATTGATGTAACCGTTTCTGGTCACGTTCCAATTTTTTATTTTTTGGTTAAGTACCTTGTCGTTTGACCTGCTCCCAGGAGAGGATGGTGAAGCTCCCTAGTGTAGCGCAACCCGACTGCCCTCTGTATGAGGTGATCTGCTCTCCTTTCTAGGCGACGGGAGCTGAGGAACCTGCGAGAACTGAATCAGAAGACTCGGGGGTATTTTCCCGGCGGGGATTCTCCGATGCCTAAGTTAGCATTCTGATTGTAGGGAGCTTGGAGAGAAATGAGAGAGCTAGAGAGCAGGGGTTACCTACTTTTTTTCATTCTCTCCCCCTTGTCTTTGGGGGTCAGAGTCCTTATATAGTGGTGTCCTGTCAAGTCAGGCGTAACCGCCTCTGTCTCTCTGCTGCAGCCGTTACTGCCAGAGCTGAGGTGGCGGATGCAGATGGCTGCTGCAGAGTACGGCTCTGCCAGTCAAGGGACAGCTCTCAGGACTGGCCGGCATGGCGCCGCCTAGCGAGAGACATGGGCGCAGGCCTTCGGATCTGTCAGGTACGGTTGTCAGGTAGGAGATCTTCCTGCAATACGCCAAGCTGACCCCAAGTGCCTAGCTACCTATGCTGAGCTACCTATAAGTGCCGAGCTGCCCCTAAGTGGCGAGCCCTGCGCAAGACGCCAGGTTGCCTGCGGAGTGACCAGCTGCCTGTGGCGAGCTGCCTATGCCGAGCTACCTGTAAGTGCCGAGCTCTTCGTAAGACGCCAGGCTGCCTGTGGCGAGCTGCCTATGCCGAGCTATCTGTAAGTGGCAAGCTGTGGCAAGCTGTGGCAAGCTCTGCTGAGCTGCCCGAGCTTCCTGAGCTGCCCAGTTGTCAAGAGGCTGCACTTGGTTTGCACGAGGTGCCAGGTGTCACAATTTCACTGGTGGGCCAAATCCGCCTTCATCACCTCAACTCGTGAGGCTCACGAGCCGGCTCGAATAGCTACATACATACATACATATATATACATATAATAATAATAATAATAATTTTAGAAAATAATATATATAATAAAAAATATTATGTATGTAATATTTTATTTTTTATATATAATAATAACTAATTATTATAATTCTTAATTTTTAAATATCAAATAAAAAAAGTATTTTTTATATATAAGTTCTTTTTTTATTTTTATAAAACATTTTTCTCAAGTCAAATTCGAGCTTATAAGCTTTTGACTCGAGCTCAAGGTTCTAGCTTGAGCCTTGTACTACCTTGACGAGCCGGTTCGAATCCACCCCATGTTTAATTTTATGTGAGATGAACACTACGTTGATGAAACCAATTTTAAGCTACATGAATTTCCTTAATGTTCAAATATTAAGTTGTAACATAGAGCGTTGGAACATGCTCACATGTGGCCTTCCACTATTATAGCGTGAATGTGTATTTTTTTTGTTGTAAAAATGCTCGCCATAGATATCTACGGCTATTTCTACAAGAAAAACCATAGGCACCCTTTCAAATACGAGATATAACAAGGTGGGGTATCATTAAATTCCAAGAAAGTATTATGTGAGGGGTTTAATGATATTCTACACATGTTCAAATGGATGGTGTGACACAAGTAACATAACCAAGAAACTATTATGTGAGGCACATATGTTCTAGGGACCAAAAGTTTGAGATTGGAAAATGCTTGCGAAAGTATTGAATTAAGGGTCCATTTGGTTTGCAGTTGGAATCGAAATTAGAATCAGAATCGAAATGATCCATTCCCATTGTCTGTTTGGTTCAGACAGGAATGGGAGTGGGAATTGAAACTAGCAGGAATATGATTTCATTCCCAAAAAGGGACAAGGAATGGCCATTCCCTCAAATGGGGGAATACCATTCCAGCAGGAATGAGAATGGGATTCTGATTCCATCTAACCAAACAATTGGAATCAAAATAGTTTGTTCTGATTCCGATTCCAAACCCTATTCCCATGAGCTAAACGGGGCCTAAAGTTATTCACTCATTAAATTCTAGTGAACCAAGAAACTATTGTGTGAGACTATGGGATTCAAATGGGGATTTTTGTCTTTCATTAGTGTATGGGATTCAAAAAATTTAGTGGGAGGTACCTTTTGAGAAAGAGGTGATTACTTCTGTCTCTTATTCAAGTCTAAAAAAGTCCCCAATTGAATTCTATCTTTTAGCATTTGTTATTTTCCTAAAATGTGGCCCTTTGCATAACATCTCCATTTTATTTGGTTTTTAATGATTTTTAAGTTGTCATGTTGTTTGTATTGCATTCTTCCAAATACATTATGTTTCCTCGATTGATTAATCATTTAAATATTCCCTTTGAAAGTCATTCATTATAGGAATAATTGTGTTTTTTAGTGAATCATATTATGTTTTGAGAAATCATCGTAGTAAGAAATCATAAAGCTTTTAGATAGTCATATCAGTATCAAAGTCCTTTATGACATCAAAGTCCGTTGTGGCAACAAAGTCCCTTGTGGCAAAGAAATTGATGTTGTTTCATTAATTTTTAAAGTCTCTTGCCTTTAGACTTAGAAATCATCAATTTTTAAAACCTCGTGCCTTCGGAAATAAAAATCATCGATGTTTCACTTAATGGTTATTGATTTTCTTATCAATTTTCAGCTAAAAAATTATTCATTTAAAGTTTATATGTTCCAAAGTCCCTCGTGGTATCAAAGTCCTCTGTGACAAAATATGATAGTTTTGTTGATAGTTACATCATGGCATAACATGGTTTTTGCCGACACCAAAGTCCCCTGTGGCAACAAAGTCCCTTGTGGCAAAGAAATTGATGTTGTTTCATCAATTCTTAAAGTCTCTTGCCTTTAGACTTAGAAATCATCAATTTTTAAAACCTTGTGCCTTTCGGAAATAAAAATCATCGATGTTTCACTTAATGGTTATTGATTTTCTTATAAATTTTCAGCTAAAAAATTATTCATTTAAAGTTTATATGTTCCAAAGTCTCTTGTGGCATCAAAGTTCTCCGTGGAAAAATATCAGAGTTTTGTTGATAGTTGCATTATGGCATAACATGGTTTTTTCTGATTTGCTCTATGGCATAATGTTTCCTAGTTATAGAAATCATCACTGTTTCAATTAAAGATCCTTACTTTTTCATCAAGCTTCAATTAAAAATCATTCATTTGAATAACATCTATTCCAAAATCCATTGCAGCACTAAAGTGTCTCGTAACCGTAAAATCCCTCATGGTGGCAAGGTCCCTTGCAACATCAAAGACCCTCATGGCATTAAAGCCCCTTTAGTTAAAATATCAGTGTTTTGTTGATAATTGCATCGTGACAACATGGTTTTTGCTAATTTGCTTTGTGGTATAACACATCCCAGGTATAGAAATCATCAACTTTTAAACTAAAAATCATGAATTTCTTATTTTAATTATGTTTTAAAAAAAACAATTAGCATTCTCGTTTGAATCATATTTATTCCAAAGTCCGTTGCAATACAAAAGTCCCTCGTGGATAAAATATTAATGTCTTGTTAATAATTGCATCATGGAATAGCATGATTTTGCTTATTTGCTTTGTAGCATAGTGCACCTCAAGTATAGAAATCATTAATGTTAAAAAAATCATCAATATCTCACTTTAATTAGTGTTTCAATTGAAAAGAAAATAAAAAAAAAATCATTAATCTCCCATTTGAATTGTTTTGTTTCAAAGTCCATTGTAATAATAAACTCCCTCATGGCATCAAAGTCCCTTGTAGCCAAAACATTATTGTTTCATTGTTTATTTCTCAGCATGTTGTGGATTGTAATTTGCATTGTAGCGTAACACATGTCATAGATAGAAAACATCTACTTTAGTAAAAAACATTAAGTTCTCGTCTAAATTATATCTGTTTCAAATTCTATTTGAGGTGAAGAAATTAACATTGATTTGCATCATCGCATAACATAAATCTTGTTGATTTCTCGATTTACACCGAATTATTATTTAAGCCGTGGCATAACGCATTTTTATTAATGCTTCTATATCCAATTGCAACACAACATATCATTGAAAAACTTTGACAATGAAAATCTTTGATGGCAGGTCCTCCCTCATTTCTAAGCATATGGCAACATGTCCAGAAACCTCACAACCTTTGACGATCTCACTACTGTGTTTTTTTTTGTACTCGAAAAGGTAGTAATTCATTAAAAGGATAATAAAAAATAGAGGCTACAGAACCAGGTCAAAGTTGTTGCAGAGCAAGCTTGGCCAATGAGTCAGCCAAAGCGTTACAAATTCTCAAAATGTGATTCAAAGAGTATGTAAACAAATTGGCCAGTAAAGCCTTGATATCCCAGCAAATAGAACCCAGAGGGTGATAAAGTGTTGAAGTATCACTTGACATGCAATGTTGTAACAAAGAGATGGCTTCCTTGAAATTTGATTCAAAATGAATTGATACTTGATCAAAAAGCAGCTTCCATACATCCTAGGCACAATGCAAGGACTTCTACAGTATGCACCGAATTGCAGGGAGTTACGAAAACTCGATCAGCTAGGACATGGCCTTCATGATCTCTAATTATGCAAGCAATGATCGCCAAATTGGATTTAGCTTAAAAGCTTGCACCAACATTGACTTTGATTTGCCCTTTGTTAGGAGAGGGCCATCGCAAAGAAATGATGGGAGGAGGGTTATTCAAAGGGTGTCTAGAAGAACTTTCTATAGTAGAGTTGATCTCTAATAAAAAAGTTTGAGCTTTCACTACAATTTAAAGTGGTGAAAATTGTTTATCTCTAAAAATAGCTACATTTCGAGCATTCAACATTTCCCAACATACTACCATAACGGCTTGTAACAAATGAGGGGAGAGGATAGAGGATTCCTTATCAGTTTGGAAGATCTCCACTAACCAATCTATGAAGGATGAGTGAGAGATGGTATCATTTTGAATGGTTAGGCCATTCGCAAGCCAGACAGCTCTAGTAAAGTCACAGGTAAACAACATGTGTATGGTGTTCTCCTCAGCTCCATCACATCTTAAACAATGAGGAGAGGCCACCACCTTTTTTTGGAGCAAAAGGAGATTAATTGCCAAAGCATTAGAAATGGCTCTCCAAAGAAAATTTTTCAGTTTTGGTGGTGCTTAAGTTTGCCAAATTTTTTTCCAAACATATTCTGGCAGATGGGGGCGATTAGCAACCTTAGTAGAAGTTTCCAGGTTATCATTTGAATGGGAATGCAAAAGGTTCAGATGATAACCACTTGTCACTATGTGTTCACCATTTTTAGTGAAACTCCATATCAGTTTGTCTTCAGAACTCCAAGCAATTCACTTTTTAAAACATATTATTTATCTTTTTGTAGAGCTCATTTGAGACCTTGAAAGTATATTGCAGTTGGAGTTTCTACCACATTGATTAAGGTCTCCTTTCCAGCTTTGTTTAGGGAGCCACCTTTCCACCCTTGCATCTTTGACTGAGTCCGCTCCACCATTCCAGCAAAAAGTTCTTTCTTATTCCTCCAATCAGTGCTAGGAAGACCCAAATATCTTGGTCTTCCTGAACTTTCTTTGAAACCCAACGTACGACCCGGGATCCTTTTGAATCTTCGAGGGGTATTCTTTCTAAAGGTAACTTCTAATTTTTGAAAATTGATGAGTTGTCTAGAGGCATCTGCATAATTAGGGAGAAGTTTCTTAATGTGAAGGTGATAACCCTGCATTTTGATGCCTTAAGGGCATCAATTCCGGGGTATTTTCAGCCTTAGAGTAGTCAAAATGCACCATTTTCCAGTTAAAATCAATTATGTGAGCTCTGAGGGTCTCTGTGCAAATTATGTAGAAAACTGAGAAGTTTTCGCGGCTGAAGTGTCATTTTCGGGAAGCTGGTGAAAAGTCCAGTTGAAAGAGCGGGTGTTTTTGTAAAGAACTGAGAACAGGAGGGTGCCTGCTATCTGCTAAACCCAGTTGGCGCCCATCCTACTGTATTATCATGCTCCCCTCTCCTTAGCTAATCCTAGCCGCCCCAGCTGTGTAATCTCCACCATCCATTTTAGGGCTCTCCTTTGTAGCTTCTATACCCTAGGGCGCCACCTATTCTTCTAATCCTCACCATTCAGCTCCCCACCATTAAATCTCAGTCACTTCCTCAATCTTATATCCCAACCACCTATTCTTTTAATCTTAACCCTTCAACCCTTGATGTTCTAATCTACACCCTCCATTTTTGGGCGCCCAAATCTCAGCCCTACATAATATTGGGCACCCTCTCCTTCCATTCTCAGCTATAGGATCACCCCAAAACCATCTTAGCCATCCATTAGAAATCCTAGGGCGTCCCTAACTTTGCTAAATCCTAGCTGCCGCCCTTAACTTTCCCCCTATTTCCAGTTGTGTCCACCCTTCTCTATAAAAAGGGTCACAGGGGCCTTGTAGAAGGGGTTGGTCAATTCACACAGGTAAGAAAGATGTCTGATCTTGAGAAGTTCAAGGGTAGAGGAAGAGGAGGATGCCCAAGCAAGAGGAGGGGTTCCTACTTGTAGTCGACCAACACCACTACTGCCACCTCGAGAAGTTCAAGGATCAACGGCGAGATCTGGAGACTACTACCTCTGATCGAATTACATATTTCTTCTTTTTAATTTCTATTGTTTATTTATTGTTGTTATTTATTTTATTTTCAGCATTTTTCGAACTCCATTTTTATTTAATTCCAATTTAATTAATGAAAGTTTTGTGATTATGCAATTTCCCTTTGCATTCTTTTACCTGGATTAAGGTTTGTAAAAATTTTTCCCTTGCTTCCCTGTGGATACGACTCGTTCTCTCTATTTACTATGCTTATAGTTGCTGTGAGAAATGGAAAAATTATAAATGTTTAAACTGGTGTTCCGAAGTGTTTAATGACGCGTTTCCGGACACACTAGAAGGCTGTTTTGGATATCCGCCTTTAGGAATAATAAGCAATCATCAACACAAAAAAGGTGGGAAATTTCTGCACCAATTCTTTTAAAGCTTCATGGGAATCAAATGTCCATTAGAGATATCTTTTCTTACTACAAGAGAGAGAGAAAGAGAGAGAGATTGGGCTGCCAAGATAAAGATGTAAGGGGACAAAGGGTCTCCCTGCCGAATGCCCCTAGTTGGGTTTAATCAACCCCATTGTATGCCATTTATGTTAAAAGTAAAGGTGGTTGTAGTCATTCAGCTGTGAATCAAACTCTGCCATTGAGGATTAAAGACTAATTTCTCCATCACTTTGTTGGCAAAGGTCCATTCAAGGTGATGATAGGCTTTGTTTAATTCTAGCTTGATTGCCATGTAAAAGGATTTTCCACGAGCCTTTGATGCCATAAAATGATAGGGCCTCGTGAGCAATCCTAATGTTGTCCAAGATCTATCCGTTTTTAATAAAAGCACATTGAGAATCATCCACAACTGCAGGAGATGCATCTGTAGTCTGTGAACCAAACATTTAGCAAAAATGTGATATACCATGTTGGTCAAAGTTATAGGTCTGTATTGACTCATCTCATGAGGGCTTCTACACTTAGGGATAAGAGAGATGCTTGTAAAGTTGTAACTGTCTGGGCCTGCACTCCTTTTAAACCATCCCTATAGAGTTGTGATCAATTTAGATCCCACCGTGGTCTATAACATTTGAAAAAACAAAGTCGAGAAACCATCAGGCTCGATGCTTTCGAAGCTCCACGAGAGAGTAGCTTTCTGAATTTCTTCTGCAGATAGAGGATTACAAAGAGTGGTGCTCATCTCCTCAGAGAGAATTGGGTGAATACATTCTAAGAAATCAAAGTCAGTATTTGGATTGGATGATTTAAAAGCTCTTCAAAGTGAGAAAGAATTACCTCCTCAATTTCCGACTCTGAGGAAACCAAAATACCCTCTTTATTTTTCAATGAGTGAATGTGGTTTCATTGTCTTCAGATCACCGTAGATTTGTGGAAGAACCTCATATTGCAGTCCCCTTCTTTTAGCCACAAAATCCTAAAATTTTGCTTCCACATTAATTCTTCTCTCTCAAGCTCCTTCTCTAGTTGGTTTCTCAGAGAGGCCAAAAGACGAATGTATGAAGAGGATACTACTTCCTTTTGAGCTTTCTCCAACTTCAACTTAAGAGAATTAATGCGGTGTCTAGTGTTTCCAAAGGAAACTTTGTTCCAAATTTTGAGAGCCTTTTGACATTTTCTTAATTTTGGTCCTAGGTGGGTACCATGTGGGGATTTCCAAGCTTCATCAACAATTGTCTTGCCCTGGGTGTGAGGCCCACATCCCTTCAAAGTGAAAAGGGTGATAGCCATGCCAGACTCTTTTCTAACAATGGAGAATAATTGGTCCATGATCAGAGCCAAGGATAGACTTGTTCAGAACCCAGGCCTCAGGATAGACTCGTTTAGTTGATGATCATTGAGAAAATCATCACTATTGTGTTGAAACTCCCCATTATTCCTAAGAAGCATGAATGAGAATAGTAACTTAGGGAATCATGTTAATCATTTACTGGCATCTTAATGGCAATGCCACCACTTGAAAGCACAACACTTTGCACTCTCATTAAATTCTTCTAGTGTTTTGCCAAGTTTTCGAGCTTAGGTTGTTGTTGCATTGAAGGATATCTCTCACCTAACAAAGGTCATGTAGTTACCCGACTTGGAGGGGAATAAAATGGAATACAGAGTGGATTGTGGATGGATTGGAGTTGCCACTTAAATTTTCAAACAGGGAATTTAGGAAAACCCAGGATTTTTCAAGAAAAATATTTTGTTTTCTTGGTGTCATTTCCCAAATGGGATGAGATTCTTAAAGTCTGGGGACCAAGGTATGATGTAGGAAAGTGTTAGGCACCCCACACACGTCCGGCTAAACCGGCCTCTACTTTACCAATTTTCAAGGAAATTTTAATAATTTTTGAGCTTATGGAAATAAACACATACATTAATAGGAAATTATGAAAAGTAACAAGTTTAACTATAATGACACGAGCAAACTTTATAAAACTATAACATCTAAAAGAATGGAGAACCAAACAAAACACATAAACTAATATGAAAAGGATTTACTAATAAAAAGGAAACCAACTACAATATAAAAAAAAACTAAAAAGAATGTGATATAAGCAAGTAAAAAAATTTTAAAATCAAACATTTGCAAAAAGAGAAAGTTAAAACAAGAAAATGATTTACAAACAAGAGAGACTAAATAAAAGAAAATAAAGTAGGGTTAAATATGTGAACTAAAACCAAAAGCGTGGGTGATAAAATGAGTGTTGTGGGGACCTATTTAAAGACATAAGAGATTGGTGGAAGTGAGGTTCCTATAGGTTAAGCTTACAATGACACAATGGACCAAACCTCACATGTTGTCCTATAGGTAAAAGGAAAAAAAAAAACTATATGCTAAAATGGATAGTTAGAAAAAAAAAAGTAATTAAGAAAATAGTCCTAGATCAATGAAAACACTTTTAATTAACTAAAGACTAAGGATTAGATGTGCAGAAAATAAGAGAGAAAAAATTAAGGAAAAGGAGAAAAAAGAATTTAACACTAACGGCTGATATAAAGGAATTAAACATTACTAGCAAAGTAACAACGGAGATTAAAAAAAAAAAAAAGGTAAGCATTGAACAAACTAACAAGCCAATAAAAATAATAAAGAAAAGCTAGCTTCTAACAAACTAGCAATTAATATGAGCTAAAAATAAGAGAAGAAATAGATAAAAAAAAACTATCATGCCTCATAAAATGAACATCCTGTTCGTTCGTTGACATCAAATTTTGAATCAACGAATACACAACCCTTTGAGTGCCTATTCCACTCACTGACTTTAAGATGAAATCCTCATTGTTTTAAGGGGCCAAAGATAAAGACTACGTAGCCCAAATGGTGTAGGATGTTTGTTGAATACTTGTAAATTTCTGTTGCATCGTAGTTGCTTTAAGAATGCTTCAACTTTTCTTCTTGAATAGAGGCATGACTTAGGGGTGTTTTTTGGTTTCAAACTGATATGCGAAGACTCTATTCTAGGGATGTTGGAGAGTGAGTGGAGAGGCTTTGGGACATGAAGGGGGTATTCTCTATGCTAATGGGGGTAGAGCTCTCTCCCTAAACTAGATTGTGTGTCTAGAATGTGAGAAAGGGGGTATTTATAGATTTTTTAGAAGGGTTCTAGAGGGCAATGGAGGGTTGAGATAAAGAGCCTAGGAAGATCAATGATTGAGGTTTAAAGGTTTTTCCAGGGAGATTGATTGAGATAATGGGCTGTCAAGACAGCTTTGGGAGAGATCCTTACAATTAAGTAAGACAATAAGTGGAAGATTTCACCAATTTACTTAAATTAGACATTTCAAGTTTAGGTGATTGGCTTGATTGATTGGAGGCTCCTAGTTGGTCAAATCTTGAATTTTAAGATGATTCTAAAGACTGAGAACAAGGATATGGTCATGGGATGCCCTATGTTCGAAGTTGTAGTGAAGAGAATTCTAAATAGAGAGCATGAATCGTATCTAACTTCATGTCTCAAGATAAAGGGCTTAACGGTGTCAGAATTGGATGATCTTGGTACCATTGGACTCAAAGTTTCGAGCTCTATCCATCTATAATGTTGGATTTTATATTTCATCTGGAATAAGGTTCAAGATAAAAAATGATCCCAATCGGACAATGGAAATCGGTTCCAATTTTGGTTATTGAGATGAAAGGTTAACAATGTTGGATTTGGGTAATCTTGGTGTTATTGGATTTGGATTTTCAGATTTCTGATTTGATGTGAGATGAGGTTCAATATCAAAATGACCTTGGACGATCGGAATCGGTTTTGACTTTGGGTCTTAAGATAAAGGGGTAAATAGTGTCGAGTTTGGGTGATCTAGGTATCGTTGGATTTAGATTTTTGGGCTCTACATACCTATGGTCTCGGATTTATGATTTATTGTGAAATGAGGTTTAGGATAAAGGGGTAAACAGTGTCAGATTTAGGTTATCTTGGTGTCCTCGGATTTAGATTTTTGGGCTCTATATACCTATGGTTTTTTGTTTCTGATTTGATATGAAATGAGGTTTATCATCAAAATGAATTTGATCGAACGATTGAAATCAGTTTCACTTCAAGTCTTAGGATGAAGGGGTAAATGTTGTCGGATTTAGATGATTTTGGTGTCATTGGATTTAGATTTTTGTGCTCTATATGCCTACAGTCTTGGGTTTCTGATTTGATGTGAAGTGAGGTTCTTGATCAAAATAATTCCAATCGGATGTTCAGATTCGATTCCAGTTGTGGTTTTTAAGATAAAGGGATAAATGGTGTCAAATTTGGGTGATCTTGGTGTCATTGGATTTAGATTTTTGGGCTCTATGTATCTATAGTTTTGGATTTCCAATTTGATGTGAAATGTGGTTCAAGATCAAAGTAACCCCAATCGGACGATTGGAACCGATTCCGGCTTTGGGTCTTAAGAGAAAGGGGTAAATGGTATTAGATTCGAGTGATCTTGGTGTCATTGGATTTGAATTTTTGGGAACTATATACCTATGGTTTTGGATTTCTGATTTGACGTTAAATGGAGTTCAAGATCAAAATGACTCCATTCTGACAATCGGAATCGGTTCTAGCTCTGGGTCTTAGGATGAGGGGTAAACGGTGTTGGGTTTAGGTGATGTTGGTGTCATTGGATTTGGATTTTTGAGATTTATGTACTATAGTTTTAGATTTCTCATTTGATGTGAAATGAGGTTCAAATTCAAAATGACTCCGATTAGACGATTGGAATTGTTTCCGTCTTTGGGTTAGGATGAATGGGTAAACGATGTTAGATTCAGGTGATCTTGGTGTCATCAGATCTAGGTTATTGGGCTTTATATAGCTATAGTTTTAGATTTTTGAGACCCCAAATTTTGTAAAATTCCAAAAATGCCCCCAAGTTGGTTAAGAGGTTAGTTAAAGCATGCTTGAAGCTCAAAGTGCTACTAAAAGACTAAATGGTGCAAAAATGGAGTGTCTCCGGAGCATATATATGCTATATCAATCACATGACCTCTGTCAAGTTTTCAAAATGTTTTACTAAAACTTTTAAAGTGAAACTTGCATTTGTTTTTGTGCTTTGCAATATGCTTAAATATCTTGTTCTTGAGATGCTTTTAATATTGAATTTTGCTTGCTTTTATTGCTATTCTTTACAGAAAATGTACCCTGATTCTGAAGGTTCCTTGATTCCTAAGAGGGGTCATTTTACCAAAAATAAATGGCCTTTTACATGATAGAATGTTGTTGCACAAGAACCCTTCTTCATCTACTTAACCCTCTTTCCTTACTTTGACCACTTCTAAGCCACCATTTGCAAAAATTATGCTTTTTTTTTTGTCTTTGTTATTTTGTAGCCTACTACCTCACAACAAAGAGGGGCAGTTATTAGCACCCGATTTTTAGTTCTCTGTTTGAACCCCCAACTCACCTTCAAACACCCGAGTAAACCATTCCAATCATTCTAAAATCCAAAAAACTCAAATCTCAGCCCCCAAATCCCTAAATTTGCAAAATACCCCTTGACACTATTACAAAAATAACCTTAAAGCCCAAAAATACCCCTTCTTTCTAATTAACCAAAATACCCTTGAACAAATTACTAAAATACTTTTAACCAAATTCACTACAATACCTCAAAACAAATTCCCAAAAGAATCCCCATCCCGATTTCCCCAAGATACCCTTTATTTAATTTTACCAAAATAACCTCAAACTAAAATCTTAAAATATCCCCATTCCACATTACCAAAATGCCCCCTTTTCCAAATTCCTAAAATACCCTTGACCAAACTACCAAAATATCCCTTTTTCTTATCCACAAAATACCCCCTTGATCGAAATTACCAAAATACCCCTCATTGGCTAAATTGACCAAAATACCCTTTGCTCTCTAAATTACCCAAATATCCATCTAAACCTCCTTGTTCAAACCCCAAATTACCCCAATCACCTTTTGATACCCAATTTACCAAATTGCCCTTTTAATCCCAATTTCCAAGTTACCCCTAGGGGTTTAAACGAATCAAATTCGAATCGAGATTATCCAAATTTGAGTTCGATTGGATAAATAAGGATTTGAATTCGATTCAATATCTGTCGAATATTTAAAATCAATAATTGAATTTTAATTTTAGTTAATAATTGAATATTCGACCGGTTCAAATTCAACTGCTTAGGGTTGGCAAAAAAAACCTAAAATTCTAATTCTAATAAAAATAAAGAAATTGGGGATAAATGAAAGATGAGCACATTGAACCAAAATCTTTATGTTTCGAACTCAAAAAACAAGCAAGGCTATCTATTTCTGTTTGTGAATGAAAATACAATCAATATTACCTAGAATCAAAATATGGTAACTACTATTTTGACAAATCTGGACTTAAATCTAGCAACCGTTCCCACAGTAAAGAGTACGCAAAAGAAGAATTTAAAATGCTACAAACATTAGAAAATTTGTACAAGAGAAAGCAAAAAGAACAAGTTGGAATCTAACCTTAGTTGATCTGCCATGCCGCTAATGCTCCTCAAGTTATTGACGACAACCGCATCTTAGACAAAAAATGACCCAACATGAGCATTGATCTTTGCTAGAGAGCTACTAATAATACTAAACTTTGTAAAGAACATTGCAGTAGCAGAACTTTCACCAACTTGTTCATTCACCATTTTGCTTGTGCAAAGTATTAGCGCCAAACTTTGTCAAGGAATGTTACAACCACGAGATTTCACCAATTCCGACTGCCATTTTACCTCTTCAAAGAATACACAGTAAGAGTAGTACAGAACACAGTGTTAGGGACTTTCGATCTTAGTTTTAGAGTTGGATTTTTGAATGGGAAAGGAGATTTCTTGTAGGCTTCACTATTTTTGGGGGGAAGGGGATTTGTTGGAGGATGTGCCAAATTTAATGGGAAAGAAGATTTATTGGGAGGTGTGTAGGGTAAAATGATTTTACCATTATACCCTTAAATTATTAAAGATATGTAATTACAATCGGTTCGGATATATGTATCAGATCAAATAAAATCATATTCGAATTTTATCCAATTAAATAATCGGTATGAAAATTAAATTCGAATTCGACCATTTATTTGATTTGAATATCCCAATTCTATTCATTCAAGTTAGATCTCAAACTCGGAATCAAATTTCCAGATATAGTAATACCCCCATATAAAATTACAAAATTACCCCTTCCAACCTAAATTATCAAATCATCCTATCTCTCCAAATTGCAACTTATTAAAACCCCAATTCACGTTGGGCTCAGTGGAGTACAAATACAAATTTGTAGAATGAAAACCTTGTATTTTATATTATTTTTCTATGTATTTGCACAATATATATCTATATTTGTACTCCTTCCAAATTGAGCCCAGAGAATTTTCAAACCCAACCTTTATAGATATAGACACTCATCCTAAGAAGGAGGATGCTGGGATGATAAATGGGAGGGGAGCGGATCTACTAGGCACAACATATGCACGTTGTGATTACCTAATCCGAAGGACCCCCGCCCAAATTTAGTAAGCGAAAGTTTCTTTTTTGGGCGAGCGAGCGAGCGAGCAAGAGAGAGAGAGAGACAGAGCTCATTTTTGAGAAAAGGGAGGACAAGCTGTTGATATATAAATTTTGGGCCTAATATGTAATTGAATGAAAATGAGCTATTGGCCTATTAAGAAAAGGATAACAGAATTTGGGCCCAAAAAAGATGTTGGATAGGGCCCACTACAAATCAAAGTGAATAGCAATGAGCACCTACCACGTGGAGGCTTGAATTTTGAGACAAATCGCACCGTTGAGTGTCAATTACAGATGTTTTCATAAACTCTCAAATCTTGTTAGAGAGATCCCCTCTAAACAACTTGGTGGGACCCACATTTAAGTGGCAATTAATATGGAAAGAAGGATGGCTAAGATATATCTCTTTGTAAGTGGATTTAATCCCTTGGCATGCCAATCCCATATGGCAAAGTTACACATGGTGCGTAATCACCCAACTGCCATTCCAAACTCCGACCTTTAGGTGGTAGCAAAATGGCGAATCAGCAAGAAATATTCTCAAACTAATGTGGCGGGTTTGGATTAAATTGTATTGACATTTAAAGGTTCTTAAGTGACAAAATAAATGGAGAAACGACAATTGGCTAATTGAAGAATCACTAACTAATGTGGGCCCTCCACTGAATCATAAAAAATTGATCCTATGGCCTAACATGTGGGGACCAATTAGATCTTAGTAAGATGTCCCCATTAATAGATTGTCAATGATTGATTAGGATTGATAAGAGAGAATCACGTTAATAGCTAGAGGATCTGGTGGGACCCATTTAATGGAGATTAATGTGCAATAATGCCTAATTGATGATTTGGTAAGAGAAATTTAAGGTTAGCCAACAAATCCGTTGAAGATCACCAACGGAATTCCCTTTTATAACGAGGATTTCAAAATTGAAATGGGGAGGGCTTTTCAAACGTAGCCATCCACTATAAAATGGAGAGGAGAGCAAGGAGACTCTCTCTTGAAGAGGTGGCCGGGAGGATGAAGAGAGTTGGTTCATCTACAGAAAAGAGAAGATAAAAAAAAATAATAAGAGAAGGAAGCGAGAAGACATAAGAATTTGGAATAAGTCTAACTCATGTGCCGATGTTGAACTGTTGAAGTTTCAAATTAAATGATGTTAGCTACGTGCATGTTGAGAAATTTTCAACTGAAATCATTCTCCTCTTCGGCTCTCTCTAGCAATTCCTAAGCAGAAAGAAATTTGGCTTCTCAACCGTTGAAGCTTCAAAACTACTGCAGTCCCGTGTCATGCGAATCGAAGAATTTGGTCCTTTAAGTTGTTGTACTCAAAGAAAGTTCCCATCAAATTACTGCGAACAAGAAATCTTCTATTAAATTGTTGTAGTCAAGAAGATCTTCGTCGAATCATTACAAGGGACCTCCTACCATTAAAGTCGTCAAGCTTTACGAGTTGTGTCCGTGACAAGCTACAAATGCAAGTTCAATCATGTTCGTGACAAGAGAATCAGAGGGTATTCTTAAAAAAAAAAAAGAGTTTGTATCCCATTTACATTTATGCAAAAAAATAATAAATTAAATTCCTTTGAATTTGTTCACATTAATTTTTTTGCTCCAAATTTACGCACGAAATTTGTGTCGACACAAGCAAAGGAAGAGAGGACTCTGAGATTCTCAAAGAATAGCGAGAGAGGGGCTATCGAGCTAAAATGGAGAGTGAGCGAAGAGAAGAAGAAAAAGACTGCAGAAGGGTTCTCAAGCCAGAGGAAGAAGGGAGATTGGTTTTCTCTCTACCTTGTTAGTTGCCGAAATACCCTAGCTCTCTCTGGTATTGCCATTGTCGGCATACCACTACAGTTTAAATTCCAGCTTGCTATCATCGTCCTCAGTTACCCTTTGTCATCTCCTTGATATTGATCCAAATTGGGCGAAGTTCCCTAAGCGTTTATCTACCAGTTGCTCGAAAGCTACAAAAGGAATCCTATCTCCATTTTTCCAGAGCCATTGTCCTAACAATAGTGTATTACCATCAACCAAAGGTGCATAGAGTTATTATTACCTCGCTATTGTGTTAGGTTCATAGTCTGATTCCTATATTTAGTCTTTAGTTTTAGAGAGTTTTCATTATTTGCCTTTTTTATTTTCTTTTTTCGTGTTCTTTTCTTTTGATAAGTGAGTGATATTTTATTCAAAAAATAACAATATGATAATAAACGTCTCCTAACCAACAACAATGTATTACATCAGACTAGGAAATGAAAGTTTACAGAGCTGCCCAAAATAAATGTTCCCTTGATACCCCTTTCTTAGCTAACCCATCCGCTATAGTATTAGCTATTCTACCCACCCACTAAGAATTAACAGTCATGTTCCTTGAAAACCAATTAGCTTTCCTTAGAATGTCCTTGTAGCCCCAAATAACTGAACCTGGATTTTTTAACCAACCCATAACAACTTTAGAGTCTCCTTCAATAAGTAGATTCTGAACTTCTAACTGGTCTGCAATCTAAATACCTCGTACCGCTGCTAGAAGCTCAGCTCTAATAGGGTCTCCTATACCCATTGAGCCTAAGAATAAAGCTAAGATATTGTTGTCTTTATCTCTCAACACCCCTCTTATCCTTGAGGGACCTAGATTGTCTTGGCTTCTACCATCAAAATTCAACTTTGTCCAGCCTTCAAAAGGAGGCATCCACACAGCTGGTACCCTGTTCTTCCTAGAACTGCTTCTAGCCACAACTATCTAGTTCCTCCAAATGTCATCAAAAGAGAATATTTTAAAGGAGTCCAATGATCTCAGCCAGTGGATTGCCCTAGTCAAAATACAATCCTTTACAGTCTGAATATTTCTCTCCTATTGGGAAAGCCTCGCAATTGTTTCTTCCCAAATTGTCCATAAAGCAGCAACAATGCACCTCCACATTGTTTTACCAGTTTTTATGGGCGACATAAAGAAGGAAGGATCAAAGAGCTAATCTACGACTGTAGTCAAATTCCACTTGCACCCAAACAAGGCAAAGATCCAACCCCAAATAGCAGTAGAAAAAGAACATGTTAAAAGTAAGTGGAAGCAATCCTCACCATTAGCCTTGCAAAGTACACACCAGTTAGGAGACCAACGCATGGAAGGCCTTCTCTTCTACAATAAGTTTAAAGTGTTGATTTTCCTATAAAGCACCTCCCAACAGAAGATAATAATTTTAGGAGGTACAGGTTTAGGCCAGATCTCCTTAGTTGAAAAACCCAACTATCCTGAGGAAGAGCAAAGGGACTTAAAGAAGGAAGCACATGTGAAGTAACCTTTTGGATGAGGGGATCAAAGTCTTACATTAGATCTGAGAGAGTTCAGAAAAACACTTTCAAGTAGTGACAAAAGGTCTAAAACATAAGACAGTTCATGATCCCTCAAGCCCCAATGAAACCCAAAGTCCCTATTTAGAGAGGATGGAGAAACAGATGTTGGAAGAAAGTAAGAGATTGTTTTATCCTTGTAGAGAGAAAGGGAATAGAGAGAAGGGAAAATGTCCTTAAGGGCAGAATTGCCCACCTTGATGTCTTCCCAAAACAAAACAAAAGTACCAGAATTGACATCATACCTAATAAAGTTGAGGAAATGAGGGAGGATACTCTGAATTGCTTCCCAAGGAGTTGCGAATGTGGCACGACGCAATACACCAGCATCCCATCCATTTCCCAAGCTGCCATGTATATTATTTATCACCTCATGCCATAGCCTCTCCAGTTCTAAAGGCCACCTCCACAACAATTTTCCTAAGAAAGCTTTATTCTTCAAAACTAAATTACCTAGTCCCAGCCCACCCTCCTCTTTCCTCCTACAAACTATTCCCCAATTTATTAAATGATCCTTTTTTTCCTCCCCTGGCTCTTAAAGAAAAATTCTCATTAATCTCTCCAACTTCTTGGCCTTCCTAACAGGAATCCTGAACATAGAGAAGAAATAGATCGACAAATTTGCTAGGGAAGCTTTCAGTAATGTTACTCTACCCCTTCAAGAATTATATTTCCTCTTTCACGAAGCTAATATTTACTCAAACTTTTCTTGGATCGGGGCCCAAAAGATGCTCTCCTTAGGGTTGGATCCTAGAGGTAGACCTAAATACTGTAAGGGCTAGGAGGAAATGGGACAACCTAAATACTCAACCACAAACTCAATAGCCCTCTCATCCATATTCACACCCACCACGCAACTCTTATCCATGTTTAATCTTAGATTGGATACTCTCTCAAAATGCTTTATCAGGGATTTGAGGTTTCTTATTGCTCTCCTATCACCCCATTCACAAAAGATTATTAGGTCATCAGCAAACTTTAAGTGGGACACCTTGATACCATTCCTTCCTATCTTCCAACCTCTCACTACTCCTTCCATGTCTGCCTTAGAGATCAAACTGTTGAAAACATCTACGACTAGGGTGAGGAGGAAAGGAGAAAGGGGGTCACCTTGCCTTAGACTTCTAAAAGTTGGGAAAAAAATCCTTGACTACCCCATTAACCAAGACTGAAAAATGGCAAAAACTTATGCAGCCCTTTATCCAATTACACCATCTAACTCCAAACCCACAACACCCTAGGACCTCTAATAAAAAAACTCCAATCCACAAAAACAAAGTGCTCCACTTAGGAGGAATGACAACTATTAGAGTCGGCAGTACATGGGTATTTTGGTCATTTGTCTATCTAGTTGAGAGTGAATAGTCTGTTTTGTTTAAGTTATATGTCCCATACTTATTGAGGGACAATACAATCTTTTGTAGTTCAACTTATAAACAATATAAATACAAGTGGGTTGGCTAGGAGAGATTGTGACTTTTCTTCTCTAGACCGAACCCTTTCTTCTTCTCTTTTTTGGTATTTGGATTTTTTTTGTTTTTCTTGAAGACTGGTGGCCTCTTAACCACGACTTAGATATCACACCCCAAACCCATGTGCATCATTTGTGTGATACCTTTGCACAATCAATCTTAGAGGGCCCTATTAGGAGTGAAAAAGGAAAAAAGGGGTAAATCCAAAATCCACAAAAAATTAAAAAAAAAACGAAAAAAAAGAAAATCCAAAATTCACAAAAAATAAAAAATAAAAAATACAAAAAAGGAAAAAATCCAGGAAAAAATACAAAAATTAAAAATAAAGAAAATTTTCCAAAATCAATAAAAAGGGGGAAATAAAAAAATCAAAAAATACAAATATACAAACTACAAAAAAAGGGGGGAGGGGAGAAAATCCAAAATTAAAAAGAAGCAAAAAAGAAAAGCCAAAAAAAACAAACCAAAAGGGAAATGGAAAATCCAAAAATCCAATAAAATGGAAAATTCAAAAAAAAACATAAGAGAAACCCAAAAGGTAAAAATGGAAAATTCAAAAAAAAAAAAAAACAGAAGAGAATCCCAAAAGATGAAAATGGAAAATTCAAAACCCCAAAAAAAGGGTGGGAAAAGGAAAATCCAAAATAAGAAATAAAAATGCAAGGAAAATAAGAAAAGAAAAAAGAATCCAAAATATAAGAAAATGGGAAAGCCCAAAATCCAGAAAATGCAAATAAAAAAGAGAAAATATAAGATCCATAAAAAAGGGAAAAGTTAAAATAACAAAAAAAAGTGAAAAGCCAAAATTCAAAAAAAGGGTAAAATCCAATGTGCAAAAGAAGGAAAAGTCCAAAATTCAAAAAAGGAGTCCAAAACTCAAAAGAAAAGAAAAATACAAAATACAAAAAAGGAAAAATCTAAAATGTGAGAAAAAAACAAAAAAATCCAAATACCAAAAAAGAGAAAAAAAGTCCAAATTTTAAAAGAGAGAGAGAGAGAGAGAGAGAAAAAAAAAACAAAATTCAAAAATCCAAAACGTAAGAAAGGGAAATAGGTCAAGATATGAGAAAACAAAGAAAACTAAAAAAAAAAAGAGATGGAAAATCCAAAATTCAAAAAAAAAAAGAGAAAGATGAGGAAAGAGAACCCAAATCATTTAAGTGGGAAAAATTAACTATTAAAAGCAAAAAAAAATAAAAAACTAATTTAAAAATCACAAAATAAAAAATAATAAAAAATAAAAAATCATAAATCCAAAAGTTAGAGTAAAAAAAAGATAAAAAAAGATCAAATCAATCAAGAATTAAAAATCCAAAACAAATAATAATAATAATAAATTAAATAGTAAAAAAATCATCTAAAAGTGATAAAAATAATAATAATGAAAAATAAATGAAAGAAAAGAAAGAGGAACAACAAGAAGAAGAAAATTTAAAAAGGGGAATTAAAAAGGGATAAAAAAAATGAAAAGCGAAAAAAATCAAAAAAAAAAGAAAGAGAGAAGAGAAGGGAAATATCAAGGAATAAAAATTAAAATTCAAAAATTCAAAATTCTCAAAAAATAATAAAAAATACAAAGAGAGAGAGAGAGAGAACAAAATAAAGAAAGAAGTAGTTGCTAACTAGGTTATGTTAATAGGAAAGCACCATCGAGAGTCTTCAGCCAATTCCTCATTACATAGTGACCAGATTCGTTACTGAGTCATTGCACAAAATCCTTTCTAAAATCTTCCGATCACTTCTCAGCTAGCAAATCTGACTGTTTCCTCCTTAATAGAGACAAGGGTATCAGTCTTGGTTCCATTTTTGAACTATGTCCAACTTGATCCTTTTCAAAGGGGTCTGTAGAGCAGCTCATATCATGGGTCCAACCACCTCCATAAATAAAATATTATTGTCCCCCATTTCTCTTTCCCTTGCATAAGACAATTACTTGTAAGAGAGTGATTAGTCCATTCAGGGCTGCCTATCCATAGAAGAAGGCAGAGTTTTTCCCCTCTTAGAGTCCCAAAAGCATGCCCGAGGAAAATTAGTTGCTGATCAAGAGCTCAATAGTTGAACTTCCTATTAACCTCCCAACTCGTAATAAAGCCATCATCTTTTTCCAAACTAGGGCTAAGTTGCAACTGCCAAAGCATAACACATTCCCTTTGAATAACACTTGAGCCGGTGTAGAACAAAGGCACCATCCTAACCCTGTGCCCTATCGATTAATCAAAGAATGGACTAGGGGCCATCCTCGGTCGTTCCTCTTTCCTCAATGATCCCTTGAATTTGCAAAAGCTGCTAGTTAACCAGTTGAGCTTATGCATTAGACCTTTTTTTTTCTAATAAACTAGCCAAACCCATAGGATGCACCTCATGGATCATCAAAGGGCTAAAAATAAAAAAATGAAAAACAAGAGAAGAATGAAAGAGAGAGAGAGAGAGAGAGAGAGAGAAGAAAAAAGAAAACAAAAGAGAGAAATAAGGAGAATGCTCAAGGGGGCTTTGCTTGATATATACTATGCTCAACATACACTTTTTCAATATGTGGCGTGCAGTCAATAATGAAATGAAGGGAGGCCATCCTTAGCTGTTTGTTTGATCTTGTGCATTCAATCTTGATAAGAAAAAAGTAAAATCCCCTAGTTGGCCCTTTGAGCCTTCTTATCAACATTTTCGTCACAATAAACACTTTCTAGTGAGTGGGTGTCAAAATGAGTAGAATGCAATTAGGGTAATCGAGCAAGAGCTCAAATAAAAGGAGAAAAAGAAAGGAAACAAAAAAAAGAAAGAAAAACGAATGAACTACTAACAGCTTCCCTGAGAATGAAATACTCATGTAAAGTGAGGTAGTTATCCAGGAAGATCAATGCAAAAGTGAATTGGCAAACGAAGAACCAATAAATAATAAGAAGAAACGGGGGCAACTAAGATGATTTCCTCACTATCCATTTACATTTCGTCCCAAAATAAAGTCCTCCCTGATCAATAAGAAGTCACAATTTGTGTTGATAAGAGAGCGTTGACAAAAAAAATCAAAAAAAAGGGAGAAAAGAGAAGTCAAAAATATGATGATGAGAGTAGACCCTAAAGCAAATCCCTGAGATGGCAATTCGAACATCCAATGTCTATATTAATTGTTATCTGAGCCTTTTAACCCATCATTTGTAACCTCCATCTCATACACATTTCGTCCTAAGGAGCAAGACCTCCTCGATCTTTGAAAAATACCATAGCTGTCACTTGCTCTATTAACGTATCAACCAAATGGTCCACCATTTTTCAACCAAGAAAAAGAGAAAAAAAAAAAGAAACAAAAACTAGGGCAGACTCCCTATGATGAGGCTTTTCTTACAGTGGATCCCTTGTTTAACAATTTACAACTCCATAACACATGCTTTTGAATTCAATGAGTTTTGAGTAATGACCAAATACATACTTTCATCCGATGCAAACCAAACATAGCCCATTTAAACGTAATTACTCTGATATGAGTTAAGATTAAATGCACTTTTACCCTCTAGTGTTGAAGTTTTTCCTTCTTATCATTCCCATATTTCATGTCCCTTGTGCATTGCTTGATAATTGAATACTTCATTGTACTATAGTTTAAGGAGATGCTTTGACATTTTCAACGCGTACTCAACTTCTATCTTGGCTTTACCATCACATCATATCCTTTTGCTTATTCAAAAATTTTCGTTGGTCATGTTAGACTATATGCTTTGGCCCGCGCTAGAAAACCCATCAGTCATGTTAGCCTCTATGTTTTGACCCACGTCAGAAATCCCATTTGTAAGTCTCCTTTTTTTGATTGGCGCTAGTATTTTAATTGAGTAAATAGAGACGGTATAAATGATAATAAAAAATTAGAGAAAAAGAGAAAGAAAAAAAAAGCAAAAGAGAAAAAAAAAGAGAAAAGAAAGACTGATAGAACTATTTCACAATATGCTATGTCAAAAGGCATTTATTAAAATCTTAGAAAATGTTCTAAAAAAACAAACAAAAACTAAAGAATATTTATTTTGTGATTGTACTTTGCAAGAATTTTGAACCTTTGTCTTAATGATTGATTTGTTTGTCTCTAACATGATTTTCTTAGTGATAAATTTACCTAGATCCAGTTTTCGCAAATTTACCTTGATCCAATTTTCAAAATTTTACTTTAATCCAGATTTTGCTAATTTACCCAGATCCAGTTTTCGTAGATTTTCCCAGATGTACTTTAATCCAGTTTTCACAGATTTTCCTAGATCCAGTTTTCACATATGTACTTTAATCCAGTTTTCACTGATTTACCCAGATCCAGTTTTCGTAGTTTTATCCAGATACAATTTTTGTAGATTTACCCAAACCCAGATTTCACAGATTTACTTATACCAAGTTTCGCGCTTTGATCAAAATTTTTGTAGATTTACCTAGTTCCAGTTTTTACACAGATTTACCCAGATCCAGTTTTTGCAGGTTAGCTTTGATCCAGCTTTTTTTGCAAAATTACCCAGATCCAGTTTTCGCAAATTTACCCAGATCTAATTTTGGCATATTTGCTTTGATCTAGTTTTTTTCGCAGGTTTACCCTGATCCAATTTTCATATATTTGCTTTGATCCAATTTCGCAGATTTACTTTGACCCACTTTTTCGCAGCTTTACCTAGATCTAGTTTTCATAGATTTGATTTAATCCAATTTTTCGCATATTTACCTTGATCCATTTTTTCGAAGATTTACCTAGATCCAGTTTTCGCAAATTTGCTTTGATCCAGTTCTTCACATATTTACCCTGTTCCATTTTTTTATAGATTTACCTAGATTCAGTTTTTGCAGATTTGCTTTGATCCAATTTTTTCTCAGAATTACCCATATCTAGTTTTCGTAGATTTACCCTATTCTAGTTTTTCGCAGATTTACCCTGTTCCAGTTTTTCATAGATTTACCCAGATCTAGTTTTCACATGCTTTCTGTAATCCTATTTTTTTGTAGATTTGCCCAAATCTTGTTTTCACATATTTTCTTTGATCCAGTTTTCGCAGATTTACTTTGATCCAGTTTTCGCAGGTTTACTTTGATCTAGTTTTTGTAGATTTACCATATTCCAATTTTTCACAGATTTACCCTAATCCAGTTTGGCATATTTACTTTGATTCAATTTTCGCAGATTTAACTTGATCTAGTTTTCGTAGATTCATCGTATCCAGTTTTCGTAGATTTACCCTGATTCAGTTCTCGCAAGTGTACCTTGGTTCCACAAAGTTTCTAATACTTAGGAGGGGTCTTTTTTTCCAAATAGTTTTCATATTATCAATTGTTTTATTTGTTTTCTTTCAAGGCAAATGTACCCTGATTCCGAAGATTCTTGATACCTAGGAAATGTCACTTTGCCAAGAATAAAATGGCCTGAACATGATGAAATGATATTGCATGGAAACTCCTCATTGTCTTAATCCCCTTCCCTCGTCTAGCCCCTCTTCTAAGCCTACCCTTCCCAAAAATCTCTGTGCTTCTTTTGGTCTTTGTTGTTTTGTAGTTTCCTACCTTACAACAAAGAGAGGTAGCTATCAACACCCAGTTTTTGCTTGGTTCACCACCTAAACCTGATTTCACTCCAAATTCCCAACCAGACCCTTTCCATCCTTCCGAAACACCCAAAAACCCCAAAATCCCAACTTTCAGCCCCAAAGCCTCCAAATCTACCGTTAAACCTGCTTGATACCTATTTGATGGCCCCAATCAACCCCCACTTACACCTCAACCATTAGATCAAACACAACCATCAGACCCAGGACCTCCCAAAATACCTCTATCTACCCTCTACCTTACCAAGATTCCATTTCGTGCCCCTAGATTGACCAGATCTCAAATCTGCCTGATCTGGGCCTAGTTGGCCCAATCTAACCTTATAAATCACCTCAAATTGCCCAAAAAAAAACTTATCTTGTTTAATTTCACCCAAATTTGTCCTTGCTTGCCCCTTCCTTTGAAAAGATTCTAATCCAAGGTTCCAGATTAGTCGAATCAAGCCTTTTGAGGCCTGCTTGGTCCGGACCCAATTAGGCCAATTTGACCCCACTAGTCGACCTAGAACATCCAAAACCCCACCCCCTACCAAATTTACCAAAATACCCTTAACCAAATTACCAAAACACCCCACCTCATACCCTAAATTACCAAAATACCCCTCATTTGTCAAATCCTCAAATGCCCCTCATACCTTAAAATTCCAAAAACACCCCTTTATTTCAAATTCTCAAAATAACTTCATTGTGTCCAAATCCCCAAAATACCCTTTAAACCTAAAATTACAAAAATGCCTTTCACTCCAAATTACCATAAATTTCTAAATTACCCTTTGGACCCCAAGTATTGAACCCTCCTGTCTCTTTAAATCCTAACTTATCTAAAACCCCCTTTTGTTTTTGAGAACTGAAGGAACCTCCCCTTGCCCTCCATTATAAATAGAGGCACCATTCCCAAGAGAAAAGGGGAGAGAGTTTATTAAGGTGGCGTTTGATTGTACTATTCAGACGTCTGAAGTCTAAATTAGTTTGCTTTTTAGTGGCCATTTTCATAATCACGGATGGTTGAATGATAGCTGATACATATTAGTGGAGGAGAAGATGGGTATGTTTCTATTGTGTTTAAGCTATAATGAAAGGTTCTCTATTTTGAAGAGAAGATTCCAGCACTCCACCCAAACAGTGCATACATGCTTTTATCAAGTGATATCTGCTATGATGGAATTTGCACGAGCAATGATTCATTCAATTACATTTGACCCAAACCCAAACATCCCAAGGCACCATAAACGACTCTGGCAAGTATTCAAGGTAAATAATTGACAATATCACATAAGTTTCATAATCTTGATTGGTATAGGGGTTGAGATCAAAACTAGTTATTTTCTTTTGTTGTTAAAGGGTGTTGTTGGTGCTTTAGATGGAACACTTGTTCATGTTGTGGTACCACCGGAAAAACAACTAGTATACTGAGGAAGAGGAGGGAAAGAATGCTTCCAAAATGTGTTGGTTGTTTGTGATTTTAATATGGTGTTTACATATGTTTATGCTATTTGGGGAGGAACAACACATGATGCTAGGGTTTTACATGAGGTTGTATACAACCCTATCAACAATTTTCCATTTCCACTTGCTGGTAAGAATGGTGTTATATGGGTGTTCATTTTTTTTAATAAATTCATTTTTTGATAGATATATTTGATTGACACAGACAAGTACTATCTTTGTGATGTTGCATACGCAAATACAAGACACTTTATGGCACCTT
Source organism: Nelumbo nucifera (assembly GCF_055504915.1). Taxonomy (NCBI): domain Eukaryota; kingdom Viridiplantae; phylum Streptophyta; class Magnoliopsida; order Proteales; family Nelumbonaceae; genus Nelumbo; species Nelumbo nucifera. The sequence goes on along the minus strand of NC_142655.1, from coordinate 52,447,057 downwards.
ATCAAAATGTGTGATATTGGGCAGCAGACTTTTGTCGTGAGCGTGCTGGGACGAAAGAAAAACGATTCAACCAGGCACATGCAAAGTTAAGAAATGTAATTGAGAGATCGTTTGGTGTTCTAAAAGCTCAGTTTCCAATTCTTAAACAAATGGCGCCTTTCAATCTCTATGTCCAATGGGACATAGTCATTGCATGTGTCGCTATCCACAACTATTTGAGAAGGGAATCAATAGTTGATACTCTTTTCGATGAATACGATGAATCTAATATGCAAGTAACTAATGAAAATGTAGAAGTAGAGACAAAATTATTAAATAGGAATATGCATTGAACTACTTATCGTTGATCCTAGTTATGTACTTGAACTATGTAGAATTGCTTGTTTGTTTGCAGTTTACTATTATGGTTATGTAGGTGAACAAACTTTTCTTTTATGTAAGGAAAATGGTTGTTAGGTGTTCTCCAATAATGTGTGCATGCGGGGCTAGATATATGGACCTTTACAAGGTTGGGACAAATGAAAATCACGAAAGAGTGTTGTTGCGTTGTCCAATGTGGGAAAAGCATACGCATTCCTTTTATTGGGTTGATGAACTGATTGTCGACCAAGTGATAGAGCTTAAGGAGTTCAATCAACCCACTTCATGGCTTGTAAAATATCCAAATACCGCAACCGCTCAAGGAAGAGATGGCACTTGGATGCACATGCATCTCTATTATGCAATGTCATCCAGTTTATTATTATTGTCATTTTAATTTTTTTGTTTATTGTTGTTGTTGCAGTTGCATTGGGTAGTTATGGGACATATGAACAAATGTTAGTGGTTAGGATAAATATATGTATGATGTACGGGCATGTAGATGATGACAATCGCTTTATTATGTGTAAACCTATGTTTTGTAGTAAATGTTCTGTAACTTTTAATTTTTTATTATCTTTTATTTGTATTTTTTTGTTGAAGATTTTTTAATTAATTATAATAATTACCCATCCATTGAGGGAAGCGGAGCAGGCCTACTACGGACTAAGTCGTAACAACAAAATAGAAGACCTATTCTATTCAATTTTGAGTTTGGATCTTTCCGTTCCGGTCGAAAACAGACTGCAGGTGGATCTAAGAATTGTTCCAATGGTATAGTAATGTCGACGGAGGCTTTTGCATACCAACAGTAATACTCACAACAAGAAAGCACCCAATATCTGAGCATTAATTTCTCGGTGAGAAAACCGGCATCCTCTGACAGCTTATCGGAGAGATCAACTACAACTCTCTGTAGATATATTACTATAAGCTATTATGTATTTAATTATTTTTATTCATGTTAGTTCAATATTATTAGTTATTAATTAGTAACTATTAAGTTTTATTTGATTATTTTAATTTTTATTAAATTTTAATTTGTTGTTGAAGATTTTTTTAATCAATATTATTAATTATTAATTAGTAACCATTGATTTTTATTAAATTTTATTCATTTTATTATTTTTAATAGTAAGTAATTAATTTTATTACTTTAATTATGTTATTTATTAGATATTAATTATTTTTTCATAATTATTATGTATTTATTTATTTTTTATTTGCATTAGTTCAATATTATTATAACTAATAATTTTTATTATTTTATTGTTTTCTAATAGTGAGTAATTATTTTTTATTATTTTTTATTATTTTAGTTATGTTATTTATTATTTATTAATTATTTTTGTAATTATTATGTATTTAATTATTTTCTATTCACGTTAGTTCAATATTATTATAACTATTAATTTTTATTAAATTTTAATCATTTTATTATGTTTTTAATAGTGAGTAATTATTTTTTATTATTTTAATTAGGTTAATTATTTATTATTTATCATAATTATTATGTATTTAATTATTTTTTATTCGTGTTAGTTCAATATTATTATAACCATTAATTTTTATTAAGTTTTAATCATTTTATTATTTTTTAATAGTGAGTAATTATTTTTTATTAATTTAATTACATTATTTATTAATTATTAATTATTTTTTTGTAATTGTTATGTATTTAATTATTTTTTTATTTGTGTTAGTTCAATGTTATTATAACCATTAATTTTTATTAAATTTTAATCATTTTATTATTTTTAATAAGGAGTAATTATTTTTTATTAATTTAATTATTTTATTTATTAATTATTAATTATTAATTATTTATCGTAATTGTTATGTATTTAATTATTTTTTTTATTCATGTTAGTTCAATATTATTGTAACCATTAATTTTTATTAAATTTTAATCATTTCATTACTTTTAATAGTGAATAATTATTTTTTATTAATTATTAATTTTTTTCTTAATTATTATATATTTTATTATTTTTTTGTATGATTTTAATATTATTTTGAATTTAATAAATTATTTTATTTGAAATAGTATAAATTCAGCTTAAATTTACCAAATTGTCTATTGTAGGGGTAAAATAATAAAAACAAAGCATTTCAAATGTTAAAAGTTTGTTCCGTATTCAGAGCTTCTATAAAATAGAAAAATTGTAGGGTTTCTAGCATATGGGGGCAATTTTTTATCTTCCTCCTAGAGACTCTGTATTCAGTGAATGAAACTTGAACGATGAGAGAAACCCAATGAAAAACAACTGTTAAGAAAATTTCTTGAGCTCGACCAACTAATTTTACCCAACAAATTTGCTTTATTTTATTATGACTGGTCTCAGACCAGTTTTGAATCTTGAGCCTGGAGTCTTGACTCCTGAACTACATCAACGTGGTTATTGAACCAGAACCAAATAGACATTTTTTCGGTGGAACAAACCAACTGGACTCGCCAAGTGGGTAAATCTGTCAGAACCAGGTATTGCCATTTGCCACTCCCCTCTCCTGAACCTGGATGTTACCCTCTCTCATTCGCTATACTCAAATGCACTTGTGCTAGAGCCAACAAGAGATATGCTTGTCGAAGCTTGGAGCGGCTAATCATTCTTTCCAGTTTTGTTGACGAAGCAGGGAACACGAGAGCATGTATCTTGCTGGCAGAGAGGGGAGATTGAAACCTAGCAGGCTTAGTTGCAAAAGGTTGCTTTCTTGGTTGGCATGCAAGAGTTTTTGGCAGTGGTGATGGACAAAGACTTTGGAGGGAGAAGAAGAGAAGAGGTTATCGACGGTGCTTTGTATCAGATGTTAAGGACAAGAGGAATGACAAGCAATTCACATGGCCGGCTTGTGTTGATTTTCATCTTGCCTTCAAAGGACAAAGGCCACATCCTTATCTTCATTTTCATTTCTCATTCCAGTATTGTCTGAATCGAATCTTCTACCTTTCTTTAAATTTGTGTTGGGCTTTTTGATTCTTCAACTGGGTCTCCTCTTCTTTCTGGTTTGATGGGTTTCTTTCGTTTCCTCCCCTCAACTTTGGTCCTCGGTTCTTCGGGTGTTTGCTTTACAGAGTTTATTGTACTTTAGAAACCTATCTATTGGTGTGCTGAGAAAATCCACTGATTGCAATTGTTTTTCTTCTAGAAAGCAGAAGCATTTTCTCAACCATACTACAAATGTAACTACCATTCGTCATAGTCAATTCTCGCCTGTTGGAGGAAAGAATGAAGAAAAGATATCGGTTGATAGTGCTACGAGTTTAAAATCAGAGAATTCCTGAAATTTGAAATACGAAAGAGGTGGAAAAGATCGTGAAGGCTCTAAAAAGACCGTTCGTATGAACACAGAGGAGATGAGCAACAGTACCCAACGGACGAGATGACTGTTGGATTTTAAACTAGTCTGAGACGCTTTCTGGATCATGCATCGACCGATTATCAGCGACGCTTTTTCGATCACCGAAGACGACAGTCAGAGGCATAGTCGAAGACGTGCCGGAGGCGGCAGCGGACGACTCTGATGATATTATTTTTTGATGAACAGTAATTTTGCTATTATCCTTTTTATGATATTATTTTGAAAAAGTTAATTTATTTTTAAAGTTTTATTAAATATATTATTCTTATTGATATTAGAGGTCAAAAGTTCCTTATCTTTTTAACTTTTCAAACTTCACTTCGCATTTCAGATGAAACGCCACGTAAGAGAATAGCGGCCGAAGGGAGAGGAGAAAGTTTCGAAAGAGGGAGAGAGTTTCGAGAGAGAGAAAATTGGGACTGAAGGAGAGGAGTTTGGAAGGGGGAAATCTCTAAGAGTTTTTCCTTCGAGCTGCCGAATTGAGAATTGGAGAGAAAGAGTTTCAGGAGAGACCGAGAGAGGGGCGAAAGAAAAATAGGAAGGCGAGAGAGAGTTTCAAGAGAAAGAGACTGAGAGAAGAGAGGAAGAAACTAATAAAATCTAATGAAAACTGAGAAAGAGAGGAAGAAAGTCTGACAGAGAGAGAAGAGCGGCGATTCAAAGCAAAATCCACGATCCCCATCTCCCTTCCGGGGCCATCATCCTTCGTCCGGCGGATCTTCGACTGGCTCTGCCGTCGACCTACCACAGCTCTGCCGTTGAAGTTTCAACCTACCACTTCTCTGCTGTCGACCTGCTCCCACTGCCACTACCGAACTGCCGAACTACGAGTTCCATATAATTCATCGAGCTCTCCGAACCCAAGCTTCGCTAGTCCTGCGAATACCGGCATCGTTGTTCCTTGTGAAGGTCACAAGAGGTAAATCTTCTACCTCACCCTTTTTTATTTTTTAGTCTTTTTCTGCTGGTTGAATAATAAAGTATGAATAATGTAGCTTTGATTTCTTTATTTAAGCTTAAGAATCGTGTATTATATGGCATTCGGAGAAGGAGGTTGTCTCACTCTCTCCACTCCTCAGACTTATCAACCGAGTCCGAAGGTGGGGATTCTGATAGAAAAGGGGTGGGGATTCTCACCCTTTTGCACAGGTCCCTGCGTCCAAAAGGGGTTGGTCTGAAGGAGAGGGAGGGGAATGCGTTTTCAATAACACCCTTCTAATTTGCTAGAAAATATGGATTCCCCATCCGCTGAGCTGCAGTATTTCTTTGTTTTAGAAATAAAATTAATTAAAAAAATCAGAGAAAGGAAATCCAGTATTCACACTGACCCACCTAACCCCTTCCCTCTCTCTTTCTCAACTTACCTAGAATGGCCTTGTCCTGGCTAAATGGTATGGAGTCACGATGTATTTTGTGAAATCCAATTCTACGAGGCCCATCACTCTCAGTTATGTATTCTGATGGGTGGCGACTCCGTAAATTCGGCCATGAAGTGAACTGCCAGAGAGGGATATTTTTTTGACGTTCGCATTTATGTTGAGTGGTCCTTTCTTATGAAGGTGACAATTGTACTAGTTTTCTTTAAAGTTAATGAAAATTACTGTTTCCTATAAAAAAATGAAAGTTAATACCTTAACTGTAAGACTTAATGAGAAGGGAATGAATGAGATGAAAAGTGGTAGCTCAAATTACATTTTTTGCCTCCAAGATTAGAGAATGACCAAATTCAGTAATAGGGGTGTTTTAGTCAAGAGCAGTATTCAATGTAATATAATAAGAGTTAATACTTTAAATGTAAGATGTAGTGAGAGGAAATTGAATGGGTGAAAAGTAGTAGTTCAAATTACCTTTCTTTACTTCATAGTTTGAGAGGAACCAAATTAAAAAAAGAGGTATTTTAGTCAAACAAAAGCTTCGCATTTTCATTCGTACTTTTAATAGTAGTATAGATTTTTATATGGGGTTTCTTTGTATAGATTTCCTTGTATCTTTGTATTTTCTTCTTTCCTTTCTTGAAGTTATTTGTGACTCTTGGAAGATAAGTGTGTTTGTCTTCCACTTGTAAATTTTCTACTGATGAATTAATGAAAGTGTTATTGATAAAAAAAAAAATTATAGTTCCTTAGATGTTTTTATGTTTTATTGTTTATGTAGCAATGGGTTCGAATGAGGTGGGCTTTGGAATGAAGGAATCTTCCAAGGTTGGGATTGGTAATGGAACTTATGGTGCTGTTGTACTTGGAGGAACTTTTGATCGATTGCATGATGGACATCGACATCTTTTGAAGGTAGTTCAAATGCTCCATTTTGCCTTCAAAAAGTTTGTAAATTGTTTGAATTCAATCAATTTGGGAACTATTTGTTTCTTAGATGCTGAGAAACTTGAAATGGTTTTGGACCTTTTGGTTAGGCATCAGCAGAGTTAGCCAAGGATCGGGTTGTGGTGGGAGTGTGTGACGGACCAATGCTGGTCAAGAAAGAGGTTGGGTTTTATATTTTGTAATTCATCTAATTTATGGTTTCACAATTGATAGTTCTTCAATAAAAGAGAAGTAAAAAAACAAATTATTTGTTTGCTTTCCTATAGCTGGCACACATGATCGAACCCTTTGAGATGCGGATGAAGGCTGTAAAGAACTACATAGAGGTAAAATTCAGGGAGATTTCTCAATATATTTTAACATTATTATTCATCTTAAATGGTAACCTGGAAAGCAGGTTATAAAGAACTACATGGGATGGCTGACTGCTTGGCTAAACAAGGGGTTTGTTGTGTGAGTAATCTGGTTGTTCAAGGGGCATTCTTGTCCCTTAAATTCTAATGAAAGGGGGTATTCCCAACTTCTTTTTTGGTTCCAAATCTTTCTCTTCGAATATTTCCTCTTCTCTCTTCTCTCTTTCCTTTCTTCTTTTTCTTTCATCCTTTTCTTTTATCCTTTCTTTCTGTAAACCTTCTTGGTATCATAGCTCTCCCTAGAGGAAGGTTCGATTCACAGGAGTATGGCAGACTGCTAACATCATTATTGCTGACTGTTGACATTAGCAAGCTGTACAGTTGACGTTTCTGTTGGGTGCTGGAAATCCTAGGATTTATTCAAGTATGATTTTAGACAGATTTTGGTGAAGGTTCCATACCAGTTGTCGTGGATTTCATATTTTTTAGGGTTTTTTCTTAGAAAATCGAAAAAACAGTCTTGCCTTTGAAATGATCTTTGGTGCTACTGATTTTTGTTTTTGAATATGTGATTCTTGTATTGTATGGTCTTTGTGATATTTCTGAACTCACCTAACCAAAAGTGGTTTCACTTGATCTGGTGGGATATTGAGCTTCTCGTAAGCTTTTTCCTTCCTCATATTTTTCACCCAAGCTCTGCTTGTATTTTATCTGCTTTTGTAGATTGGTGGTGGTTGTTGGAAGCCACTGTTGGTGTTTGTGTGGCGTGTGTGTTGGGAAGCTTCAATGACGAGTACGGAGGAGTTCAAAAGTAGTGATAGTTCTAAGGAGATATCTGAAAACTTGTTTGGACTTGGTGACAGTCCTAGTCTTGAACTTACCTTAGTCAAACTTGATGGAAATCAATTTTCTAGAATGCTCTCAATTCACAAAAAATTGCTAGGCATGGGAAGATGTGTTATCTAACTGGAGACGAGAAGAAGCCGTCTCTTGAAGATCCCATGTTCCCTAGATGGAAGCAGGAGGACCATACAATTATGATGTGGCTGGTAGGCTCTATGCAGCCACACATTGCTAGGAACTAAATGTTCCTGTCAATGACAAAAAAACATATGGGGTAGAGTTTATGCTACTTACTCCCAAGTTCACAATACTTCTAATGTTATTAGCTTTGTAGAGAAGCCAACAATCTTTGATGGGGAGAAATCAGTGGTATTATTTTTTTTTCTGCTCTTCAGTCACTATGGAAGGAAATTGATCATCTTGAGGAACTCGAGTGTAGAGATTCCTTTCATGGAGGGTAATGTAGGAAACACAATGAGAAGCTTAGGGTTTTTGAATTTTTGACTGGGCTGAATCCTAAATATGATTTTACATGATAATATATTCTTAGTAACAATGTTGTCACACTTTCAGCTGCTTACTCTTTGGTTCAAGGTGAAGAAAGTAGAAGGGAAGATATGATGCGATCTCATCCTATTGAATATCCAGCCATGGTGGTGTATTCTAAGCACAAGTTTAGTAGTAGTTCAACGGAGCTTCAAATCATTGACGGTGATGAGGTTGTGCATGATTATTGTAAGAGACCTAAACATACAAGGGATGGGTGTTGGAAATTACACCCTGAATTGAAACCAACAAAATTTAAAGGAGGCAAGAAAGGTGGTGCTCATGTTGCTACTAGTTCAAAGAGTTCAGCTACAATTCAACCTGTGGGTCCTAGCCATGGGGAATCTTTAACTGCTGTCAGGGCTAAAACAGATAAGCTCAGTCAACTTCTTTCCAGGTTGCAAAACAACAACAAAACTAGTACCACTGATCCTATTGGTGTTGGTCTTTTCACAGCTTTTGCTAAGTAAGGCAATTCTTCCTTTGCCTGTCATGCCACTACCACTTCACCTACTTTTTGGCTTATTGATTTGGGTGCTTTAGACCATATGACAGGTATTTTTACTTGTTCATTCTTATAATTTGTCCTCTAGAAGGGAGAATTCACTCTAGTGAATGGGTTCTATATCCCTATCTCTAGTGTAGGAGATATTGCCAAGAAGTTTGTGGATCATTTTAAATCGATTTATGGAAGACACTTGGATGAGAGGTTGGAAATGGAAGGGGTAGATTGGCCAAGATTGGATGAAGATCAGGTTAGGTGGCTGGAAAGAAATTTTGAGGAAGAAGAGATTAGGAAGGTAGTGTTCTTAATGGGTGGATCTAAAGCTCCATGCCTAGATGGTTTTACAATGGCCTTTTACCAAGATTGTTGGGAGGTGATAAAAAATGATCTTTATAAGGTTTTTAATGAGTTTGTAGATAAGCATATAGTCATCCACGGTATAAATGCTACTTTCTTGTGCTATCCATCCACGGTTAATTAGTTTGGTGACTAGTATTTGCAAAATCTTGGCCAAGGTCTTGTCTTTGAGGATTAAAGAAATCCTTTCCTTCATCATTTGTTAGGCCCAAGGGGCATTCATTCAAGGACGACAAATAATTAACCAGATCCTGATTGCCAACAAATGTGTGGAGGAGATGAAGAGGTCTAAGAAAAGAGACTTTTTCTGTAAGGTCAATCTTGAGAAAGCCTATGACTTGGTGGACTGGCAGTTCCTAGTAGAGGTTTTGAGGAAGTGTAGGTTTGGGAAAAGATGGTGTAGTTGGGTGTTTGGTTGTGTTAACTCTTGTCACTACTCCATCCTAGTAATGGGGTGGTAATTGGTAAGGGATTTTTTTCTAGCTAGTAGGGGTATTAGACAAGGGTTGATAGGGAATATGTGATAAGGGGATGGAGAATAGGCACAAACCGAATTCCAGTAACTCATCTTTAGTTTGTGGGTGACTTGATGATTTTCTATGATGGAGGCTATAGTGAGAAGGTGGGAAACTTGAAAGGGATGATTAGAGCCATCGAAGGAGTTTTCAATTTGAAAATCAATTTCGAAAAGAGCTGTATAGCCATAATCAATTTGGACTTTAAGGAGGTTGAGGCTGTTGTAGATTGTCTTGATTTCTCCATTTCTTCCTGGTCTATGTCCTATTTAGGGTTTTGTTAGGGGCAAACCCTAGGGAGAGTAATTTTGGACCCCAGTCATAGAGAAGCTTGAAAAGAGATTATCTTTGTGGAAGAAAAATTATCTCATTTGGTGGGAGGATTACCTTGACAAGAGCTATCCTCACGAACCTACCTACTTACTACCTCTCTATCTTTAGGATACCGCTCAAGGAAGTGAAGAAACTTGAAAAGTGATGAGAGATTTTCTTTGGGAACCGGGAGAAGGTGAAAAAGACCAATTAATTAGTTGGGAGGTTGTAGGTAGAAGCAAAGAGGAAGGAGGATTAGGGCTAGGGAATGTGCTTAAAAGGAATTCAGGTTTTTTAGGGAAGTGGTTGTTGCAGTGGCCTTTGGAGCGAGATAGGCTTTGGCACAAAGTGGTGAAGAGTATTCATAGATGCTCAGAGAGTGGATGGGGATGATGGTTGCATCAAGGAGGCGATGGACAGACCTAAAGCACTAGGGCTTGGATGGTTTACTATGGCTTTCTATCAAGATTGTTGGGAGATTCTAAACCAGGATATTATGAAAGTGTTTGATGAATTTTTTGGGAGGGGTGATAAATTCGGGATTGAACTCTACATTTATTGCTCTAGTCCCAAAGAAAGCTGGAGCTTGTCAACCAAGAGATTTTAGACCTATCAGTCTAGTGAATAGCTTGTATAAGGTTGTGGCTTAGGTCTTGTCTTGAAGAATTAGGGAGGTACTACAAAGCATAGTCTCACAAAATCAAGGGGCTTTTGTGGGTAAGAGGTAGATTGTTGATCAAATTTTAATTGCAAATGGATGTGTGGAGGAGATGAAAGAAAGGGATTATTTGCAAGATGGATCTGGAGAAAGCTTATGATATGGTTTATTGGTCCTTCTTAATGCAAGTGATGGAGTGCTTTGGATTTGGGGTGAAATGGTGTAAGTGGATCTTAGGGTGTCTTGAGAGTTGTCACTATTCCATATTGGTGAATGGGACAGTTGTGGATCACTTTCCAGCTCTTAGGGGAATTAGACAAGGTGACCCTTTCTCTCCCTTCCTCTTTACCTTGATTGCAAATGTGTTGGGGAGACTAATAGAAAAGGCAGACTCCAAGAATCTAGTGAAGGGTTGGAAGGTTGGAAGAGATGGAATACCTATCACTCACTTGCAATTTGCTAATGATACAATTTTGTTTTGTGATGGGGAGGAGGTGGGGTGGGTTAGGAATTTGAAGATGGTAGTGCAAAATTTGAAAAGTATCAAATCTGAAGGTGAATTTTTATAAGAGTTGTGTAGTGGAGATTAACATGGAGGAGAGTGAGAAGAGAGAAAGGGCTGAAATTTTGGGGTGTGAGGTTTCTCAATGGCCATTGAAGTATTTGGGGTTGCCTCTTGGGGACAACTTGGGGAATGATAGATTTTGGAGCCCAGTAGTTGACAGATTCACTAAAAGGCTGGTTTCTTGGAAGAAGAATTACTTATCCTTGGGGGGCAGAATCACTTTGATTCAGTCCACTTTGGCTAGCTTGCTAGTGTACTCTTTATCTGTTTTAAGGATCCCTGAGGGTGTAAGTAAAAGGTTTGAGAAGATGATGAGGGATTTCTTATGGGACCCAGGGGAGGACAAGAAAGACCATAGGGTGAAGTGGGAGATCGTCTCCAGAAGTAGGGAGAAGGTGGTTTGGAGCTAGGAAACATTAGGAACAGAAATGAAGCTCTTTTGGGGAAGTGGTTATGGAGGTTAACAGGGGACAAAAATAAGTTGTGGGCTATGGTGATTCTGAGTATACATGGGCTTGCTGATGATGGGTGGGACTTTGGACTGGTGGCAAGGACTACTAGAACTTCCGCCCGGAAGTCCATACATGCCATTCTCCCTTCGTTCTTGCAACACATCAAGTATGACCTTTGCTCTGGCAACCAGGTGAAGTTCTTGGAAAACCTTTGGGTGGGAGAAGTTCCATTGAAAGATACGTTTCCATCCTTATTCTCCATCTCTCAGTTTAAAGGGGAACTTGTGTCTTCTTTTTTGGTCCCTTCTGAGTCTACTTTTGGGTTTGATTTGGGTTTGGGTTTTAGAAGAGGTCTTAGGGAATGATGCTATGGAGTTAGTCCAGATTTTGAATGGGGTGGTTCTAGACCCATCAAAAAGGGATAATAGGATTTGGACCTTAAACCCCTTTGGTTTCTTTTCCTGTGCCTCATTTTTAATCATTGGTGTACTCTGCTAATAGTAGCCTCTAGAATTTTCCTGTGAAGGAAGTTTGGGGTAAACCGATCCCTCCGAGGATTGGAGCTTTTTGTTGGGAAGCCTTCTTGGAAAGATGTAATAATGTGATATTCTCCAAAGGAAAAGGCCTAATAAGTGCTTGTCTTCTCATTGGTGCATCTTGTGCAAGGTTAATGGTGAAAGCCCCTACCACCTACTGGTTTCGTGCCCTTTCAGTTCTGCTATTTGGATTTGCTTTATGGATTTATTTGGTTGCATGTGGTCCTCTCCCTCAAGCATACAAGGTTTGTTTGCTGCTTCTTTCTTTAGGTGGCCGAAAAAAAGAGGTAAAATCATGTGGAGATGTTTGAAAGCTGCCATATGCTGGACACTGTGGGAAGAAAGGAATCAAAGAACCTTCTCTGAGAAAGAAGGAAAGAAAGAAAGTTGCCTCCTTTGTGCTGGACACTGTGTTTGAAAGCTGCCATAAGCTGCCATATGTTGGACACTTTGGAGATGTTTGTTGATGTCTCTACGAGTATGCTGTTGAACAGTTGGAAGGAAGTTGCCTCCTTTGTGCTGACTAGATCTTTGGTGTGTCCCGTGTGGTCTCCCCCATCCCCGGGGTTCTTGAAGTTAAACTTTGATGGGAACAGTGAAGGCAACCTAGGTCCATCAAGTGTTGGGGGTGTAATCAGAGATGAAAGTGGGAAGGTGGTTGCTATATATTCTGGTCCCATTGGGTTGGGGGGACTCTCTGAGAGCTGAAATGTTTGCTTTGTTAGTAGGACTAAGGAAAGCGAAGGAGTTGAACATCCAAAAATTGATTATTGAAGGAGACTCACGGCTAGTGTTAAATTGGTTGAGGAAAGGTAATGGATTTTGGATCTATGCAAATGAGAGAAGAGAGGTTATGTGGCTGTTGAGGGGAATGGACACCCAGGTTCTTTGGGTGAAAAGAACCACAAATACCTTTGCTGATTTCTTGGAAAAACAGGGTGTGGGTAGGGGTCAATTGTTTTGGGCTATTCTGTAATGTTCTTGTAATATGGGGGAGAGTTAAGTCTTTTTATCTCTCCGTTAAGCTTGTTTGTATTCTTGATTTCTCTTAATAATATTGAATTATGTTATTGATAAAAAAAATCATTACAACTTTATTTTATTTTTGGTTTTGATATGACCCAGAAATTTGACACGTAGTTCACAGACTTACAACAGTATTCATACACTTGAACATCAACAAAAGAGACTAGTATTCATTCAGCAGAAAACATTAACAGTTGGTCGGTTCTTCGAGAGACCGCAGGCTCTCCCAAACACTCACAATATTCTTTACTCAAAGAAAAACATGCCACCCCCTATCCCCCAAAGCCCCTTCTTATACTCTTCTGATAGCATAACTGACTCCCTCTATAAATGCCCAGCTGGCCTAGTTATAAATGCCCCAAAACTCTTATTTTTTCATAACTGACATAGAAAAACAGGAATTCTTTATGTAATTTGTTATATTTAGATAGCAAGAGCATATAGAAATATTGAATCCTATATATCAACACTAAACTCATAAATGGGGAGGATGAAATGATGACACTACATTCTGTTAGTTTTCATTGGATGTTCCAAAATCTAGTTATGGTAAGTACTAGAGGTCCTTGATGCTGTATTTGGGATTAATGAGATTCAGCCTTGTAGGAAATTTATGGGATTCCTATTTATTAAGTCCTCTTGATTAAAGGAGTAGCTGAATAATTCACAGTTTCTTTCTGATTATTTCCCATCAAAATTGTTTTGTTAGAAGGAGATCTTTCAAGTTTAAAGCATAATACACCATGTAGCCTTTCCGGATAGCAATTATAAGCATCATTCTACCTGATTGCCTTCTCTTGCATTTGTTTTTCATCAATTTCAGGCCTTAAAATGACTAGAATGCATAATTGGGTTAAACCATGACTCAATAAATTGCTTCATTAGCATGTATAACCAGATCTTATGTTCTTTAGGCTCAGTTTGGAAAGAATACAAATACAAATATGTAGAGTGCAAAACCTTGTATTTTGTATTATTTTGTATATATTTGCAATGTACATATTTGTATTTGTACTCTTGCCAAACTAAGCCTTAAGGATTAACTTGCCAATATATTATGCTTTTATGTACTATTAGACATACAGACAATAATGTATATTTGCCAATATATATTTGCACTGTACATATTTGTATTTGTATTTGTACATATTTGTCTTGGATATAAGACGTGCAGACAATAATGGTATTTCTCTGTCTCCTTTGGTCATGATTGCAGTCCATCAAACCAGGACTAACAGTGCAAGTTGAACCTATCATTGATCCATATGGGCCATCAATTGTTGATGATAACTTGGATGCCATTATTGTCAGGTACATATACAATATTTATGCATAATGAATGTGGCTTTTTGTTGTGTCTAAGTATCCTGTAAACTCAACATTTTATTTACTAGGTTATACGTAAATTTTATATGCCCAATATGAAGCAGAAATTTACTTGCATTTGTATTACAATTTTGATAATTTTTCATTCGTTTTATCATTATTGTGCTTTTGATGTCAAGCACAATGTTCTTGCAGTGTGTACTTGTAGTTGTCAAAGTGCCTAGAAGAGTCCATCTGGTAGTCTTGGCTGGTCATGTAGGTGATTTCCTAGTAACATGGGAAGCTAATGATAAAATATCTATTTAGTGGTTTCTCTCATTATCTAACCGAGACTAAATCAATAAATATGTAATACTAATATATACTAAATGTATATTTCTCATTAGGGTGATCATGGGCTGGGTCAAGCTGGGCCCTTTGCAGGCTTAAGGGCTATAGCCCAGGCCCAGCCCAGCATGAACTCTGGGCCTGAAAGGGCTTTGGGCCATGTCCCTATATGCATTATATTTAATATATAATATTTTATACTATATGATATATTATATCTAATATATTACCTGCCATTTTATAATTTTTATATAGAATGTAGTCATAAAATATAAAATAAAACATACATTTTATGCATATATAAATTATATATGTAATGTATTTATATATTGCAGTCCAGGCTGGCCTGAACACAAAATTCGTGCATAGGCCTGGAAATTTGTGGGCTAGGCAGCCTAGGTTAGGCCAGGCCAGGCTGGAAATGATCACTATTTCTCATGCTTAAAAAAAGCATATATTTTCATATTATTGATAATGTCTAGAACTTAGGGTCCGATTGGTTCACAAGAACAGGGGTCTGGAATCGGAATCAGAGTGGTCCATGCCAATTCCAACCATTTGAGGGAGTGACCATTCTCTGCCCCTTCCATGGGAATGGAACTCCATTCCAGATGATTCCGATTTTGATTCCAATTCCCATCTCAACCAAACAGGTAGAGGGAATAGACCATTCCGATTCCAATTCCAACTGCAAACTGAAGAGACCCTTACAAGAATGAAGAAGCAAAAACACATGCACACATGACACAAATGAAAAATGGCTTTCAATCTACACATTATATTTAATATATAACATCTTATATTATATGACATGTGATAAAAGTATAAAATATATTATAACTTATATAAATATAAAATATTATATATAAAGGCCTGTTTAGTTTGCAGAATAGGGGTCTGGAATCGGAATCAGAATGGGTCGTTCTGATTCCAACTGTTTGGTTGGGCAGAATCGGAATCCCATTCCCATTCCTGCTGGAATGGCATTCTCCATTTGAGGGAATGACAATTCCCTTCCCCTCCCTTTGGAATGAAATCCCATTCCAGCTTATATTCCAATTCTGATTCCAATTCCTGTCTGAACCAAACAGACTATGGGAATAGACTCTTCTGATTTCAATTCTAAAAAATCTGGTTCTGACTGACCCAAATGGACCCTAATATATTATCTGCCATTTAATAATTTTTATAAAGAATATAATCATAAAATATAAAATAAAACATACATATATGCATGTATAAATTATATCTGTAATGTATTCACATATTGCAGCTCAGGCCTGGCCTGTGCTGGGCCTGAACACAAAATCCATGAACAGGCCAGGAAATTTGTGGGCTAGGCTAGGCCAGGCAGGAAATGATGACCCATATTTCTCGTGCTTACCAAAAAACATATGCTTCATATTATTGATAATGGCAAGTATAGTTTTCAAGGCGTCTAGGCAATTCTGGGCGACACTTGGGCGCCTAGTCGCCTACGTGATAAAAATTTTATAATATAAAAAACTAACTGTTGGATACCATTCAGCATGTATATTAATTGAAAAAATAGCAATTCTCTTTAGTAAGAACATTAAATTTCCTCTAAAAATGTGGAAAATTGATAAAAAACTTTTACATATATTAATTTCATTATTTTCAAAAATGATACTACTATAATAAGTATTAAACAGAGCAATTTCATATCAATTAGCAGCTAAAGAAGGTTATAAACTTTATATGATAAATATTCAAGAAATAATAGAATTATAAAGAGGTTAATTTTTTCCTATTCTCTCCTTAAAACCGTTTGATCTTTTAAATTTCAGTAGTAAAACATTAAAACAAAGTATAGTTGATATATATATATATAGCATACAATAAAATCTTTTAACACATACATTAATAAGATACAACAATATAAATGATATTATAAAAGGTACCCACCTTGTCATTTTTGTTGCCTAGGCAGGCGCTTAGTTGCTAAAAGTCAAGGCGATTGGGCGAGGCACCCAGCCAAGGGCACCTAGTCGCCTAGGCGATGCCTTTCAATCTACATATGTAATCCATACATCTTGTTCAATAGGTCCACAGAAAAACAAAGAAAGGTGATGGAAAGAAAAGCACAATCAGCTACATAGGAAGGTCTATTCAATAATGTACATCGCATTTATTTATTTACTTAGATTCCGTTTAAACAAAGATGTTTTCATATTTTCATTATTAGATTTCATACATGGATAACATGATTGAGATGATCACAAAGGACCTTGAGATAGATTGCAGACCATAGGAAAATTTCTATTCAGTGATATATTCTTTTGATTGGTAACAGACAACCTTCATTAATTTAGAAATTAAATTAACAGTTCACAGCTCTTAACCAGAGCCAAATCCCACAATCATCTTATTAAGTACATGTTAGCGGTTAGCCCAAAAAATTGCTTCCTCAACACCCCTTGCTTAGCTAAGGTATCTTCTGATCTGTTAACTCACTTAAATGTAGTGTTGACCTCTCTTTCTGGCTTCTTGATTTCTCCCATTACATGCCTATACACCCATGAACCCTCATTGTTATTGATCTAACCCACTACCAACATGGAATTTCCTTCCCTACTGTTATTGATCTAACCAGTATATGGTATTGTATCCGGCAAGTATCAGACCGGTGCAGTAGGCATGTATATGGTATTATATGCAACACTACATTGGCATTCCTTGATGTTTTCTAATTTCTATTGTGCAAATTTTCATGGTAATATGGCCATGCAGTAAAGAAACTCTGGGTGGTGGAATCTCTGTCAACAAGCGGAGAGCTGAGAGAGGTCTGCCACAATTGAAGGTGTAGTTTCCAGTTGTCATTAACTTCAAATATTTTCACCGTCCAAGTTTTTTTTATTTATTTTCATAACCACTTGTATACTATTTTTATTATTGGGTACCAGTATTGGGAAAGGAAAAAGTAGTAACGAGTTACCTGTGGAACTGAATTTGATTGGTTAGATCCATCCATTTATTTCTGAATTTTATCGCACAGATTGAGGTGGTGGATCTTTTGCCTGAGGAAAGGAGTGGTGAGAAGCTCAGTTCAAGTGCATTGAGGAGACTTGAGGCTGAGAAAACCAAGCAGAACAAGGAGCACTCAGAGGAAAAAAGCAGCTAATGTTGTGTGAACGAATCCCGGGGTGAACAGAACAATATAGCAGGGAAAATATGGCAGAATCAACGAGTTAACATTGGCAGCAGCAGGGTCAATGTTAAACAATTGACACGTATAGTAGCAACATCAGAAAAAATAACATTCTGACTGCATGCAGTTGGGTTTTGGGATGGCTCAGTTGAAGGAGTACAAATATAAATATGTTGAGTACAAAATCTTATATTTTGTATGTATTTGTACTGTATATTTTTGTATTTATACTCCTTCCAAACTGAGCCGAAAGAACAAAAATGAGGTGCAATCTGCACTTCAAGAATATAGTTGCAGTTGCACCAAACAGAGAACGAGGAAGAATATGATCCATGATAATTTGACATTTTTTGTTGTTTTTTCTTTCCTGTAAAAGTTGTTTGGGTGATGTTATTCTTTTTAGATGCTTGGAAAATTTGTGTTTCATTACCATGCTATATGGAGTTAAGTGATTATTGACTTGCGCATTTCTTGTTTGTTGGAGTAGGGTTGGTCTCTTCTTCAATGCTTAATTGGCTGTTGTCCCCCTTACCCTCTAAAAGGCTGATTTCGTATGTCCAGAGCTTTTTCAGTTGTATGGTTTTGGTATGGTTGGTCATTGCAGTGAGTGTGGATGTTTTCTTAAATTTCTCAAACAAGGTTTTAAGTAATTACCAATTTATCAAACCATTTTTTCCCCCTGAGCCCCTGTTTGGTATTGCTTATTTTAAGCACTTATTTTATAAGCACTTAAAATAAATGATGGAACTATACAACAAGTGAAAAATAAACACTTATTAGTGTTCGACAAAAGAGGGAATAAGTGCTTATTTTCAAAATGAGTACTCGCTTAATAAGCACTTATTCCAATTTTTTGGGACAAAATTGTTCCCATTGTTTTCTCAAAATCTCGTGTCTTGTCCATTTGAGCTCCAATATGACCAACGGTGCTGATAGGTGACTCTAGGCTGAGAAATCATTCCAAGTAGATGAATCTCCTTTTTTTTCATTTTGTATTCTGTTTTGGTAGCTTTTCATGGATATAATTGTCATTTTACAAATACAAGGATTCGTTGGTTAAGCATCTCATCAAATGCTAACCTAAACAAATACTTAAAACAAGTGTAAGTAGTTTGAGAAATGACATTCTAAACGGTAATAATTGTTCAAAATGTTTAATGTGCAGCCTGAGTCAATGATCAGGTTGGACTTTTTTTATTAAACCCCGGGTTTTAAGAAAAACTGAAAAACTTGACATGGAATCATGGCTGAGCAGCGGTTTGAAAATATAAATCCAGATCTATCCACAATAATCCTACCCACATCTGCTCACATCTTCCCTATTTACATGTTACTATTCATGGGAAGATGTTTTCAATGTACAGCTGTAGTGTCGTGAGTAGGATTCTTGTGGGTAGAAGATTTGGATTAAGCAATGTTTTGGATCTCCTCTGCCCACAAGGAGATGTTTCTAATGTACAATTGTAGTGTCCTGTCGGTAGGTGTGGATAGGATCCGTGTGGGCAAGTGATCCAAAACATTGCCAAATACCGTTGGGCAAGGGGATAAATAATACACGATACCTTGCTTTTAAGTTATTACAAGCTGCACAAAAATGCAGTGTTTTCAACAATCCCCGTTCGGGTTAACCCCTAACCTGTTATATTACAAACAGCTGTTGACTCTAACCTGTTGACCTAATTGGTTGAACCATTGGCTCGTATGATCTGCTCACTGGGTAACCGGTTTTCTGTATTATTTTAAGTTATTTTGCAATTTTTTATAATGATGGCATAAAAAATTAATTAATTGATATCGATGGTTGAACCACTGACCCAACCCGGAAGGGCAAACAGTTCAAGTTTAGAATGAAAAAAGAACGGTTTCCTTAAAAAATGGTATTGAACAGGAAAAGAAACCATTTTTTCTCCAAATTTTCTCTTAACTTGGAAATGAACCTGAATGGTTTAAGTAATTCCATTGTGAATGAAAAATTACTAGGAATGCCAATTTCCTAAAACTATAAATCACATTTTGGAAATCTTTGTTCTTTGTTTTCTGCAGCCATTTTACATACATAGAATGAAACATCGTAAAATAGTCATTTTTGAAAAATTCATTTTCCTTCATTTAGGTGCAGCCACCAAACAAAACCTCGGTGTAAAAGGGGTTGAAACCAAAGAATTCACTGAAGCAAGGGCACAGATAGAACTGAACATTTCATATTGGAGCTATTTTACGCCCCTTTTAAAAACAAATGGAGCTTTAAGAGTAAGAGTAAATCAAGATCTGAAGTCTCGATGTGTAACACCTCTGATATATGATGTGTTGTGTCCATTTTCACAAACTGGTAGGAGGTACGGATGGAATGGAGTTTGTCTTAATGTTTTAAAAACGGACCTGGAACTGGAACCACTCTGGCCACCGGTTTTCAAGTCAACGGTTCGACCATCCAAATCGAATGAATGGCTTGTTCTGAAAAATTAAAAATAATTAAAACAAAAAACAGTCAAAAACTGTTGAATGGGAAAATGGTTTAACGGTTTGGCCACCTGAATTAATGGGTCATTGACCAATTCAATGATTTTTGGCTAAGAATCGGGTTTGGGGTAAAACGGAACCGATTACTTGAACAATTCCCAAGCCGAATGGTCTGACCATCCAAATCAACGGTGGTTTGAAAACATTGGTTGGTCTCATATATTTTATACTAGTCAATCAATATAAACAATACAGGTCAACACAACCAATGTGCTGGCGGAATGATTGTGTTTGTTGTATTCACTTTCACAGTACATTTTTCTCACTTTCAAGCTTTCCATTTTCATTGTAGATGCTTGTGGAAGAATTTCTATCTACAAAAGCACTAGAAGCCTTGTATTAAAAAAATGAAAATAAAAAAGCTGATTGGAATCAAGAATAAGAGGAAGTTTTTTTTTTTTTATTTAATACTTCAATAATAGATTTAGCTATTTTTATGTTTGAAGTGCAATAATATATTGATCTTTGGATTTTCCCAAAAAATTGGAGAAATCCAAATTTGATTAAAATAAAAAAAAAAACTACTTTAAATGGTTTTCAATGGTAAAACAGAACTATCAGATGGATGTATGAATGACCTATCAAATTAATTTATCCATCAACAAATTATGTTCCATAATAATTGCATATAATATGCATTAGAAATTCTAATGATCTCATATTTTTTATGCTATGATTGTATATTTCTATAAATTATGTATTAACAATTTGATTTACAATAAATAAGTAGATAGCATCATATTGATTATTAATAGAAATAAAAATATTATTTACAAAATTGACTTAATTTTATATTGGTAATTTTTACGAAGCTATGTCCATTGACTTGATTCCTATCAGCTACTTTTCCATGTGTATTCCCTAACATGAGAGACAAACTCGGGACAAGAAGATCAACTACATACATTCTAACATAGACACTAGGCATCTTCGTTAGCTATTCTTGGAATATACACTTATTACTTTGTAATAATATATACAATGTTTAAAGTATCGGAAACGCTAAGTATATTGGAAAGATAAATTTAAGAGACATATTTAGATATGCCTTAGATACGCATGGATACAAACGAAAAATTAAGATATGCATGGAAACACATGGAAACACTATAGATACTCTAATAAATCATAAAAATACATCAATAGCATCAAATATAAGGCCTAAATGAGCTATTTATACATGAAAAATCACATCTTTTTGTGATTTTTATGAACAAAATATATCATAATCATCATATGAAAACATAAGGGTATTCTCTAATAAGAATATAACTATAAAATATAAGCCTAATAATTATTTAAGGAAACATTTTCTGTAAGTTTTTAAACAATTATTTATTTCCTATTCAAATAATTACTTTATTAAAAATACTTTACTCAAATTATTTTAGAGTTTGAAAGTATTATAACTCTTGTAAGTACAATTAAGAAATAACAACTAGAAGATAATGATAAGAATAGAGAGATAAACATGTAAATTGAAACTAGAATTCTAAAGAGACCCAAATATAACAGTCCATACAAAGTGGAAAGTGCGACGTGGCCTAATACCCCCGTTGTTAGATAGTTATGCCCTTAGCTCCAATCAGATTGATGTACTTATTGACATTTATTGTAAATGAATAAAGTGCATAATTGATTCATGTTATTTTGGTGTGTTTCTGTGTAATACCCTTAAACTGAACACTTATGGGATTCGTGTTAGTTTAGAATTTTCACAGTCGACGGATATTCTGCCAAGACTGACACTAATGTGCTGCTAAGAAGGTTGGTGTGGCTGGTCTCAAGCTACCAGGATAAGACCCAAAGCACATGTAGTGTGAGTTTGCTTGAAACTCTGAAACCAGACCAAATTCCAGTATTGCTTTGGATCTTAGAGACAAATGGGCAAAACTGGAATGTTACACCTGACCCTTAGACTCAATTATGGTACTGCACTAGGTGTCGGATTGGGCTGTCTTTGATATGTCAATCAATGAAATCCTTAACCGGGTCAAAACCCAGGTATGTTGGAGCAGTTCGAGAATTCACCTAAGTGGGTGATCATAGTGATAGGATTAGCCCCTTTATCGGACAAAGTGAATGATCGGGGAATGCACTCTCTCTGATGGAAACCTAAACTGCTGACAATTGATTTCAAATTGTTGAGATTTGTTTTGCATATATATTATGGTTTCACAAAATGTATGTAAAAGGTTTTAATTCTCAGGATCCATGTGAGTAGATAGTGCAACACTGTACCTTGTAACCGAGGGAGAGATCCTCTCTTGCCGGGCAGTGTTTGATCATTATGGGCTGAGAGGTTAAGTGTAAGACCATTGATGGTAATACCTGATGGGTTAATCTTGCATCTGCCCATAGTCTTTGGGCTTTCATAAGGTGGCTGGACCCAATGACCATTTAGTGTAAATGTTGGGCCCATTAAGAGCTCATACTGATGGACTCAGGGGTCACTATGTTTTGTAGTGAATTCGGCCAGGCCTTGTAACAGAGGTTAGACTGAACCCATGTGGCCGATGTGTAGATCAATGCTAGGGTCTCACGCCATACAAAGAGAGCTAAGCTAGCCAACATTTAAAGGAAAAGTGAGCTATGTGACTAAATGGGCCTAAAGCCCATTTCTGGTTTATAATCTGATTAGGATTAGCTAAAGGATAAGATAAGTCTTATCCATTTAATAGTCCAGATCCAAATATCAGATTTGGATCAAGAAACTCTTTCCTAATTGGATTAGGAAACTGATCCAAAGAAGGTTATAAATAGGGGGTGAATTCGCCAGTTTCAAACACTTAGCAATTTGCAGAATTCTCCTCCAATTCTTGCCGCCCCTACCTAGTTCGATTTCCACCTTTGGATCTGACCAAGAATAGTTCTTGATATTGTTTCTTTATAGAAGAAACAATCTAAAGTCGTGCTCACCAACCCCTTGTGTGATTCTTGCTGAAGAACCACTTTGTTGATCCTGCCTCACCATAATCCGTGTCATCTTCAGTAGAGGCGGGTTTTGGTCACCTCTTTGGGCATGAACACCTATGTTGGGAGTTACTGTTATTCCGTATCAGGTATATCCCTACTTGCTTCCTTTTGGTTTCAGATCTGGTCCGGTCTGTTTCAAGAACGAACATTGAAAATGCAATTTTCTAAATTAGGGAATAGAATTCCTAGAAGGGAGAAAGAAAATTTTTGAAATTTCGCCCAACCTCCTGCAACGTTCGGCCATCCATATGATGGATCTCCCTTCCCTTCACCCCTAAGATGGATAGGTGGAGGCAATGTTCAACTTGCTAGTGATCCTCGAAAACCTCAGCTTCCCCAAAGGTTTGGTCATGATATCAACAAGTTGATCATGGGAAGAGAGAAAATGGACAGAGAGGCGATGCTTGGCAACTCAATCCCGAACAAAATGCACATCAAGCTCGATATGTTTGGACCGTGCATGAAAAACTGGGTTGACGCTTAGGTAAGTGACACCGATATTGTCATACCATAGAATGGGGATGGAGGACGAGGAGAATCCAAGTTCATGTAAAAAAGATTGAAGCTAGAGAACTTCAGATGTGGTGCAAGCAATACTCCTATATTTGGCTCAGTCGGTTGCTTCTTTGAAGACCAAGAAATGAGATTATCGCCTAGGAACACACAGTGTCTGCCTTGAGACTTTCTGTCATCGGGGCAACCGATCCAGTCAACATCACTAAAGGCATGCAATTGAAAAGACTTTCTGAAAGTGAGGCATAAACCATAGTGAATGGTTGATTTGAGATAGTGAAGTATACACTTTACAACTGTCCAATGATCAAAGATAGGTGCACTCATAAACTGGCAGACTTTGCTAACTGCGAATGCAATGTCAGGCTGCGTAAAGGAAAGATATTGCAATGCTCCAACCGTGGACCTGAATTCAGTTGGATCAGGTAATGGGTCACCAGATTGTCTAGAAAGAGTGCAAGAAGATGACATGAGGGTGGCAGCAGGCTTGACATCCTAAAGATGAAGCTTGTGAAGTAGATCAGCTATGTACCTTTGTTGGGTTAAAAGCATACCACTAGGAATTTGAATGGCCTCAACACCAAGAAAGTAGTGAAGATCTCCCATGTCCTTGACAGCAAATGATAGAGCCATTTGATGAAGTAGCTTGTCAATATAAGAAGAATCTGACCCGGTAAGTATTATATCATCGACGTAAATCAACATGAAAGTACATGAAGATAAATGCCATCGAATAAAAAGAGAGTAATCAGACTTGCAACAGGCAAAACTAGAATCCAAGAGAAAGGCACGAAACTTCTCATTTTCAAGCCATAAAGTGACTTTTTGAGCAGGCACACAGTTGGGGTGAGAAGAATCAATGAATCTGTCTCGTGTAAATTGTTTCAGTCAAATCGTCATGCAAGAATGCATTTTGAATATCCAATTGTTGAATGGGCCAACCATGAGCAAGTGCAATGGAGAGAATAACTCTAATTGTAACGGGCTGAATAACAGGACTGAAAGTCTCAGTATAATCAATACCAGCCTGTTTAATGAAACCTTGTGCCACAAACCTGGCTTTATAGTGGGCTATACTGCCATCGAGGTGGCGTTTTAAACGAAATACCCACCTACAACCCACTATATTGGTGTTAGGCTGAGGGGGAACAAGATTCCACGTCCCATTGTGTAGGAAGGCTCTATATTCCTCCATTGCAAATCGCCATTGAGGATGGGCAAGTGCTTTGGAAGTGCTAGTAGGTTCAGATATAAGTTCAGGAAGGGGATACTTGGTAGCTGAAAAAAAGTTGCTTAGGTTTGAAAATGCCATTTTTGACACATGTGATCATGGGGTGGGTGTTAGTGGTTGTGGGTTGAATGTGTTGAACGGGTAAAGGTGAGGAGGGAGCTGTAGATGTGGGTGAGATATTAGGTGAGGATGCATCAGATGGTTTCTCAGGTATAGGATGTAAGGCATTGCAACAAGTGGTGGAGGCTGGTAAATGATCTGAAGTAGGCATACTTGGTTCAGGTGGTGGTGGTAGCGATTGCAACAATGGCGAAAGCCCAAGTGGAGCAGAGGTGGTAGTAGATGTGGCTGTCTGAACAGGCCCAATTGACTAATGAGCAAAAGGAAATGTCAATTCATCAAAAACTACATGTCTAGAGATGAATGTGCGCCCAGTAGCCAAGTGAAAACATTTGTACCATGATGTCATGGGTTGTAGCCCATAAAGATGCAAGGCACAGATCTGAAGTCAAATTTGTGTGCATTGTAATGGTTTTAAGCGAGGATAGCATGCACAACCAAATACTTTAAGAGAGAGAAATTTTGGTTTGCAATGAAATAGTAGTTCCCACGGTGATTTGTAGCGCAAATTAGGAGCAGGTAAACGATTGTAGAGAAAGACAGCTGTCTCGAAAACATCTTACTAGTATTTCTTGGGCATAGAAGCATGGGTCAGAAGTGTAAGGCCCATATCCACTATACAACAATGACGACGCTCCACTGTTCCATTTTGTTCAGAAGTGTGTGGGCAGGAGGTACGATGTATAATTGTCACGGAGCTTTAAAAATTCTTCAAGGGCCACAAATTCACCACCACCATTGGTCTCGATAGCCTTAATTGAATGATCCAACAATTTTTTCAGCCATGGATATAAACAAAATAAAGGCATTCAACAGAGATGATTTGGTAAATAATGGATAAATCCAGGTGAATTTACTATACTCGTCAACAAATGCTACATAATATTTATAAGCATTTATAGAAACAAGCGAGGTTGGACCCCAAACATCAGCAAAAACAGTAGACAATGGAACATCAACACTAGTGGTCCTAGCCCTTGAAGCAATGTCTTCCCCGTTTGTCGATCCTTAATAAAGAATGAGTTAGCATAGCAAATTCTTGGTAATGGTGGGAACATGGTTTTTAAAAACGAATCGGTGATCGAATTGGTCAGGGTTCGGTTACCGGTTCAAATAATCTAACCGTTCAACCCAAATGGCTGGCCCGTTCTGACAAAAAAAAAATTTAAAATTGGAAAGTGGTCGAAAGCGGTTTTGGAGGAAAACGGAACCGGTCCTGGTTTTTCCGGTCCGACCGTCTGATCTGGTCCGGTTTTGAAAACCATAAGTGGGAACATGTAAAAAATTCTTAAGAATAAGTGGACGTGAAATGGAAGATAATACAGAATGTCCTGTATGAAGAATTGACAAACCTGCCCCATTACCAATTTTAACTTGCTTAGCGTGGAGTTTCAGATTATTAAGATGTGCAGTTAGATGATTCGTGGCTCCAGAATTTGGGTACCACAAGTTGTCATATCCAGAAGCAGGAGAGGAGTCGGCCATGTATGCTGCTTTAGAGTCGTCTGTTTTCTTGTCATAACAATAGTAGCAATCAACCGTAGTGTGATTCTTGCATTTGCAAATTTGGCAAGGCCCATATGAGTGTTAATTAGTGCTATTATTGTGCTGAGGTGAAGATCTGTATTCACCTTATCGCTTCTGAGAGCCATCCTATTTGGGTTGGTGATAATTATCCTTGTAGGGTGTGCCCCTAGTGTTCTGATATCCTTGATTGGGTTGGTCAAACTCATCTGAATGGGTGCATAATCTGGGCCCAAGCCCAAAAGAATTCTTAAGCATAGCCATAAATCATGATCAGAAATAGGTGAGCCTATAACATCAAGGCTATTAGCTAAACTTTTGGCTTTGTTGAGATAATCATGCATAGTCAAAAAGACGCTCCAATGTCTTCCAGAGAGTTGCTGAAGATGTACATCCAACTACTGTGGATGTACATTCGGTTACTGTGGATAGTAACCAATTGAAGAGAAGGGCATCCTGTTGTTCCCAAGCAATGTAACTAGGATTGAGCTCATGATATGCTTCTAATGAATCTTAAGAGGTTGTTGTTGTTGTTGTGTACTTTTGTGGGCACGGGTTTTCCCCATTAACAAACCCAAGTAACCTGCTTCCTTTGAGAGAGTGGAAAACTTGAGAATGCCACACAAGATAGTTGCTTTTATCTAGCTAGCTTGAGAGTGACTAGAGCCCCAGATTCAAATTTGTAATTCCAGGGAGTTGAGGCTGCATACTTAGTGAGATTGAAGACAAGTTGCTGCTAGTTGACATTGTAGCATATGAGAGACTGTCATGGCTTCTGATACCATATAAAATCACAAACCAGATTGTGGGATTTCCTCCACACCATTAACCGAGTGTTGGGATCTCTTTTTATATATATATATATATATATATATATATATATTATAGTTTGAAAGTATTACAACTAAGAGATTACGATTAGAAGATAATGATAAGAATAGAGAGATAAACATCTAAGTTGAAACTGAAATTCTAACGAGACCCAAATACGAGAGTCCATACAAAGTGGAAAGAGTGACGTGGCCTAATACCCAAAAATGGTGGAATGTCATTCTATCATAAATGAAAATTGAATGCTGATTCCACCCAACCTATTCCTGTTACCTAACGGGCCCTTATTTTCTTATCAGTCACACAGAATGCTCTCCAATCCCCTTTTTCCCCCTTTCAAAAATATTCCATTGGGATGGTTTCAACTCCCTGCCAGCACATTGGGATGCACTGGTTATCGAGCCAAAATAATTCCATGTCCCTCTTTCCCTTAGCAATTTTGATCAAAGCTTCATATTTGCAACCAAAAAAAAAAAAAAAAGTAATTAAGTTCCATATTTATATGGTGCACTGGTGTGTGCATTAAAATGTTCACAATGCACTCCCAATCCCAAGGATCAAAATATCGATACACCGGTACCGGCATATTGGAGATAACTTTTTTTAAAGTTTTTTCAAATCTAATTCAGAGGGACCCCTGAAACATCCCCTGTATGGACATATCAGGAAGTCCCCGATACGATACGTATCAGCCGATACTGCCTGATACGTATCGAAATTTTGAACCTTGTGCACTCATAGTGGAATGCCTCTAATCTTCCAGAAATCAATTCACCATATTCCCAGAAAGGCAAATCCAGCTAGATGGATCTGCTTGGCTTTGAATTTTATAACCTCGTACAAAGATGTATTTGCCAATGTGGAGTTTTCAGTCCAAATCAAATTATCACTTCAAAATATGGCAAAGTACAATATGATATATATTGGTTTTGGAACCTACCACACCATTTACTATTGAGTTTGGAGATTTCTATATGCTTTATTAGAACCTCTCCTAATGTACCTAAATGTAAAATACTGGACTGAACAAAATTTTGTATTGACCAATACGGCCCATACATATCGAAACCCCCCTACAAGGGGTGTTTCGGGTCTCAACTGGATAAGGGGGTGGGTTTGGCCCCTCTGAAACAGATTTGAAAAAAAAAAATAATAAATAAATAAATAAAAGCTATCGACATTTTGAACATTGCCAGAGACTCCCAATATTTAGTATCACATCAACTGTAGCATCATCAAACCATTTACTTTGCCTTCCATTCAACATCCTTCCATCCAGCGTTTGATAAAAGTGCAAATGCAAATGCATACGATCCATGAAAATGCAAAGTTGGTTTGCTTTTACATCCAACATCCTATATACTAACATAAATAAACTCAACAACTTCACATTTTATATCTGTATTGGCATTATTTATAGCCATTTGGAGCGATCTCATTTTATTCATATTGATGTATTTTTGCAATTTATTCATATCAAGTCACCTTCGCTTCAGAAACTGCAACTAAAACTTCTATTTTATTGATACAATTAACAAAAGCTATATTTTCAATTTCAAGCATTCTCAGCGAGTATTTTGTATTTTTTTTGGTTAACTAGGCACATGTCCCTTATACGGTCATAGGTGGTTCATGCATAGCCAATACATGAACCAAAGTTCATAGTATCGTTACATATTACATATTGGTCCCTTTCGACTGATACGTATCATATTAGGAGCACTCCAATATATCCCTACAGAGTGTATCAGGGTTTTGACTGATTTAGGGGATAGAGGAACCTTAAACCGGCCCACCTGAACCAGATTTAAAAAAAAAAATTAAAAAAATGTAAAAAAAATACCGGTATTGCCTGATACGGCATATCGGGTATATCAATATTTAAATCCTTGAATACATAAAAGCCACTTTTCCAATATTCTGTTTCCGATACTTTGAATCTTGTTTTTGATGCTGCAAGTAGGACTTCTAAAACCATTATCAATACACATCACAAAAGCTCTATTCTCAATTTTAAGTGTGTATTTTGCATTTTTCGTTTGTTTTACAATTTTTTTTTTCCTTCTGATCATTGACTTCCTTTGCTGGTCCATGCAAGGACCTAGGAAAGGTGTTAGCCAAATAAACAAGCATACCAAATAAAATTTTCAGCCTTCGAGTTCATGGACAGAATAATGACATTTGAATAAATGGTAACAGTTAAATAAAAAAATAAATTTACATTAATTAAATTGGGTTAAACACAACAAAAAAAGTCGCAAAGAAAATAATAAAATATGGGAAGATCCATAAATTACAATCCTATCAAAAAAACTATATTCACCTAAAAGAACTACAAAATTGAGAGCCGACTGCCCATATTCTCTCTGACGACTTATTGATCGCCTCTCTTTCTCCACACACTGTCTTGAATTCCCAAGCCTCTGTATTGTTACTATCTCACATTAGATTGAAATTTAAAAACACAATCTCAACCTCAAAGCTGAGATGTATCGAGTCCTTGTTCTCCAGTGAAGCCTCACTTTTTCCAACACAGGGAATGTTGCTACTTGGCATACGATGGCATGATGAAGAATATATTTCTCAACATGCATGAAGAGCTATTTTTCAGTCTTGAACAGCTGATCTTTTTTCTAGCAAGGATTCCAAGAAAACCGAACACAATTTGGTTAAGGGAGGAAGAACATGTGATGATCCACTGAATATAGTTTCCCAAGGTCTTTCAGATGGTACAAACGTGATCTGTGGAGTTGAATCTCCGTTGATATCAAATTCCTGGAGTTCCCCATAGATAGATGTGTACCCAGAACGTCCTGATAGAAGACAAACATAAGTTATACATGAGATGTTCCAAAGTATATGAGTTCACTTAACACCCCTCTCGGGTCAATACTCTAACACTTGGAAACAGGTATTAGACTTTTTGATCATTTTTCCATGTTAGTGTAGCTTCTACATAATATTAACCACCTTCCTATATGGTTGTCAACATGTTAAACCTGAAAGTAAACTTTGATAAAATTTGTATTGTAGGTGTGAATATGGGGGAAAGTGAGATCCTTGCATGTGCAAACATTTTGGAATGTGAAGTGTCGAATTGGCCTCTAATTTACCTCGGTCTTCCCCTTGGAGATGATCCTCAAAAAGGAAGTTTTTGGACTCCGATTGTGGAGATGTTTGAAAAGAGACTTGCATCTTGGAAGAAAAATTATTTATCTCTAGGAGGAAGAATCGCCCTAATTAGGTCTACTTTAGCTAACCTACCCGTTTATTACCTTTTAGTCTTTAAGGTGCCTGCAGGGGTGGCTAACAAGTTGGCTTTACTAGGGAAATGGCTATGGAGATTCTCATTGGAAAAGGAAAAATTGTGGGCTAAGATAATTGGCAGTATTCACAGGCTTGCAGAGAATGGATGGGACTCTGGGATTCTGGCTATGGCAACAAAAGCATTACCTTGGAAATCAATCCATGCTATTCTGCCTTTATTTTCTCCTTGGATCAGGTATGATTTGCATTCGAGTAACTTAATTAAGTTTTGGGAACATGTGTGGGTTGGGGATCATCTTTTGAAAGACCAATTTCCGGCCCTTTTCGCAATCTCCACCTTTAAAAATGAACCAGTTGCCACATTCTTTGTTCCCTCAAATTCAAATTCTGGGTTTGGGTGGAACTTGGGTTTGAGAAGAGCCCTTAGGGACACAGAACTGGATTGTACCTCAACTCTCCTATCCATTCTTGATGGGGCTTTTTTGGAGCCGACAAAAACAGATAGTAGGATTTGGACTTTGTCTCCTTCTGGATCCTTTACTTGTGCCTCCTTTAAAGCCCTATTACAACCGAAAAGTCCTATTGGCTTGTCATTCCCTGTCAAGGATGTGTGGTGTCAACCTATACCTCTGAGGGTTGGGAGTTTCTATTGGGAAGCTTTTCTAGAAAGAATTAACACAGGTGACTTACTTCAAAGAAAAAGACCCAATAGTTGTTTATCTCCACACTGGCGTATTCTTTGTAGAGTTGCTGGTCAGTCTGGTTACCACTTACTAAATATCCTGTGTTTTGGCAAAAAATATTTGGGAATGGTTTACTTCCTTGTTTGGGTGCAGGTGGATCTCCCCAACGAATGTGCAAAGCTTGTTTACCTCATCCTCTGTCAACTGCCCAACTAAAAGATCAAGGATCATGTGGAGGTGTGTGAGAGTTGCTGTCTGCTGGACAATATGGGAAGAAAGGAATTCAAGGATTTTCTTAGAAAAGGAGATAGGGTTGGAAAATATGCTAGAAGTGATCCATACAAGGGTAATACACTGGTTGAAAACAATGGATGAGTTCACAGATTTTCAACAAATGACATGTTAATAAAATGGAAAGAAATTGCAAGTTCAGTCTCGGCTAAGAAGACCCTAAATACTACATGGAATCCTCCACCTCCTGGTTTTATCAAATTAAATTTTGATGGTAGCAGCATGGGGAATCCAGGGTCCTCGGGTATTGAGGGGGGGGGGGGGGGGGGGGTTAAGAGATGAGAATGGTAATATAACAGCTATGTTCTCTAGCCCAATTGAAGTGGGGGACTCTTTGAGGGCTGAGGTGTTAGCAGCTTTGGAAGGGGTACAAAGGCCTAAAGACCTAAAGGTCAAGAAGCTGATCGTAGAGGGAGATTCTGTGGTGGTAGTGAACTGGCTAAAAGAAGACAATTCTAATCTTTGGAGTAACAATAATGAGAAGAGAAAAATCAAATGGTTGACCAAGAATATGGAAGTTCAGTGTAATTGGGTAAAGAGAAGTGCAAACTCCTTTGCTGATGGATTGGCTAGGCAAGGAGTGAAAAGGATTTCTGGGTTCTGGGCTCAGTTGTAATTGTTTTGTTCTTTTCAGCTTGGGGCTTAACCATTCTCTAGGGAGTTAAGATACTTTAGCTCCCCTTTTTTGTAAGCTTATTCCTATTTAATGAAATTTGTTGTTATTGATAAAAAAGAAGACCCATAAGGTGAAATTTTGAATAAACTAAGGATTTCAAGTCATAACACTACTCTTTTTTTTTTCTCTTCTTATTTCCTCCAACCAGATTCATATTCTTGCTTGTAACAAGAATTCCATGATATCTTACAAGTAGATTAACCAGATCAGATCAATTGACTAGCACTGCCCTAGCCTACCATGCTCTATGTGGGAAGTAACCCAGTTTTATCTTTAATCATAATATAAATGAACAGGTAACAAGGTTTTTGGTATAAACTTAATGCATATGATTGTGAAAAATGAAGCAGAAACTCAGAATGTAAAGTAGGCTTCCCAAACAAGTTCAGAGTCTGTTGCAGTAGTCAGAAAACTAAAAGAAAAAACAGAAAAAAAAGACTCACCTGCTTCTTCGAGAGGAATGAGATTCCCCCGATGATTCGTCGTGATCTTATGATCTTTCCTGTTGTATGGATCAAAGATGACATATTCGTGATCACTATTCACATATGCAAGTATTGCCTGGGATGATTTTTCATCAGTAACTTCTTCATTAAGTAGAGACAACTCCACCTTAAGAAAGGCAAGTGCCCCACCCTGTGCCTGAAAAATGAGGAAAACAAAAAAGTGAGGTAAATAAAATAGTGATGCTTTTCTCCTCCAATTTCATTCTTTTTTGAATGGTAATTGATATGAAGACGAATGTTTTGGATCCTAGCTTTGAGGATGACAGGCAAATAGAGTAAAGTAATACCAGCATAATGTCTGTAAACTTAATCAAGGTAGGGCCCATTTCCATCCCACCTTCCCTTGGCTTTATTTATACTAATTTAAAATTTCTCTTCATTCTTACTTTATTTCCCTAGAACAATCTGCTGTCATTACAATTCTCTTTTCCACTTTTTTTATCAATAACTGTAATATTTCATAAGATTAGTATTTATCAAAAAGATAAATAAATATTTCATAAGATTAGAAAAATAATGTAGTACAGTGAGTAAAACCAAAGAGAAGATAGAGAGAGATAAAAACAACTTATCTCTCCCCTTAGATACACCCTTCCTTTACAATTGTGCCCAGAACAGAATTTGTCATCCCACCCCTTGTTTTGCTAGAGAATCAGCAAAGGAGTTGGCGCTATGCTTGCACCAGCTGACAGAAACTTCCATATCCCTTGTTAGCCATCTGAATTTTTTCTTTTCATTATTTTAAACCCACATCTTCATCTCAGCGCTGTGCAGCCAATTTACAACTAGTTGGGAATCCCCTTCCACTATTAATTTCCTTATATTCAAGGATCTTGGCCTTTGACCCCCTTCCAACGTTGCCAAAACCTCTGCTCTGAGAGAATCTCCCTCTCCCACCGGGCCTGAAAATAGAGCTATTATTCCCCCTCAGCATCCCTAAATACACCTCCAATTCCTGATGGTCCTGGGTTTCCCATGCTACTACCATCAAAATTAAGTTTGATGAAACCTGTTTCTGGTGGAGACCAAAAGTGTGTAGAGGCAGGTCTCAGAACATCATCCCTAGTTACACTAGAAAAGGACTCGAAAGATCTGAGCCAATAAGCCACCCTGACCATTATTGTTTCAATCAGGTCTTCCTTATTTCTTTCCTTGTCCAGAATAATCTTGAATTCCTTTCTTCCCAAACTGTCCATAGTATTGCCACTCTAGTACATCTCCACATCTGTCTTCCCCTCTTGTATGGCCATGGAAAGAATGAAGGATCAATCCCCTCTTGAATTCCTTTTTTTCCACTTGTTCTCCATAAACCACCAACTTTAATATGATTCAGAAAAAAAAAAAAAAAAAACTTAAATCCAGCAAACTCAAATCTTTTGTGTAAGGTGCAAAAAAAGTGCAAGGGCCAACTTGTGCCTGAGGCACAAGGCGAGGCACACACCTTTTTAAGCAAGGTGCAAAGTTACAAAAAAAAGCTAAAAAAACAAGTCAGAAAATTAAAAAAAAATGCCATAAAATAAAAAAATGCAAAAAATTCAAAAAATATTAAACATAATGTTAATAAAAAAATATAAACTTAAATTTTAAAATAATTTTTTAAAAAAATCTATTATCTAAAATTAAAACATAACATGTAAAGCGCATCCAAATGAAAATTTAAAAATAAAAGCAAACATATAAAGCATTTTCAAGCATGTAAAACCCACAATCTCTTTTTTCCTTAATTGCATTGCTTCAAGTAGCTAATGTGATGTAAAACATATTGCATTCTTGATTCTATGAGTCGCCTTTGTACCACACAGCCATTAGACAAAAAAAAACCAAAAGCGCAAAATTTTAAAAAGGTGCACACCTGGGCTGAGGCGCACGCCTGGTGCGCCTTTTGAAAGGGGTGCACCTAGGACCTGGGCAAGGCGTATACCCCAAAATGCACCTCGCCTATGCACCTAGGCACACCTTTTAAATCACTGCCTTAAAATTCTCTTTTTTTTTACCAATGCTCTAAGTTGGCCCGGGTGGTTAAACTGCTGGTTTTCAAAATAAAAATTTCCCTAAAGTCTGAACTGTCAATTTGATCAATGGGTCGTCTGCTAAATAATATTTGTTTCAGACAATATCAACATAAAATAGATTTAAAAGATAAAGGACCCTTCAAATTTTAGGATTTTTCAATACATATATTTTTTTTGTTTTTTACTTTTTGAGTGGGTTTCATTCCCTTGAGCTCAGCAGGTGGAAAATAGGATTTCATTCCCTCTCTACAACAGACATCCTGTTGGGCTGCTCACCACTTGAAATTAGAAAAGTCTAGTTGCTGAATCATGCACAATACCGCTAGTAAACTTTCAAATTGAGAGTGTTTGTCATATTAAATCATGAATATTATGCTTCAATACCAGGTTTAGACAGCTATAGGAAAGGCTTTTGACCAAGCTGCTAAACTAATTTGAAATTTTAAATACCACCCGCCATACTTTATGTATAGACCATCCGATTATTGGAAGAATGCCAACAGTCGAGTGGTTGGACAGCTTTAAGCAATCAAATCATCATCAGCAAGTTCACAAAGGTAGCCATTTCACTCTATGGAACCAATTAATTAAATGCCCAAAAATCAAATTGCAATTGAAAAGTAAACAAATGATACCTTCTTGACAGACCAAGTCACTAAAGGAACTGGGTCTTCCACGTTGAAAAGTAAGATTAACCCATTACTTCCTGGGACTGAGCTCTCTTCGCATGTCACCTTTTCAGATGAGTTGGAAAGGACAAGAACAGCAAAAATGGATGCATCTATCATGCAGGCTACAGCTGCAAGATATAAAATTTAGTCAGATGCATAATAGCAAAGAATCCATAAGTTAAAGTTGCACACTGCTGTGATCATAAAAGTAGAAGTGCAATCTTGATGGTAACAACCCAAAGAAAATTTAAAAGATAAAAGGGGGGAATTCAAGTTAAAGCCAAATGTCAGTGGTAAAATAAATAAGCTAACAGATGTTGTACATTGTTAAGGAAAAGACCAACACTGAGGGAACAATGCAGAGCAATTAAAATAGTTTTTAATGCTTAAATAAAAGAAGACTCTTGCCTTTTCTTCGGAACTTTGTAAGATATGAGATGAGATCTATTAATGGTATTAAAATTTGGAATGATTTATGGTGGGGGATTTGCCTCTTAAGGACAAATTCCCATCTCTTTATTTCTTATCTTCACTCAAAGATACTGGATGTCTCCCATTCTCTTTGTACTTTGAAGAAAGTTTATATATCATGGAACTTAGGACTTACAAGAGGCCTTTGGAATTTTGAGACCTCTGATGATTTCTATCATTAGGTCCTTGGAGGGGGCCTTCCTTGATCCTTCTTCCCCTAATTGTAGAATTTGGATTTCTCATTCCTCAATTTTTTTTTCAAGGATAAAGAAAAGCAAAGCACTGATGGAAGATAGAGGAGGGATTTATAGTGACAAAGTATTGAGGAAGGAAAAGGCTGCAACAAAGGCAGTCAGGGAGGAGGAGAACATAGTGGAGGTTTTTTTGGATAAATAACATAGCGGAGGTTTCAGATGGAGAGGAAAGTGAGGATGTGATGGGGTCAAGAGAAATAGACAAGGGAGTAACCCTGAAGGTGGTTGGGAGTAGAATAAGGTAAAGGGGTCATTGTGTTCTCAGGCACAGAGAACAACTCTGGTAGGGATGCAAACAGATCACTCTCACCAGCCAGTCCAATTTGGTTTCCTAAACACTGATATATATAGTTCATAATTGATAAATTCAGTATTTTATATTTATATAACATTTGTTTTAAATGTACAAGTTCTTTTGATCGATAACAAAATTATATGTGTAAGTTAAAAGTAATTAATATTTTTAACTATTAATTTTTCTTTCTTTTAAAAATAATGAAGTGGACCCATGTTAGATCTGAACTCAATCAGAAACCTCTAGATCTGATCAGATTGGGATTTAAGATTTAAACAATCAAACTGGTTCAGATTTGGCTGCATTTTACCCAAATCCAACCTGAATGCACTCTTTCAACCTATCTGAAATCAGATGTTTCCTGTGCCTTATTTAAACAATTCCTTATTAACGAAAGAAAGAAAAAGAAAAATATACATAGAAAAGGATGCAAGAAAATTATATTGTGTATTTGTGTTCCTAATGCAAAACCAGTAAACAGTTCCGGCATCATATCATGTGGATATGGACAATACAAGCATGCTGAAATATCCCTACATTGCAGGTTATAGAAACAACCATGCAATCATGGATGTATTGTTTGTGAAATGGTTTTAATGCTTTATGTTTCAGTTGAAACCAAATTATCTCTGCAAAATAACCTAGAATTTTGTCATACTTTCTACATGCAACCTGACCACATTTTTTCTAATCAATTCTTAAGGCACTAATCATCCAATCAACAGAAAATCAAATCAGATAGATAAGATAGTAGATCTGAAGGGCAACCCAACTTCTACTTAATCTTTTCTGTCAGTAAGCTCTCATCAGTACACAGCAGTCCAAAGTCAGCGTTCAAGTTATTGATCTCACTGGTCAGACAGTGCACATACCAAGTATATGGATAGAAGCTGACTACCATTCTCCATATCAAATAATTTTCATGATCTAGAAAAAAGAAAGGTTGAATCTACAAACCTTCTGCATGAAGCTTATATGACCAAGATATGGATAGCTTTGACATGCTCCAAACGGATAATTGTGGCTTCAAACCTTGAGATACCGAGACAAGATATTCTGACCTCCCAACAAAAGAAAGGGTAACAATGGGCTGAAAAGCAAAAAGGAACATATTAGTACCTGCTGTAATAAACAGAAAATGAGGAAATATGGTTACCACCATAATGCTGGTTCTGCCAAATATCTGGAACAGTGGACTAGGTATAAATCAAATAACCTTCCAAGAAAAAATTATAAATATTCTACATGATAATGCCAATTATGTAATTACATATTTTTTTAATTCTAGTTTGATTAGACACCCCTATAATGTTTATATATGGGTATTGCGTAAAAAATAGCTATGGACATATCAGTGTTTTAAAAGGCGTGGGAGGCATACACCTGGAGGCACGCCTCC
This sequence comes from Nelumbo nucifera, assembly GCF_055504915.1. Classification (NCBI taxonomy): domain Eukaryota; kingdom Viridiplantae; phylum Streptophyta; class Magnoliopsida; order Proteales; family Nelumbonaceae; genus Nelumbo; species Nelumbo nucifera. The sequence goes on along the minus strand of NC_142655.1, from coordinate 52,409,286 downwards.
AGGCGAGGCGCTCCCAAAACGCCCTGAAGTGTACGCTAGAGGCGCTAACACCTCTGAGGCATACGCCTCTTGCACTTTTTTCAAGAGGCGTGCTAGAGGTGTACACCTCATGCACATCTGATATAAAAGGAAAAAAAGAAAAAAGAAAAAAAAAAAGGAAAGGGAAGGGAAGGAAAGGAAAAGAAAGGGAAGGGAAAGAAAAAGAAAGGGAAGAAAAAAAGAAAAAAGGAAAGAAAAGAAATGGGAAGGGAAGAAAAGATAAGGGGAAAGAAAGTGGTTTGCTCCCTAACCACTTTCAACTAATGTTATGCATCTTTATTCTTCTTAATATAAAAGATTTTTATTAAAAATAAAGAAAAAATGAGATCCCCCATCCCTCTTCATCCTCCTCCTAACCCCCCCTTTCAACTAATATTATGCACCTTTATTCTTCTTAATATAAAAGATTTTTATTAAAAATAAAGAAAAAATGAGATCCCCCTTCCTCTTCATCCTCCTCCTAACCCCCTTTCAACTAATGTTATGCATCTTTATTCTTCTTAATGTAAAAGATTTATATTAAAAATATAGAAAAAGTGAGATCCCCCCTTCCTCTTCATCCTGCTCCTAACCCCCCTCCTCTTAAGGAGGCTTACGCCTCCTTGTGTTTTGGAGGCTTACGCCTCTTGCATTCTGAACTACGCCTCACGCCTCTAGGTAGTGGAACGTCTCGCGTCACGCCTCTGCGTTTTAAAACATTGATTTGAATGATATTAGGGTGAGTTTTCAAAATGTTATGAACATGATGAATGCAGCACCATTACGACCATCAACAACCCACAAATTTTTAATCAAGGGTGTAATAGAGGTAGATATGCAACCCGGTCTAAACCAAAAGTAACTCAGATCATGAAATGGCAAACAAGGGTCAAGTAATGGATCATGAGAGCAGCAGGAGAGCAGAAAAAGTGGCTTAAAGCTGGGCATTGACTGGTAATAGTAACTTGCCAACTTGCACTGACATGGCTTAACTTCCCAACAAACAGAAAATTCAGTAAGAATCCTCTATTTGGGGAGAGAGAAGGAAACTATATAAGGTACTCTTGGCCTCCAGGACAGGGGACCCTCGACTATTTCCACCTTTCACTGACCAACTCAAGCTAATCCTCATTACCTTTCGGAAGTTCATAGACCACAGCCACAACTAAGGGTGCAATTGAATAGGCTCAATTCAAATTTGATGCTTATGCAGTTCGAACCTCAGGTAAGATTGATTAGTTATTTGAACACGAATTTGACCAAGAAAATGTTTGGTTCGGATATTATTTTTTTGAGCTTTCAAGATGAGCTCACACTCATCAAATATTTAGTCAAAGCAAACTTGAATTCAAATATAGGAATATTTTAGTTGAGCTGAGCCAAGACATAGACATGTTGAAGTTTGCCACAGCCCAATTCATTTGCACCCCTATCCACAATCATACCAGAATTCATCCCAAAACTTAATCTAAAACCCTAAATTCCAAAATTTGGGGAATTTTGCTCATAAAGGGAATATTTTATCTTTCGTGAAAAGCATGTTTAGAATGCATTCAAATTTAATTGTCCATACAATTCTTAACATATCTACAAAATATCACTAAAACGCTTCATCTCTACACTTGGTTTTCGACCTCATGCATGATATGTTTTACCTGCAATCTCCTGAACTACTTTGGAGTTTGCAGTATAATGGTAATTCTGTGAAAGTCAACATAACTGCTATGAACCCCCCCCCCCCCAAAACTAAAAAATTGCATATCTACATTTATAGCCCATGGACTTAGAGGATCATATTTTAGGTTTCATCAGACCTCATGTATGGAAAATTTTACCGCAATCTCCTATAGCTTTCCCAGAAAGCTTTTCATTTTTTTTTGTTTTCTTTTTTTTTTCTAGAGGAAGTCCAAAGGTGGCATGTAGCACAGAGATTTAGTAAAATATATTTGAAGAATTACCATAAGGGTTTCCCCAACTACTGCAACAAGGACATTTTTGTCTGGGTCCCACAAAGTAACAACAGTTTCTGCTGCAACAGCCAGAATTGAGCCATCAGGAGAAAACGTAGCAGCTGTTATGGGTTTTTTCCTGCAAGAAAAAGGTATGCTTTATCAGACAATATTGAGGGATGTAATGAAAAGAAATCATGTTAGACGAGCATAAATGCATTTTTATAAATAGTTTATAATTCAGACGCAGGTACAATTTTTACAACTAAAAAAAACATAAATAAAACTATGTTCTTGGTATAGAGTTGATAAATAAAAAAACATAAATGTTATGCAAAACTACAACATAAGCTTGGTATAAACGGTAGAATTGAAAACATTGCCAATCCAGTGAATCCCCTATATAATGGACAGTCTAGATTTGACATAGGATCCTTTCATATAGCAGAATGAAGGGCTACATAGCTTGTATCAATTGGGGGATCATCTGCCACATAATTCCTTCACTTAGGGACCTTTTTTGAATGAAATACCTATGTTTGCCACATGGACAGATGATTTAGCAGATCCAAACCATCCACCACATGGGGGACCTTTTGCATTTTTCAGGCATGCAATCCTCCAGTCCATATCAGCCTTGTATCCCTCCTTGAATTGGTGGTCCCCCCCCCAAAAAAAAATTTATTAGGTGTTCATATGTGTAACTGGCCTAACAAAGTGACTTACCATAGATTATTGAGTGTGTTTTGGAGCTAGTTTCTTTGAGCTAGTCTTCTCATGAAAACAGGTCAGAGGTAATTAATGCAGTTTCACTATTTTCACAACCAGAAAACATTGGAAACCCACTCTTAATAGTTTGTCTTTTTTAATTTCCAAGAGTGAAACCCACATATCACATCAGTAATAGGTAAGCCAAATAAATACAAAAGGGGGCCCCACAGAGATGGCAACTTGTTTCCTGATTTTGGAAGCTCCCTTTTGCTAGCCTTGAAATCAGTCCACTTTCAACAGACAGTTCCCAAATTTTAAAATTAAAGACTACAAGTGTCAAACAGGCTTCTGCATTTTGTGACAGAAATTTGTACCAGAAACACCAGCCACACAGAAAACAGGAAACAACAATATGGAAGACATCCATATCACTCAAGGATCAAAGTATCGGTATCAAGTATCATATTGGACAATAAGATATGGATACACTTTGGAAACGCATGGATACCGATGAAAGATATGAAAACAGTTGGATACACTAGGGAAATGCATAAAAATTACATAAATACATTAATAACACTAAATCTAAAGCTGAATTATCAATGAATAAGGTACAAACACATAAGAAATGCACACTTCAATACTGAGACTCTAGAGCATATAAGCATCAAACAATAATTATCACTCTATTTCAGTGTCATTAATGGGAATATTTATTTAGTACTATTATATTAATAATAAATATTTTTCAAATAATATGTTTTTTAATTTTGACAATTAACATATAATTGTTTTAATTTACATATTATTATAAAACAAAACATATAAATCATATAAGGTAGATAAATTAAATTATTTTTACAATTTTCAGTTTTTATTAATTTTTTGGGGAAAATTAAATCTTAAATTTACTTCAATCTTTATAATTAGATTTCTCTTTTAGTTTAAAAATTATAGTCTTCAATTTTTGTTAAAGTTAAAAACAATCCAAAAATTATAATTGTCAAGATACAGATACGTCAAACCAGGGCTCGATACAGTAGTGTATCATGTTGATATGCACAGCTTGTGGGATATATACCATATCATGGTGTATCCCCTATCCATGGCCATGGATACAAATACAGTACACCCCATATTAGGAGTATTGTATCGATATTTTAACCCTTGATCTCAATAAAACCACAAACCAATGCAAGTAACGTACTTGTATGTACCAACAGAATGGCATCTCCACCCGGATTTCTGAAGCATTTGGTTGCTTTGCTGATCATTATTGCGAATCCAAATCTGAAAATTTAAACAAAGTAGTTAAATCTAAAAATTTAATGGAAACAGCATATTCTGAACTTAAGATCCAAATGAATTAAGTTACCTTGAAGTCACCACCATAAGAAGAGCTCACAGCCATACGCTGAGTAGGATGGAATGCAATAGCAGAAATTGCGGCATCACTAGTAATTCACAGATCAAAAACCAGATATACCATATGAGAAGGTAGGCAAAAAAATCAATCATCAGAAAGGGAGTTGAATATAATAAAATAATTTTGAGAAAAGCAAGGAAAATCCATAAATTACTCATGATATCTGCTTTGTTCAGATCAACAAAAGTACAGGTATTCCCTAACATTCCTTACAAACATCCACTTTGAAGGATCATACTCTTCAAGATGTAACACATCAGTATCCGGATTAGGTACAACAGATGATAGAGTTTTGTGGTCATAACGTATTTATCACCACTTAAATGTTTGCTTTACACCAGCAACATTTCTTCAGTTGGAATACCTGGTAATCTAAAAATATGAAAGGACTATTGCAGCCAGGAGTCTCTTATGATAAGTGTTGACATTTTACCAGTTAAGCAAGTATACAGCCAATATCATATCCACTTAGGTTGAGTAGCCCCCAGTAGAACTTTAGGAGTTCCATACTGCAGGATCAAGATCTCATGCGTATATTTCTTGATTGGTACAGTAAATGCTTGATCCATCAATAGCATACGGATGAGAAATAGAAAAAACATAGCAACTGCAGTGAATCTAATAAGTACATATCAGCTGCCAAAAATACAAAAAGTTCAACGAAGTAAAAACACCTTGAGTGGTGACAAGATATGGAGTCCATCTTCATGTTAATAAAAGGTCTTTTTGTGCTATCTTAGCCAGATATTCTAAGGGTTTGCATGGATATCAAAATAAAACTGGGAGAATTTCAAAATGAAACTTCAAGAATAGAACATGAAATAAGAACCATTTTATATGAATTCAGCTACAATACAAGGTATTTCAGAATAAAAAAAAAAACCCATAAAGCAATAGAGATCATGATAACCAAGTGGCTCCAGAAGTAAACCTGTGAGGTTCATAAATAACAGTAGACAACGTGAACTCTCCACCCTGGGACCCAGATGCCCAAAATTTAAGGCAAACAAGACCACCTATTCCCTCTTCAGGAAGCTTAACTTCAGCAGTAGCCATAAGAGAGCCATCTATTGAAAGAGCCAATAAAGTTACAAATACCTGCAACCACCAATATGTTAAACATTCACTTTATTCAATAGTTATCACAGAAATAACATATTGGGATTGCTTATAGAAATGAAATCAATAAAAAATGTTTTAGAGCAGTAACTGATGAGAAACATTTATTGACAACTGGTGTTCCTCATCAAACAGATTATACCTTAATAAGTATATGTTGAGAATAATGCAAGTTGCTAAGCGAACTCTAGTAATTTTGACAATACATGCATATAAACTAAAGAAGCTGGCCCAAGTGTTCAATTCCATCAAATGACTTGGTGTAGGTCTAAAGTGAGGGGCACTGGGGATATCTACCTGAGGGACAGTAGATTGTGTGTGGGGATCCTCGGAAATCTCCTATTTATACAGATCTCCCAGGGAAAAGAGGGAAACTTTTCCACTTTGGGAAAGTTGCCACGAGTTTGTTGGATCTGAAACTGGAAAGCAGGCTGGGGTTTGGTCCACATACTAGGGCCAAGATAGGGCTGAGGCTGGAGCAGCGGGCATCACAGTGGGCTCAAATGACTTGGTGTAGGTCTAAAGTGAGGGGCACTGGGGATATCTACCTGAAGGACGGTAGATTGTGAGTGGGGATCCCCGGAGACCCCTTATTTATACAGATCTCCCCAGGGAAAAGAGGGAAACTTTCCCACTTTGGGAAAGTTGCTGCGAGTTTGTTGGATCTGAAACTGGAAAGCAGGCTGGAGTTTGGTCCACATACTAGGGCCAAGATAGGGCTGAGGCTGGGGCAGCAGGCATCACGGTGGGCTCCTCAACAACTCCAAGGATGAGCTATTCTGAACTGAGATCCGAAAGTTGTAAGTGAAATTGGGCATTCATACTACTGGGGCTAATAATAGGCCAAACATGTGTGTCGAAAGATTTCTGAGACTCCATTGGTTGAGAAAGTTCAGACCTGATCTCCTGCATTACTTTTGATGGATCAAAACATTGTGTTCTGATTGTGTGATGTTGTGCCTGCCTATCTGAGATATCCGGGATGAAATCGAAAACTCACTTGATGTCACAGTTGTCTGAGAAAAGGGGGTGATGGATGTAGGAACAAGAACCATGAGAGCCAGGATTGAATGGATCTAGATCTGGAACCATGAAGCTCTCAAAGGTTGATAATGGCAGTGTCATCACCAAGATTAAGCTGTGGCAGGATCAAGAATCAAAGCTCTGCAACAAAGTAAATCAAGAATCTGTTGCCACCTGCAATTACGATGACCTTGATGGTGCCATTTCCTCCTGGAGATTAGAGAGACAACCAGAGATTCTCAATGTAGATCTAAGGGATTCGGCATTGAGGTGGTCAAGTTCCAAAGGTCTAAAGATAAAGACAACCTGAACCAAGGAGAGGAGGAGAGGGGAAAAGGAATTGGTCAGACCCCCAGCCTACATACCCTCCAATGAGAGATCAAGCCACTGTAGTTTGCCGGTCTTGGAATTCTGGAGAGAGAGGGGAGGATCAAGATCGGGCTGGAAGAGGGTCTCTAAAGGTTGAGGGATGAACCAAAATTTTACCAAAATGGGAAGGGCTCCAAGAAGATCCTGATATCTTCGGGAGACCTCTAACTATATGTTTCTAAGTAGGGTTTCCCTTTCTGGAAAGTTCCTTTTGGGTTCACTATGCAATTAACCAATTTGCACCACTTGGACTAATTAAGGTCTTACCACGTGTCAATAGTCATTTCAATACTTGTGTACATGTGAGGATGTGCACTACTACAGTCTTCAAGTCCTTATGGGTAACATGAGGATGGCTTGAATACAAGGTTGCGATGCATGGCTGCAAGTTCGAGGACAACCACAGGGCAAGACCACAGAGTTAATCTTGTGGGCTATGGCCATGAGGTTGTGATTCGAACCAGAGAGCGTGATCATTAGGAAGCGATGTGGCTGAGTGAGGTCACAAGGTTGTGGCATTATCGCGGAGTGGGGTGGTCAGAGACTGAGGTTGCAGGGTAGTGATTTTATTGTCCTTGGGTACTATTGTGCCCATTACACGTTGCAAGGGGCATGATGACTAATTCTATGTACTTACACTTGGTCTATTAGCAATCCTTGTTATCTACTAGAGCTGATACTTTGATACTCTTCCCAGAGGTTTAGTGACACGATAGGCCATATGGATGATGCCAGTAGCTGTATTTTTTTTTTTTGGTATTCATGTCAGTAGCTGTATGGTCACCATTCAACTTAGGGTCATTTCCTTCAGTGTTCTAAAATGCAGAGGCATGATATGATATGTTACAGTATCCTAAGGAGTGAAGCATAAGCCTTCAAAGAATGTGCTTTTAACTTATTAAAAAGTAGAATAAAAAATTAAATAGAAAATAGTAAATAACCCAAAAATAGGAAAAATTTTCGTATTTGCAATTTCTAATAACAAAAATATAACTAAGTATCATCATCCATAGTAATAAACTAATAACAGATTATAGAAAGCAAGCAAGGTATGGCTTTATCAACCAGTAGTGTGTCACTTACTACTAAGAAATTCATAAATCACTTACAACAATTTCATAGTTCTCATAAATTGCATAACGTTAACATATACAGTGTCTAATCTCATATTTAACAAAATATGAACATTGGCAGCAATCAAATAAACAAAGAGAAAAGGGGTGGAATCCCCTGTTTTCTTATATATCAATGAAAAACAGAGAAAAAGAGACACTCAATGTGTTAAAAACTTATGGTCATGTATATGTAGAGTCATGAATCAAATCTCAAACTTTGACATCTGCTGAAGCACAAACCTCCTCTAAAGTCTCCTTTCTCTACTTTCTATATGGGAACGAGAACCCTAAAATGGGTTTTGCACTTTGCAAAATGGGGAGGGATTTGACATTTTGATATGTACTCCAATTTCATCATGTTAACATGTATCAGGTGGTGTACCTCCACCTGATATAAAGTGCTGAGAAGGCATAAGCCCCATACAATGTGTATGCTCTTTATCACCTTGCACGGAAGAGGTGCACCTCCAGGCATTGTTTAAGTCTCAAAGTTTGTTTTAGACCATTCAGGTATTCTTTTAGGCCTCATTCAGGTATTACCTATCACAACTTACAAAACTCTTTGTTTTAGACCTTTCTTTTAGGCCTTATTCAGGCATTCTTTTAGGCCTCATTCAGGTGTTACCTATCACAACTTACAAAACTCTTTGTTTTAGACCATTCTTGTAGGCCCAATCCTACAGGTGGGGTGAAATATTTTGTGGGCCAGTCCATTTAAGTGGGCTGCAAGCCCTATATTAATTTAGAAGGAAGTTGGGTCCCAATCGAACTCATTAGATATTAATAGACATTTAAATGGGCACCAGGCCCTAAAAGAGGTAGTTTATGTTAGTTCAGAAAGGTCTACTTAGACTTACTCGGTGTCCCACTTATAAAGAGATGCGACTTGTGTTCTTATAATGGAAGGTTTTTTCCCTCCTTAAACCACTCTTTAAGGAGAAATTGGAAGCTCAAAGATCTGAAAGTTGCTCTTCTATGTAAAGGGTATTGGAGTCTTGGAGATTCGGTAAGGAGATGGACAGCTTGTGGAGAAGGGTGATGATAGCAGACAAGTTTGGGTCTAGGCAGATGGGCTGGCAAGCAGGTAATAATGTGCAAATTTATGGTACATCTGTCTAGAAAGGTATTGAAAAAAATTTCCTCAATTCTCTCAAGGTGTCTTCTATGATGTGGTGGAGGGAAGAAGGGTGAAGTTCTGGATGGATAGGTGGTACAGGGAGCTCCTTTTGATAGAGGTGTTTCCTTCCCTGTTCATGGAAGCTCAGAATAGAGGGGCCATAGTCAAGGACTATCATCAAGTTCTAAATGGAGCGGTGACATGGAATCCAATTCTAAAATGGAACCTGCAGGATTGGGAGGTGGATAAAGCATTGGACATGTTTCAATTGCTTCAGGATCATAGACCTTGGGTGGGGCATCTGGATTGTAGAAGATGGTGGCATAATAGAGGCAAGTTTCCTGTTCAGACCTTTTTATAAAAGGTTGAATTTTGTGCTAGTAGTATCTTCCCTGATAGCAGGATTTGGCAGACTGCTGCTCCTTCTAAGGTTATGTTTTTGGTGTGGACTGCAACTCTTGGAAAGTGTTTGACTAGAGACACTTTGAGTAGAAAAGGCATGACTCTGGGCAATGTGGGTTGTGGTCTTTGTCCACATGAGTAGTGACTTGGAAACTGCTAATCACCAGTTTTTTCATTGTGCTTCAACATCTGAAATTCGGACCACAGTATTAGACACTTATGGTTGGAATGGGTTCTTCCCACAATCAATTTTGGAGTTTTTGGTTGCTTAGCAGATGCAAAGTTTGACGAAAAAAAAAGGAAAGGTTGTGTGGGGGGTTGATGCCTACAGCAGTATTTTGGTGTGTATAGGGAGAGAGGAATGCTAGAATTTTTTAGAACAATAGCTCTAGTGAGCAAATAGTGCTTGCAAAAATCAAAAGAAAAAAAGACAACAAATCAAGGCCCCTGGAGGAGTTAATTTCAGACATCTTGTTGGAAAACGTGGGGTTATTGGTCCAGATCTGAAAATAGAATTGTATATATTCCTAGGATTGTGGAAGGATTTATTTAGAAAGTTTTTTCTTTCTATTTCTTTCTTTCTATTTTTGTACTTTCTATTTTCTCTTCTTTCTATTTTTTCTTCTTTCTATTTTCTTTTCTTTCTATTTTTCTTTCTTTCTATTTATTGCAGCAGCTTATTGTATAAATATGCCCATTGGCAATAGAATGAAACATATCAGTATTTTACAATTCCAAAACATGGTATCAGAGCTCTAGGTTTGTCAACCTTGAGATTTTTTCGGCCTTCATTGCCAGTTTTTTGTGTTTTTCTCTTCTGGCCTTCAGTGTTGATCTGTAACCAGAAGTGTTCCTTTATTCTCCTTTCCTGCTGGCCTTATTTTTCCTCCATTAACAATGTCCGACATGACTGCAACAAGTGCTCCCATCCAAACTGATGAAGGAGCAACAAACTCTCATCCTCACACTGGTGATTTGCAGAATATTCAGACAACATATAGACCGAATGGCCAGAATTACTTGAAGTGGTCACAACTAGTGCGTACCTATTTGAAGGGAAAAGGAAAAATTAGTCACCTCCTTAGAATAGGACCAAGGTTGGGCGAGCCAAATTTTGATGCTTGAGACGAAGAGGACTCCATGATTATGTCATGGTTGTGGAGTTCAATGACACTTGAGATCAATGATACTTGTATGTTTCTTCCCTCTGCAAAGGCTATTTGGGATGCTGTCCGACAAACCTATTCCAAAGCCCATGACGCTACTCGTGTCTATGAGGTCAAAGTGAAGACTATGGCGGCCAAACAAGGGAGCAGGAGTGTTACAGAGTATGCAAATCTGCTGCAAAATTTATGGCATGAGCTTGATCATTATCGGGTTCTTGAGACAAAGTGCACAGATGATGATGTGATCTTGAAGAAATTTATTGAAAAAGATAGGGTGTATGATTTTTTGGTCGGACTGAATGCTGAATTTGATCAGGTCCGAATACAAATTCTTGGCAAAGAAGAAGTGCCTCCATTGAATGAAGTCATAGCCCTTGTCAGAGCTGAGGAAAGCCGCCGTGAAATCATGCTTGAGCCTAAAGATCCCAAAGGCTCAGCCATGGTGGCAAGGGGAGGAAGTTACAGTGGTTCAAAGGGTGAGAACAATCACAACTTGGCTCGTGACACAACCACCCGTGACTCTAACGATAACCTCTGGTGCACCTATTGCAAGAAGCCCAGACACACGAAAGATCGGTGCTGGAAACTTCATGGGAAACCTCCCACATCCAACAAGGAATGGGGAAATCGAGGAGTTTCAAAAGGAGTTCAACAGGCCCATAATGTCTCCACAACCCCGCAACAAGAACACTCAAGTCAGGGACCATTTAATGATGAAGAAATTGAAAGGCTAAGGTGCTTCTTGAAACCAGGAAGTGGTTCTACCTCTCTTGCTCTCTCAGGTGAGTATTTATCTCTAGGATTACATGCCTCGGCTAGTGTATTTCCATTGATTCTTGATTTTGGAGCTACTGACCACATGACACCCTCTTCACTACATTTTCTCACCTATACACCCTGTCCTAGTAATAGAAAAATTTCTGTTGCTGATGGTTCTTTCACCACAATGGCAGGGATTGGGAATATTCAAATTACTCCATCCCTATTACTTAAAATAAGTGCTTCATGTTCCTAAGTTATCCACTAGCCTTATCTCTATACATAAACTCACCCAGAATGTGAACTGCAATGTTGTGTTCTTCCCTTCTTACTGTGTATTTCAGGACCAGGTTTCGGGGAAGAAGATTGGACTTGCTAAGCAAACAGATGGACTCTACTACCTTGAAGCAACCAACAAATCATTTCACACTGTTATGCATGTCACACACGAGTCATTCTTATCTACCTCCAATAAAGATTTAATTTGGCGTCATCATTTCCGTTTTGGTCATCCTTCATTTCCTATTTTAAAAACAATCCTTCCTTGTTTAAAGGAATTGATGTTGAAACCTTTCATTGTGATGTTTGTGAACTTGCTAAGCACAAAAGAGTTTCTTTCCCAATCAGCAATAAAAGATCTTCAACTCCTTTTTATTTATTACCCTCCTCACAGACATTCAATCGTCAAGAATCACATCCCTCTGAGTCACATTCCTCTGAGCCCCACATTCCCGAGTCTCAACAAGAGTCAAACAACCTGACCATTGAACCAAATTCAGACACTGTTAACCCCACGAATGATGTGCATGATAATGTGAGATATATGCAGGTTTACTCTAGGAGGAAAAATCTAGATCCTCAACCTGTGCAAGTCCAAGATTCAACTCCTAATCCTAGAACTGAGGGATGCTCAGAAACTGAACCTACACCTTCACAGCCTTAGTATGAGTATGACCTACCTATTGCACTGAGAAAAGGAACCACAGAATGTACCAAACGCCCATTGTACCCTTAAGCCAAATATGTATCATTCCAAAGATTCTCTAAATCCCATAAAAGTTTTCTAGCCAACCTTAACACCATTCCGATTCCTAATACTCTAGCCAAGGCACTTTCTAATAAGGAGTAGAGAAAAGCCATGAGTGTGGAAATGGAGGCATTAGAAAAAAACAACACATGGGAAGTTGTGGATCTACCAAGAAACAAGAAGACGGTAGGTTGTAAATGGGTGTTCACAATTAAGTACAAATCTGATGGGTCATTAGAAAGGTACAAAGCACACCTGGTAGCCAAGGGATATACACAGACTTATGGGGTAGATTATCAGGAGACTTTTGCCCCAGTAGCTAAAATGAATACAATAAGGGTGTTACTGTCGTTGGCTACTAACTATAATTGGGATTTGCAACAGTTTGATGTAAAAAATGTGTTTCTCCATGGTGATCTAGAAGAGGAGATATACATGGACATTCCACCGGGTTTTGGAGAAGGCATTAAAGGGAACAAAGTTTGTCGGTTGACGAAAGCACTATACGGTCTCAAACAATCTCCGAGAGCATGGTTTGGAAGGTTTACGAAGGTAATGCTGAGTACAGGTTACAAGCAAAGTCAAGGTGACCACACATTGTTTATCAAACACAAAGCCTCAAGGGGAGTTACTGCACTATTAGTCTATGTGGATGATATAATCGTTACTGGGAACGATAAAAAGGAGAAGGAAGCATTGAAAAACTGCCTTGCCAGAGAATTTGAAATAAAAGACTTGGGGAGACTAAAGTATTTTCTCGGAATTGAAGTTGCACATTCTAAACAAGGCATCTTTATCTCTCAACAAAAGTATGTTGTTGATCTTTTGAGAGAAACAGGAAATATGGCACGTAAACCAGCTTCCACGCCTATAGATCCCAATCATAAACTTGGAGAAGCCCACGAGAATGCAAGTGTAGACAAGGAGATGTTCCAAAGACTAGTTGGAAAACTCATTTATCTTGCACATACACGACCAAATATTGCATATGTTGTAAGTGTAATAAGTCAGTTTATGCATAATCCTAAAGAAGTTCATCTACAGGCTGCTCATCGAATTTTGCACTATTTGAAAGCCAATCCAGGAAAAGGAATTTTATTCAGAAGAAATGGAGGATTGACTCTTGAAGCATATACAGATGCCGATTATGCAGGATCTCCAGTAGATAGACGGTCCACTTCTGGTAATTGTACCTTCTTAGGAGGAAACTTAGTCACTTGGAGGAGTAAGAAGCAAAATGTAGTGGCTCGGTCAAGTGCAGAGGCAGAATTCAGGGCTATGGCACAAGGAGTGTGTGAATTACTCTAGTTGAAGATAATTTTAGAAGACCTGAAGATTCCACAAGAAGAGCCTATGAAACTATATTGTGACAACAAGTCAGCCATCAATATTGCTCACAATCCTGTTCAACATGACAGGACGAAAGCACATCGAAATTGACCGACACTTTATAAAAGAGAAACTGGACAACAAGTTGATTTGCACTCCCTATGTGTCTACAAAAGGACAACTGGCCGATGTACTTACTAAAGGGCTCAATAGTACAGACTTTCGGAGAATTATAGCCAAGCTGGGAATGAAGGATCTCTATTCACCAGCTTGAGGGGGAGTGTTGGAAAACGTGAGGTTATTGGTTCAGATCTGAAAATAGAATTGTATATACTCCTAGGATTGTGGAAGGATTAATTTAGAAAGTTTTTTCTTTCTATTTCTTTCTTTCTATTTTTGTACTTTCTATTTTCTCTTCTTTCTATTTTTTCCTCTTTCTATTTTCTTTTCTTTCTATTTTTCTTTCTTTCTATTTATTGCAACAGCTTACTGTATAAATATGCCCATTGGCAATAGAATGAAACATATCAGTATTCTACCATTCCAAAACACATCTCTTATCTGTGCGACCTCTGGATGGTGAATTCTGATCTCTTCGGAGGAGTCTCAGTCAATGACCTCAATAGAGATGTTCACCTTTTCTTATTTCTCCCTCACCTTCCATCAACCACCCTTCAGAATTCCTGAACCCATCAATGAAGGTGTGATGATCTTAAAATTTGATGGAAGTGCCTTAGGTAATCCTGGATTAGCTGGTATTGGAGGAACATTAAGGGATGAAAGGGGCAACATCGTTTGGACTTTCAGCGGTCCTATTGGCGTGGCAGATTCCACAAAGGCTGAAGTAATGGATGCCCTCACAGGAATCAGAATAATAAAAAGTTTGGGAATTCAAAATATAACCATTGCAGGTGATTCAGCAAATACAAGAAAATGGTTAAGAGACAAAGAAGGGGGACCATAGAGATTAAGTCACTATTTAGAAGAGGACAGGGACTCTTTGGAATGCCTAAATGTAAAGTTAGTTCAGATTCCTAGGGAATACAACCATACAGCAGATGGCTTAGCTAAATGTGGTGCGCTCTTAGAGCATCTATATAGCGACAAACTTCCTCCTTTGTAAACTGTAGGGGTTCTCCCCCTGCTTTGTACACCTCCTCATGTATCTCGTTTTTTTAATCAATGAATATTGATTAACTTTTCTCAAAAAAAAAAAAAAATCAAAAGAAAAAATATGCACTTGGTTGGGAGATCATAGGGATGATTTGACAGATTTTGTAGTGTGCCACCTTAAGAAGTCCTTATGGTCTTAAGCAAGCTCCATAGGTATGGAATGAGAGATTTTGTGGTGTCAATGTGTCATTCTTGAAGCAGGATTCTCCCAGAGAACTTCAGATTACTTTCTATTCTTTGTTAGATGCCCTCAAGGCATTATTCTGCTCCTATTATATGTTGATGATATTATAATCACTGGGGATGATCAGAAAAGCATCCATTCTCTGAAACAACTGTTGAGTCAAACATTTTGGATGAAAGATCATGGGCACTTGACCTACTTCTTGGGACTGGAAGTCTCACATAATTCTTATGGCCATTTTAATCAATAGAAGTATGTCACCAATTGTTAAGTCCTTAAGTTAGCTGGACTAGGAGCAAGTTATTAAGATACTCCCAGACACAACTTAAAAAATAATAATAAAAAAGAAAAATTTCTTATAAGCCCAGTTAGGCCTATTAGCGGGCTGAAACATTTTAATAAATAAAGGCGCCCGCAGTCTAATTTAGTAAACAACAGGCCCCAAGTTAATTGGGCTTGTTTGTAATGCAATAAGCATTTAATGGGCCTGCAGTAAAGCTCATTTAGGGGAGCAGCATGCCCTAAAAGAATTAAATCTACATTAAATAATTTTCTTGTGAGATGCCCCACTTATTTATAAGGTGATGTTACTTGTCCTATTCTAACAAGAGGGCTATTCTCCCTTCTTTAACCACTTGAAGTGGGGGGCAGACATGTCACTCTAGGGCAAAGAGTTATTTTCCCTCCTCTAACCACTTTAAGTGAGGGGACACATGTCACCCTAGGGGAAAGAGTTTTCTTCTCCCTCCTTAACTCATTTTTTAAGTGGGGTGACATTTGGCACCCTAACCACACCTCTTCTCTATATAAACCCCTCTCCTACAAGGATAAGGGGCTAATGCCATTTTGTTGGCTAATTCAATTCAGTTGATAGAATTTACAGCAATAAGAGACAAGCCAAAGGAGAAAGAAAAGAAGATTGTGGTGTGGAAGAAAAGGAGAAAGAAGAAGGTAGGGATTGCAGTATTCCTCCTCCACCTTTTCATTATGATACTCCTACAACTTCCTCTATTAGACCTATGTCTTTCCTCATACTCCTTTCACACTTACCTTCCTTATTGTTATTATCTTCTTTTTTTTCTCTCTCCTTGTCTCATTTTTAATCATATGTGAGGGAGACAACCATCTACAGCCTTGTTCATGAAACTTGGTTGATTATGGTTCCTCACAGCCATGGTTTTAAAAGGTATTAGAGGTGTGGCCTCGGTACCCTTTACAAGAAACTGTAGCCTCAAATTTTGTGAGGCGTATGACTTAGGGTAATCGAATAGAATAGATTTCTTTCGTCTTGTTTTACCATTTTCCCTCCCTTCTTCTCTGGTTAGGAACGACCCCTCAACTTCTAATCCTCCATTGAAAACTTCTTGAAGACTGAGGTCTTGAGTCTCTTGATTGGCGACCAAGGTGAGTTTTTTCCTCCTCCTCCTCCTCCTTCTCCTCCTCCTTTGGTTTTGGTGCATAGGGTTTCTATTTGAATAGTGTTGCTGCTGATCTCCCAAAGTCCAAAATGGAGATCCAAATCAAGCCTTTTCCTATGGCAGTTATCTTGATGAGAATGACAAAAGCATACTATATTTGATATTAAAATGTAAGAAGTCTCACCCAGCCCAAAATAACAAGTGATCGATCACTGACCAGTGATCTGTAAGATGATAAACAAAGGGAGATGAATATCAAGAAATTCAAGACAATAATAATAATTATAAAAGTCACCCAATAACAAAGATGAATCTTTTCCCATGCAAAGATACTTGGCTGTCCCGTCCATGTGACCTACCAGTTCCATTACGTCTCCCAAGTCCCAAAAACCTTGCTGCTGCCTGCTAGCCTGCTAAAACTATGTTTGTCTTTGTTTTTCTCAGCATTGGACAAGGGCTAAGTCTCTCTTACTATTAAGTGTTTAAAGCCATTTTTGGTCTTGCACCCATCATTACTTATTGATTTCTTGTCTTTCTATTGTTGGGTTGTATGCATTCATATGCATAATTCAGGTTACTAATTAATTTCTTTAATTTTCATTTTTTTTATTTTTATTTTCAGGTGAGAAGTGAGAATTCAAAACAGAGTACCCACCTTAACAACAGGAGAAGACAAAAAAAGAAGTGGCACCATTGATTCAAGCCATTTTCAGGTAAATATAGAATAAGATACAAGGGATGAAGTTTGCAAGTTGTTAGGATTCTTTAAGGGATTATTGATTTGGGACTTAAGGAATCTTTCATTTCTGCCACTGATTATTCTTTTTCATTTTAATTTTATTTTTTTCTTTTCAGATGAGAACCAAAAACAGAGTACCACAGTAATAGAGGTTGAGTCAACTGACCAACAAGGCAACAATCAATCACAATTCAAGGGATTCACGACCAAGGTAAATGCTCATCTAATCCTTCTTATCCATAAATTCTAATCTACCTCTTCATCTCTTCTATAGGTTAATTGATTACTTATCTTAGTGATCAGTATTCTCCAATTTCTATTAAAAATTTAAAACTCAATGGTTATGTTTATTTATTTACTTTTTATCAGCTTCAATTGCTATATTCATTCTTAATCCTTTTTTTGAATTTTGACTGTCACATGAAGAATAGGATGAACGGATTTGTAAACCTTATGAACTATGTCCATAATTTTTAAGCTTTTAGTTTGAGGCTTATGCCTCAAACCGCCTCAAGGCTTACGCTTCGCCTCTTCCACACCTAACCGCCTCACCTCTGCCTTACGCATTTTAAAACTTTGCTCACACCATATTAACCCTTGTGTGAAGAGGAAACCATCTGCAACCTTGTTCATGAAACTTGGCTAATTATGGTTCCTCACACCATGATAATGCACATAACTACAATTTAAAGGTCATTTGTAGCCTTTTTGATGAAATATGACTATTTATGATACCTATTTACTTGTTATGTATAAAAAGTTTGCTTATTTTTTTATTGGTTTTTCTCTCAATGAAAGAGGGAATATATACCAGTCAAAGGAAAATTCTATAGAAAAATGATACTTAGTTTTGTCTATTCATTTATACTCCTGAATCAGAATCAAAAGGTTTTCTCTACCCCTAGTAAAGATGTAATTAAGGGAACAACTACGTGATTTCCTGAATGGGACTTACCCAAATAACAAAAAAACTTAGTTTATCTAATTGGGTGAATTGTGTCCGAGAAATTGTACTAAAAAAAATTCCACTAACACCAATCTTGTCAATTGCTAATTTAAATAATTCCAAGGAGGCAGATACTCCATTAGAGCTCAACTTGAAATTGTCCTATGATGATGAACTTTTATTGCTTGATGCTTCACTATATATACAACTTATGAGCAGCTTAATATCTCTCTATGACAAGGCCTAACACTTCCTCCATTGTCCACGTTGTCAGCACAGTTTTCAAGGTGCCAAGGCGAGGCTAGGTGTCAAGGGGGCACCTTGTCGCCTAGGCGAGCGCTTAGACATCACCTAGGCAATAGATTTTTTTTTGTATAGAAAACATAGATCCTAGGGTAGTTCCCTAGGTACCATAGCCATATTTCCTTAAGAAAAGTATAGATTTCATGTTAAAGTATAGAAAATCAACATATTCATGAGAAGAAAAAAAAAAGGAAAAGAAAATTCAAAAAATATAGGGGCTGAACCCTTATTTTTGTTATGGGAAAAGAAGAAAAGTAGTAGTAGTAGTAGTAGTAGTAGAAAATGTGTTGAAAAATGTGTTCATTAGACAAAATTTTAAGTTCTTCCTTACTTATTGGTTCAATACAGCATTTAGCAATGTTTGTACTTTTTATTGATTAAATCCTAACAAATAAGAAAATAATAAAAAGAAAATAGTATATAAACACACAAAATGAATATTTTAGTTTAATAGTGCCTATTTTATAATTATAATGTCAAAAAATAAAGAATAAAAAAGTATTTTACAATACATAGTACAAAACTGCTTGGCGATTAGGTGAGGTGAGCCTCAAAGGGCGCCTTGTCGCCTAGGCGTCGCCTTGACAACTATGGTTGTCAGTAAGTTTATTTGCACGCCTTGGCAACCTCATCAATTTGCAGTATTTCAGATTATTTGATATATTTGTAGCACTTTATCTCATGGTCTAATTTTTCCTCAGTCATCTTCCACCCAACTTTGGGCTTATTCTATTCATGGTTTCAAATGCGAAATGTCGCTAATGTCGCCCGACATATGTCGATGTCGAGGCTCACTGACATGGAAATGGATGGTAATATAAAAATTACATTATTTCGGTCGACATTTCCTATATTTCGGAAATGTCAACCAAATCGGTCCAATAACCAAAACAAAGGCAGTTTTTCCTATTATGTTGACAGGATGTCAACTAATATATTACATTGTTATAATACAATATATTAATATAAATTATTCCATTAATAATTTCTATTTAATATTTCAAATGAAATGTTTATAAAAAAGAATTAACAAAATATAAAAACAAAAGAATAAATTAATTACTTTATAATATAAAACATAAAATATTTTTCGAGTAATAAAATATTAACTAGTTAATATTTTTTAAAATATTTATCAAAATCAGAAAATGTTTATTAAATTTTATAATAAATCATATTCTACATTTAATATAAAAAATCAGAATAAATTCATTAAATTTTATACTAAATCATAATTTATTATAAGTTTAGTATTAAAAATCATAATAAATTCATTAAGTTTTATAAGAAATCAGAATTTATCATAATCTTAATCCTACAAAAAGGAGAACCAGTTTATTAAATTTATAATAAAGCATGATGTATTATAACTTTAATATTTAAAAAATCAGAATAAATGTATTTTTTATTTAGAAGTGTGAAATAAATATATTAGAATTTATAATAAATCAGAATTAAAAATAAGAAATATCAGATAACCTTGTAAAAACATCAAAATGCATAATAAATCAGTAAATCGTCATTTACTAATTTGTTATTGATCTTAGTTTCTTAGCTTTATATAATGGTTGGGAATAAGATAATAGTCTAGAAATATGTATTAATGCTTCTTTTATCATTTTACAAAATATCATTGCATATTTCCACATATTTCATAATATTTCCACAATGTCTCTAATTTTTACAATATTTCCCCTCGACATTTCCGACACATGTCCTATATTTTGGTAAGCGACATTTCCATCGACATCAACATTTTAAACCTTGATGCTATTGCCAATTGGGCAGGGTGTACACATACCCGATGACCTACTACAAGTTGGTGTGTTTTGTTGGTGACTCGTTAATTTCCAAAAAGTGCAAGAAGCAATAATCTGTCTCCAAGTCCTCTATAGAGGCTAGGTATCAGGCCATGTCTTCTGCTTGCAGTGAAATCAGTTGACTCAAAGCTCTACTTAAAGAACTGGGTCTTTACCACTCACCCCAGCTCCCTTATTTGCAGGTAATAAGAATGCAATCAAAATTACCACTTGACTAATCCAGTGTTTCATGAGGGCACCAAGCACATTGAAGCCAATTGCCACTACATTAGGAAACAGTTCTTTACTGACCACATTTCTTTTCCCCATGTTTCTTCTGGATTTCATCTAGATAATCTTTTCAATAAAGCCAGCCAGACATACCTTTCTAGTTGACAAACTGATGCTTACCTAGTGGCATCAGTTTGAGGGGGAGATTAGAG
Organism: Nelumbo nucifera; assembly: GCF_055504915.1. Classification (NCBI taxonomy): domain Eukaryota; kingdom Viridiplantae; phylum Streptophyta; class Magnoliopsida; order Proteales; family Nelumbonaceae; genus Nelumbo; species Nelumbo nucifera. The sequence goes on along the minus strand of NC_142655.1, from coordinate 52,388,751 downwards.
ATGTAAAGGATTAGGGCTGAAGTTGTGTGTTTACTTCTTTAGGCGCACCATTGTAGTATACAATGTAACTGCACTATATCACTCTTGTACAGATTTTTTTGTATTTGTTAGTGAAGGACAAAACTTCCTTTCACATTTTCATACCTACTAATATATACATTTCATTCTTGGGTTGTAGCCTGACTTAGACACACTCATTCAAATTCTGTGTGGCCTCTTTCGAACTGCTCCTGACAGAAATTGTATAAGATAGTTAAGGATTGACTTGATAACAAGGCAATCTTAAATCCAATGGATCTCTTAAATAAAAATTCTAAATAGCAGCCATAAACCTTTTAGAATAACTCTTTAAGGGAAGTACTGGTTATAAATAAACAAAACAAGAAAAAATGTAAATTTCAAAGTATCTTAATAAAAATGGCCTTTAATTATAAATAAGAATGAAGCAAGAAAAGCAAAACAGAGGACAACTATGGAATGAACCAACCAAAAAGAATATCAAAATAAGAACTTTAATTACCGTCACATCATCTCCTGGTTGATGGTTTCTTTCACAGACTTGAACCTGAAACAATTAGCAGATTTAATTGCATCAACTCTTAACTCAATCAATTGTCAAAGGAAACCAAGGACATGTTTGGCTTAGGAGAAGTGAAGAAACAGGGAAAATCACTACATGGTAAATAAGAATTCACAAGCAAGCAATAGAAGAATCTGCAAGAATATAAATAAATTACTCTATAGCAGTTGGCTATAATAGGAAAAAATTCAAAGCTTTATTGCTCAAAGTAGAAAATCGCACAATAACAATGGAAGAATGGTTACAAGACCCATTGACACCCTCATATAGACCGATGGGGGGGAACCAGCCACTTCCTACATATATGCTGACTTAACCACACCTTCATCTTACCAAGTGTTCTTAAAACATTGAAATCTTTCTCCTACACTCCACAGAACAGAACATTCCAAGTGCATTGAGATGCTTCCATCCCCCTTCACCTATTTTAGAATATCTTGGATTCAAAAATCATCAACAAGCCCCTTGGAAGCCTCTTAGCTTAAATATCAAACCAAATATGCACTCAAAACATTACTTGTGAGCCTCATATCAAACTCATGTAGTTCAGTCTCTTCAACAAAATCTATATTTTATTCGCCCAAATAACATTTCTGACCTATTTCCTTCTCTCCAGATCCCTAAGACCCTTGGTGTTCCACAATAAAATCCTCATAGAATAGGCAGGATTAGGAAACCGTCCACCTGTCTCACTTTAGCCTCCACCGTCCCTATCAAACAACCACCAACCACCCCCCAAGTCAGTGACAGCAATCCCCTTGTACCTCTATCCTACCATCCTTGCCCTCCGCATCCACATTTATCTCACCTCCATGTCTTGACTAGCATTATTATTATATGCAGGCTTCAATGATTCAGCTTTTAAACTTTGGCCTCCTGATTGGAACCAACCTCTTTAGGAGATTAATGTTTTCAAAATCGTAATTTTATTGTAAATCATAAGGGGGCTTGAATTGAATCATATCATGAATGGTATCACAAATCATAATATTTTTTCTGAATTTTAAAAATGTTATCAAAAATACTAGAACTCTCATAAAATAAGAAAAAATGACTGCATTCTAGCAACCATAGACATCATATGAGTAGGTTTTGATGGTGATTATACTACTTGTATACATTGACCAATATTCAGTAAGTAATATGATTAAGTTCAACATTAATTATTTTGTTGTAACCAGAAAAAATATATATATTTTAAGAACTATAATTGCTAAATTATTGAAAGTTATACAGATGGAGTTATAGACAGACAAGACAATATTTATAGAAGAAATGAATATTCCAAAATACATTAATATTGTACAAACCACAGTTATATACAATTAAAAAATAAAACTCTGAGATCTGCAGACATTTCAACTGTCCTAAAATTTACACATTGCAATTCATTTTCCATTTATTTTATAGGTCATGCATATTTTTCACACATTTCGTGACAGATATGAAGACATGGCTAGCGCCTTTGCTTTCATGGCACAAAGGGTATGGAGCCAACTGGTGTGAACAGCTATATATTCAATAAGAAAATAATAATAAAAATATGGTGGACCCTTATTTCCATGTTACAAAATAAAAGGGGAAAATATGGGGCCAAACTCCTATTTTCATGCTTATAGAGACATTGAGGTGTCCAATAGAAGATGACGGTATAAGCCCTATTTTCAGGTCAGAAAAGAAAGAAAAAGTATGGGAAAAGAAAAGAAAAACTGAGTCAAAGCCATTATTTTTCTGTTAACATAGGTGCCCAGAATCCAAATGGAAAAAACAAAAGATAGCATAGAGCCCTTGTTTTCATGTTAACATAGGTATCCAAATTATGTGAAACTGTGGTTTTTGAAGGACTTAGTTTAATGTTCTTATTTTGTGATGGATAGGTGTCCAAATTATGCAAAACTATGGTTTTTTGAAGGACTTAGTTTAATGTTTTTATTTTGCAATGGATCTAAAAAACCTTAAGTTGCTGCACTCTGTTTAATTAATTAGATTTTACAAGTAATGTCAAAACCACAGTTTCACATGAAACTAACAAAAGTGTATCTGTATTTGATTTTTTCTTTGAAAAATAACATCAATTCAATAATAAGAGAAAGGAGAAAGGATTTACATGAGAATGGCTTGGTAGATAAGGGAGCCACCATAGCCAAAAAAAAACAAAAAATAAAATGCCAAGGTATTAGCATTTGTTGATTCTAGTATCTAGACCTTTGAATCAACAACTATAATTTGGAATTTCAAAAAATATAGCTCTTTTAAAAATTTAGTCAATAATTAACCTTTTATTGATAAGCAACAGTAGAATGGAAATTTGTTCCTACTTATAATGTAATAATATAATAATCACAGCATTAATTAACTTCTAAAGGAGATTATTCATCACAAAAATGTTGTATTTGATTGTTTAGGATACTTGCTTTTTAGTCTTCTATTATTTGTTGTGCACAAATGAGTTGTCGACTTTTAGGCTTTCTGTGTAATTAACTAATTATACCTCTTCCAACACTTCCTTGAGTTTCATAAATAAGTTTCATGTTTTATAACTTTTAAAATATTTTCACTATTGCCTCAAATTTTCAAATTCCTGAACAAGATTGTTTAAGTTTTGCCATTTTCACATGGCAGCACACCCAACGAAATAGAATCTTCAAACCATGGTTGGAAATTGAAAACATCTATACATGCACGATTCAATTATTAAAGCATTTGCCTCAAATATTGAACCCACTTACCTGTGAAATTTCTCGATTGTCAAACAAGCTGTAGAACTGTATGCGGTAGTTCTCTGTCCGTATGGCAGCTAACCCAGCAGTGTGATCAAATGCAATCCCATTAAATGAGTCTTGATAGATCTTTGGAAATGAACAAGGAGGCTGAAGATACACATGTAAGAATACAATTTAACACCATAAGCAATAGTTGCATACTTGCATTGCAAAATGAAGAAAATAGATTGAGCCCCTTCTGAGTTTATAGTCATGTTCCACTAGCACCAGGCCTTAACCAAATATAAATTATATAATACAATAAAATACATGGTTTCCATGCTATGATACACCCAGATACCTGTGCATGGGTGCGATGTCATAGTGGACACTTCAGTTTTTAATGTAAATTCAGTGTGACAGGTGACACCTCATCCACCCATGTCATTTCTGTATCAGCAGTACCATAGCTTCCACATGATACAAAACAAGTATAGTCAATCAATCATTACAGAATATCAGGTGCATGTGCAGAAGGATTAAAAGAATCCAGCCACAATTGACAGTTCCTACCTTGGGCATCTGCTAGGTCCAGACTAAAAGTAACAAGGAAAAAGAATGCAAGCCAAGTACATAAAAACATGGGATACAAGAGTAGTGCCTTCTTCCTATGGGGTTAGTGTTTGGAAAGGAATTCCTAGTTTCAATTTGAGTTTGCTAGCAGCTCTAAATTTGTTGTAGGGAATGGATGTAGAGTGAGATTTTGGGAGGATGAATGGTGTGACAATGAGAAGTTAATGTAATTGGTGTCCAAGGCTGTAAAAGTTGAGTTTAAAGGTTATTACTGTTATCTAATGTTTGGAGAGAATTGGAGAGCAAGTTGTTTGTGTCCTACTTTCAGACGTCCTCTGTTAGACAAAGAAAAGATAACTTTTTACAAAACTGGAAGAAATTAAAGTGGGTGTTAAGAAACCTGATGCTAGACAGTGGAAGGAATTTTAAAATGGAAAATTTGCTGTTAAGTCATTTCACCACAGGTCTATTGGGCAACCCTTTTCTCCCTAGACAGGAGGCAATTGCTTGGCTTCTCATTGAAAAGTATTCTTACTGCTGAATAACTAAGTCAAGAGGTTTATTGATCCCAAACATGCACATTATGAGCATGGAACAAGAGGAAGATCCAAGTCATTTGTTTATTCATTGCAGGGTGGTGGTGTTTGTCTCCTCCTTTGCAGCATTTTTCAAGATAGATGTACCAAGTCCATCTAACCCTCTAGATATTTTCACTAAATGGCCAAGAATTTCAGGCAGGAAAAAAGCTAAAATCTTCTGAAGCATCATTACTTCAATGTGTGCTGGGGCATTTGGAGGAAAAGAAACAAGAGAATATTCAATGATAAGTACAGAGAAGAGGTTAAATTAGTAGCAGAAATTGCAGCTTCAATTATGGGTTGGTCTCTTGCCCATTTGGAATTTAAAAATCTTAGCAGATGTGATCTTAGGGATAAGATGTGGGAAACTTTGAGATATCGTAACAGGTATATTCAGGTTTGGATGGAAATGATGTTTCATTTTTTGGGTTTGGTTATCCTTGTAATGTCTTGGTGAAAACTCTTCACTAGGTTGTACTTATTTTTTCTTTAACGAATTTTTCTCTTACTATCAAAAATAAATAAACAAATAAATATGGGAGTGTGTCTGTCTGTCTGTCTTTTTGTCAGGTTATTTAGAGAAGGCTGAGCAACCAAAGAATCTTCCATGTGGCACGTTGATTAGGGCCCAAAATGAGCCTCCACATGTTCCTCTCACTATATTAAAATACTGAAATATACTAATCCAATATTACTTGTGGAAGACACAAATAAAAGATGAGGTACAGGGCTGATGTGGGATTGGAGGATTACACAATGGCCAAACCCAAGATTTAAAATGTCTGTCAGTGGAAATATCAACCGTCCAAATATGGGAAACATGTTGAAAATGTTGGAAATACTGTTAATATGTCAAATATAGAATGATAATATTATCTTGTTCCAAATCATTAAACAAAGCTAAGAAACCAAGGTTATAGACAAAATAATACGTTGTGAATTTGTCTTGTCAACCTTTAGGTTCAAAACTACATGATGGAAAAATGATAAGCAAAAAATTCATCAAAAAAAAGTTCAAGCAAAATTTAAACTAAAAAAAATGCAAATGATTCAAATAGATCAACCAAGTAATCTATTACACAAACAAAAACTAATATTTAACTCCATGTTTGAAATGAATATCGAGTTGGGTCAAAGTGGTAATCATGTACATTAGGAGGGCAATAGCATTGCTACTCCACATATCTATAATATTGCCACCAATTAATGTTATAATACTATCTCTTGTACTCCACATAATGCTGGAAGTGTTCATTGGGAAATATGTAGATTCCAATAAAATTTCAAATTGCTACCCATGGAGATCGAAATATGTTGTGAAAATATTAGGAACTTTATTGACATATTAAACCATGGCCAAACGGCCCAAACCAGAGGGTCCCTTGGTTAACAACTCAGAGGAAACATCATATCCCTACATATGCAAAAGTGTGTCGAGTCATCAAGGGAAGCTACCTATTCAATCCTATTAGAGAATATAAACAGGGAGCATGTTTTCCAGAGAGATCCTTAAATGACCAAGGAATCTTACATGTGGTTTATTAGTTTTGATCTCGTAAGGAGTTTCCTAGTTCCTTTCCCACCCAATATGCATGGAAAAGATCTCAACCCAAAACAACTTGTCGGTTGCCATGTGTGCAAAATAAGCCCACTTTTATAGTTAAGTTTAAACCTTTGAATGATTAACATTAGCTGTTAAAACCATTAATACAAGGTCGAGTAAATAGCTTATATGGACTGTAGATGAACATGTGGCCAATCCAGTTGACCCTTATCTTCATGTGGCAGAATTAGATGGGTTCATTTCAGGGAAGCTCCCTACTTGACCATTTTGCATATATATTTGAGAGCAGATTTTCTACTTAGTTAGTCCCTTAAACAACCTAGGAATCTTCCACATGGAAAAGTAGTTTTAATAGCCCAAATGATAGGAGTGCAACTTGAGCTGGGCTAGCCTGAACCCAACCCAAAAAAAGGTCAGGTTGAGTTGGGTCAGCTAGACGTTTGGGTTAGGATTAGGGTTGAAAAATACGAAATGAGGAAACCAGGCCAACACAAACTCAGCCCAATCCCACAAAGTTAGGTTAGGTTAGGTTAGAGTTAGGGTTGGGGGTTCAACCACTTGGATTGGGTTATGGTTGACCTCAACCCGACCTAACCTGGCCTAACTTGCACCAATACCAAAATAAGCCCTAGATGTTCCTCTTGTCATCATCCACTCATGGTCATGGGGAAATTTTCATCTCAAAAGCCCCTGCTGCATGTCCACACCAATCTTTGTGGGCAAGTTTTTTATTAAAAATTAGAATTTTAGAAGGCTAATATTAGTTGGGGAAATCACTAAAAAAAGGTGGGTACCATATAATGCCTCCGTGTGGCAGAAAAAGGTTTTGACATATAGAGAAGCTCCCTGATTAACCCAATTACGAAACCTTTACATATACAGATACACATCGGATGTTTAGTAAGTTGTCGTCCCATAATGTATACATGCATGTCTCTTGTATAAAATGGATAAAAGACCGAAATAATTAGGACCAATCCGAAAATAATAACTATGAAGCTAATGGTAATGACAGAACTCAGAAGAATGAAGAGCATACACCATTCCTATACCAACCTTTATCCCAGAAATGGACTTTGAAAGCTCCATGGAAGGCATTTCCAAAAGATGAATTTGATTATCTGCACAAGAAATCTAAACTTGCTATATTTTAGTATAATCATTAACATGACAAATACATTTGTTTTAGAATATAAAGAAGCATAATAATGGGACAGAGCCCAATTAGAGTTGGGGACTCACTCCAAGCTAAATTTATGGATGTGGTGGAGGGCGTAAAAAGAGAGTTTGGATATGCTCCTCACAAAGCATGCCTCACTCTGACCTCACAGCACATATCAGCCGTGCACCTGGAATATCTCGTACTTTTAAATTTTTATTTCATGGGGAGATGTTCCAGATGCCAGGCTGAAACGTGCTGTGAGGTCGGTGTGAGGCACGCTCTGTGAGGATCAGATCCGATCTCATAAAAAGGGCTAAGGAATTAAATATTAGCAGATTAACCATTGAAGGAGATCCCAATGTGGCAATAGGATGGTTAGGAAAGGAGAATGATGGCATGTGGCCATAAACAAAGACTTTTCAAGTGGCTGACTCGGGGTAGGGAAGTGAGATTGCAGTGGGTAAAAAGGTGTGGTAACTCCTTTGCAGATACACTTGCCAAACAAATGGTGGCAAGGAATCAGTTGCTTTGGGCTATGTTGTAGCTTTTCTACTTTGGAGGAGAGTTAAGAGAGCTTACCTCCCCCCCCCACCCCGCCATTTATGTATTTGTTCCCTATCTTAGAATGAAATGGTTCTGTTATTGATCAAAAAAATATTGGACAGAGTTCATAAAAATATAATATAAAGAAACTTTCTCACCAAGGAAAGTGAAGGATCTGGAGAATATGTAAAATATAGAAGTGGGGACCCAATGCGTGATAGATATCTCTTCTTCCCTGTGTCAAGCTGCCAAACCACAAGAACACCTTCTCTTCCACCTAAATTTAGGACAAAAAGTCAATAATATGAATAAAAAAATCATATTAATCCATGTGAAAACATCACTAGAAAGAATAGTTATGGCAAATAATAACTTCAGAGCATTTTTTTGACAAGTAAAAGAAAATTTCATTAAAAAAGAAAAAACTTAGTACATCCTGGATAGGTGTTAAGGCAACACATGATAACAAAATTAGAACAAACATTACAAAATCAATTCCCCACTTCACAATTTTGAAGCCCAACATCTCCTGGATCTTTTCTTCTAATCCTTATTAACACCCATCACCTCCAGACTTGCAGGCCCCTAACATTCCAGGAAATCAGCCTCAACCCTGTCTGCCCCTAACATTCATCTTCCTTTTCTTCTCCTTCCTCCCATGCCTCTCATCAATCCTCAATTGTTTTATTGTTCTTTTCTTCCATTCTACTTCTTTCAAACTGCTCTACTGCTTTCCTAACTACCGTTTCCCCTCCCAATACAGGCGAAGCGACTTCCCCACTTTCCACCTGTCTCTCCACCAGCTTCTCAACCTCCACCCTCTACTTCCTTCTTTTGGAATTTCCCCCTCCTTAGAGCCCACCTCCACCTTACTCCCCTCTTTTAATCCCACTCCCGAAATTTCCAGCGATCTCACTTCCTCCCTCCCACTCTCGCTCTCCTTTTCTTTTTGACTAATGACTACTAGCTCTCTTTTTTCTATTGTACATAATACACTTAGCTCTGTTGCCCAGCGCTATCTTCCAAATCTTGATATCTCTCTTTCTTTTCTTTCTCCTTCCTCCCTCCTCCTCCTCCCTATTCTCTTCTCCCCCCTTGTCCTGCTATTTCTTTTGGAAAGTTAGATTCACAGAAAGGGTCCGAACTTACATCAGTATTCAAACAGGCAACAATTCTAAAACCCTCGAACCATCCACAGCAGGCCTCTTGTTTCCTGTTATTGTTGATAGCTCCAACTTACCAGTGTTCATTTCCTCCCTTTCTTCTATCATTGATGGTCGTCTTCCTCCACTAACACTGAAAATCTCCTGCCTCTGTGATGTTAGCAGAGAAGTATTCTGGCTTGAAGCTGAACCAACCATCCAACCTATGGTTGGGATTGATCTCTATGATTTCTCCTCCTCAACATTTTCCAACAAACCTCTCGTTTGTTGGTTGCCTAAACGATCCTTCTTCATCTTACTTTACAAAGCACTGTCATCCTCCATCGTAATAGTCTTCTTCCCTGCGTCAAATCCTGCCATCAGCCACACATAATCGTCTGGCGAGCTCTCCACAGCCAAATCTCTCTTTTGCCTTTTCTTCTACTCTTTAGATTCAAACCCAGGCTACGATTAACTAAAATACCCCTCAATACCTTCAACAATGGTATCCCGATGACCCCCCAATCCATACCACCCTTCTACCTCCAACCACTTCGCCTGCTGCCAGATACCACCAATAAAGTCGCAAGTCCTAGCTTTTTCTTCCTTGAGTTCTCATACTCCATCACCCATCTTCTGCTTGCCAGATATGAAACATAAAGGGTAGCAGCCTCCCATGCTTCTCTTTTCCCCATTCTAAGATTGCCCAGGCTTCAATTTTTTCGATCTCCAACCATCCTTCCTACCAGGCTAACGTATAGCACAAAGGCTGAAAAATCGCAATCCAAATTTCCAATAGTTGAGTTCTTTTTTATCAATAACAACAGCATTTTATTAAGGATTAAAGCAAGGCACAAGTAAAACAGGGGAGAGATAAGATCTATTAACTCTCCCCACAACAATACAAGACTACAAGAGATTGCAACAATGCCCAAAACAATTGATCTCTTCCCCCCCCCCCCCCTGTTTTGCTAGTACATCAGCAAAAGAATCGGCACTCCTCTTCACCCATTGCAATTTTATTTCCATATTCTGTGCCAGCCACTTAAACTTCTTCCTTTCATTAAGATAGCACCAAAAACCAACTGCCTCCTTTTGCTACTACCAGCTTTGGGCCTCCTTCAATGACCAACTTTCTACTATTCAACTCCATTGCCCCTTGCACTCCTTCAAGAACTGCCAAGATCTCGGCTCTTAACAAATCACCCATATCAATGGGACTTGAATAAAAAGCTAACATTTTGCCCTCTTCATCCCTGAATACTCCTCCAATGCCTGAATGACCAAATTCCCTTGACTGCTTCTGTCAAAGTTGAACTTGATGAAACCACTAACAGCTGGAGAACAAAGAGGGGCTATAACAGCCTTGTAAGAACCTGAAAAAGCCACCTCCCTCCAATTTCTAAGCAAATCCATTGGGGAATCATCAAATGAAGGGACTCAAAGTAAAACAAGAAGTAGTTGGAATGGAAGGCCTAAATTTATTCCTTGATGACTTATTAAGGAAACTCTACCAGTAGCATATCTACACATATAGGAATAAACCAAGGAAACCTAAATCTATTCCTTAATTTGAAGGATTTTAAACCAATTGTTTGATATCCCCAACCCTAGTGGTCCCTATCTTAGAATCAAAGCCATTAGTTAATTGTAATCAACTAATCATATTTAATAAGACTAATTTTCTAGATTATTCACCACCTTTTCATTTTCAATATGTATATTAAAGATCAAAGGTCACCAACCTTTTAGAACATAAGATCTCTGAGGTGAGACCATTCAAAAAGGAGAATAAGCCTTTTACACCACACCACCCTATCCTGCATGGGTATAATACATGCATGCATGCATTCTCAGGTTTACATACTAATAGATAGTGTTTCTTGTACCTGAATACAGATAGACCCCATCAGAGGAGAAAGAAAGAGCATTTACTTCAGCTGCATGCCAGTGCCATGTTGAGCAGGAATCTGCATCATCATCTCCTATCACCCCAGGCCTTTCTTCCCCATGCTTTACCACTCTTCCATTAATTTGTTTTTCATTTGCAGAGAATATTCTCTTGCCAAAACCTCTCCATATCAAAATCCTCCCTGTTACATCACCCCCAGCCAAAATTCTCTCAGTTGGATGGAAAGCAAGAATGGTCAATTTCTTTGTGTGATGCAATGTCATCTTCCTGACTACATCATGTTCTGAATCCTTAGAAGGAAGTTTCCACACATGAAGCCTTTGCTTGTTTCGGATGCCAAAGAATTCCCCAGAGGCACTAATAGTTATGATTTCTGGGTGCTGAGTCTGTAAACAAAACAATTCCAAACATCTTAAATGTAAATTGGCATATCTCATATAACTTAGATAGAACAAGCAAGTGATAATATGCTAAGAATGTGCAAACAGTTGTTTAAACAAAAAAGAAAATACAATGCTTGCAAGCAGAAAAGATATATCCCATTATTATTAGAACAAGTGATAATATGTTGTTGGCATATCTCATATAACTTAGAACAAGCAAGCGACAATATGCTAAGAATGTGCAAACAGTTGCTTCAACAAAAATGAAATACAATATTTGCAAGCAGAAAAGATATATTCCATTATTGTTGTTGTTGTAGAGAATTGGTCAGTTACTTTTATTAATCAAGATTTAAATAAAGAGTACAATGGTCTAGATCCCAATAATAGGGATCCGACCACCAAAAGAATTCATTCTTACAATTCATCCCAAAAGAGTTCTGGCTAAAGAATCACCCAAACTGTTTGTTGTTCTTCTCATCCATCTAACAGACACACTCAAATCCCTCGAGGGCTGTGGCACATGAGCGGCTCGTAGAATCAGGAATGTAATATGTTTTACATCACATTAGCTACTTGAAGTAATGCAATTGAGGAAAATTATGGGTTTTACATGCTTGAAAATGTTTTATATATTTGATTTTATTTTAAAATTCTTAATTGAATATTTTTTACATGTTATATGTATGTATTGTAATTTTAGATAATAGGTTGTTTAAAGCATTTATTTTAAAATTTAAGTTTATAATTTCTTTTGTTTTCTTCTTTAGTGGAGAGATCGCAGCTCATGCCTCTCCAAGGGCTGCTTGTATGTGATAATTTTTCCTAATTAATAAAAAGTCATTTATTTATCAAAAAAAAAATTAAGTTTATATTTTTTTGCATTTTTTTAATCTTTTGGATTTTTTTGAATTTTCTAGCATTTTTTATTTTTGCACCTTGCTTCAAAAAGGCGCACACCTCGCCTTGGGCGCAAATTGACCCCTGCGCCTTTTTTTGCTCCTTACGCTTCTAAAGCACTGGCTGAGGCAATGTACAGGGCAATGACACATGGAGTTTCAAAACTATTGTGGCTAAGGTCACTTTTGAAAGAATTGGGTATTGATTGTGAAAAGCCAATGATGTTATATTGTGATAATCAGGCAGCTATTAACGATGCATATAATCTGGTCCAATATGACACAACTAAGCACATAGAGGTTGATAGACATTTTATATAGGAGAGAGTTGCTTCAGGGGAGGTCTTGATGCCAATTGTTACTTCTGAAGAACAGATGGCTGATGTTCTAACAAAAGGTGTTCCAAAAGGGAAGGTGATACATTATATAAGCAAGCTGGGCATGATTAATATCTATGCTCAGCTTAAGGAGTGTAGAGAGACTAGGCCGAATGGGCCCTAGTGATTTATTTTTATTTAGTACTGTTTTCTTATATTGTTTAGTTGTTAATGGGTCCAATTTTAATAGGCTTGTTAACTCCTTTTTTATTTCTTTGAAGTGCTGAGTTGGCTGCTCACTTAAGGGCAGATCTGTAATTAGCCTTGATTAAACAAGTTTAATAAGGGAGAGGGAGAAGTTGTGCCAACAGTTTGGCAGATAGCTTAGCAAAGCAAGGGGTCCAAAGAACATATATGTTTTGGGCACATTTGTAATTCTGTACTAGGTCAACTTACTATGTCGATTTCTTTTGTAACTTCTTGTATCCTAAAGTATTTTTAATCAATAAAATTTTTCAAAGTTATTAATCAAAAAAAAAAAGAGGGAGAGGTTGTGGCATGAAGTAGGTGAAAAGTATCCATGGCTGTTTTGAATCAGGTTGGGATGCGGAGGTATCCCGAAAGGCTTTGCTCACAACACCTTGGAAGGCTATCTCTGGCATTCTCCCCAAATTCCTCGGATTTGTAAGGTACAGTGCTTGTTCTGGAAACTCCATTCTATTTTGGGAAGATATTTGGGTGAGCACTCAACCCCTAAAAGATCGTTTCCCTTCTCTCTATTCCATCTCCCTCTTTAAAAAGAAACCTATTTCTTGGTTCCTTCCCCCTCACCCTGGTTTGTCCTTTGGCTTTAAACTGGGATTTTGGGTTTCAAAGAGGGTTAAGGGATGAAGAATCTCTTTGTGTTTCAGAGCTTTTGTTGCTTCTAGATTCGGTGTGTTTGGACCCCCTAACCCGGATAAAAGGGTTTGGTCCCTAACCCCAATTGGCTCCTTCACTTGTGCATCTTTCTTTAAAGCCCTTTGCTCCAACCCCTCCTCTCAGGTCTTCCCTATTAAAGAGGTTTGGTCAAGGCCAATACCCCCCAAAATAGCAGTTTTCTGTTGGGAAGCCTATTATGGTAAGATCAATACTGTGGGAAACTTGCAAAAGAAGAAACCTTTTATGTATTTGTCCCCACATTGGTGCTTTCTGTGTAAAGTGAAGGGTGAGGACTATAACCATTTGCTAATATCATGCTCCTTTGCTGTCAATATTTGGAACTGGGTTGTTTCATTATTTGGGTGCAGGTGGAACTTGCCCTCTGAGGTAAAGTTGTTGTTCACTCCGGCTGCCTTTGGGAGATTGACAAAAAGAGGGAAGCTAATGTGGAAATGTATCAGAGCCGCTACCTTGTGGATATTATGGGAGGAGAGAAATGCTAGAATATTTCAAGAAAATGAAAGAAGTCTTGCTGAAATCAAGGACTGCATATTGACAAGGACAATCTCGTGGTTAAAATCTTCACATTTGTTGGCAGATTACTCCTTTAATGACTTAAGGAGAAACTAGGCAGCAGTGGCTTCTACAGTCTCCACCAAGAACAAATAACAAGCTGAATAGAAACCCCCACCAGATGAAGTGGTAAAATTGAATTTTAATGGAAGCTGCCAAGGTAACCCAGGGCCATCCGGGATAGAAGGGATTCTGAGAGACAAAGACAGCAATATGTTGTCTTTATTTTCAGGACCAGTGGGTGAAGGAGATTCTGTAAGGGCAGAGTTACTAGCAGTGGTACAAGGTATACAGTTGGCTAGTCAAATTGGAGTGAACAATTTGATGGTAGAAGGGGATTCCAAGGTAGTAGTGGAATGGCTGATTAGTCCAGAAACAGCTTGTTGGGGCTACAGGGATCTGTTAAAGAAAGTTAAATGGATGACAAGAAATATGACTGTCAGGTTTCAGTGGGTCAACAGATCAGCAAATGCAATGGCTGATTCTATGGCCAAGCAAGAGGTGCCAAGGGGAAATCTGTTTTGGGCTACTTTGTAATTGTGTTTCAGGCTTGGGTATGTTTAGTGTATATGTTTCAGTCCTCGGGGGAGGTAACATCTCGTGCCTCCTCCTAGGCTGATTCTACTTTCGTTATTTGAATTAATAAAACTACTCACATTTATCAAAAAAAAAACAAGTTTAGTAAGAGATTAGAGAGCTAGGAGAGAGGGATTGAACTAACTCCTCCATTTCTTCTCCATCTTCTTCTTCTCTCTACTGTTTTCTTCCCTTTTCTTGGTGAAAGTTGAGCATTATTTACAGATTTATTGATCTGAATCACATCTTTACCTTCCTTGGGACTCCAAGAAATAAGTTATTTGGTTGATATTAGATTTAACATTGGAGTCATTTGGTCATTAAACCACATTTCTTATATCTTAAGATGAACAAAAGTGTGCATAGGTAGCCATGTAACCTTTTTTGTTGAGCTGGCTGCTGGTATTACAATGCTGGTCCCAAAGCTGAATATAGGAGAGTTGTGTTAGTTTGCAGTTGACATTAAAACCTCTGTCAAATTCTTATGAACACGGATCCTGAGTTGAGTTGAGATAGTCATACAAACAATTCCACTTTATCACCTTAACTTTCTCCTTTCTCTTTTTCTTTTCTCTTGTCTTGTCTTCTATCTTTCTTCTCATACAATACATCTTAAAATAGTGAAACTTAGATTTCCACTACTATGTAACACATTCTCAGACATCAAATCTAGATAACAAGCCAAGAATGTTCATTAAAACACACATATATATGTACAACATTCATATACATGCCATCTGCTTTACAGAAGAAAGTCTTTCAGAAAATTTCAGCAGAAAAGCAAAGTAAATAACATATAGGAGCGAGATCTAGTGCACCTCTGACAAAGTCACTCCTCCAAGCAGACGAGACTCCGATAGGTTACACTTCCGAATTTGTCCTCTTAATACTTTGGACTTGTCACCTTGCTTGCTTGTATCCTCAACCGACACATAAGCATAAAGATCAGATGGTTTTCCATTGCTATGAATTTGTGGATGCAATAAACCTGGAATCACCTGAAAAATCAAGAAATGGTTTTATGAAACACCTTCACTAGGGTCCACCTTAGGACCACACAACAAAATGAGTGCAGAAGTAGAGACCATCAAATAGTTACAGTGTCCCTTGCTAAAAACAGAAAATTTATAAGTATAATTTGACCATCTTACTAGACTAGAGGAAACTAACATCCGATCTATCTGCTGAAATTATATCAAATTAAAAAAAAAAAAAAGTACATCACACAATGTTATCCCCAGCAATCTGGGATATTGGGAAGGGTAAACCGGACACAGTCCTAAACTTTGGCGTATTTTATTGAACACATCAATAAATCAAATCATTAAATCCATCTTACCATGGAATAAATTGGGAGTTGGACATCCACCTTCTTCATTAATTCTGGTACTGAAAAATCCCAATAGCAAATGGATCCATCAAGAGATGAAGTCCAACAGTAGCACAAAACTTTACTTGCAGAAGTAGAAATTGGTACAACAAAAACTGAAGTTACAGGGGCTTGATGACCCTCCAATTCTGTAATCTGTAATACAAGAAGGCAACTTCTTTTTTAACAAATAAAAGCCAACTGAAAAACAAGCTAATGGGAATAAGAAGGACAACATTTCAATATCAAAAATAAAAACTACCTGCATGCCTGTGGAAGTACTAAATACTGAGACTGTGTTGCCTGTACAGAGAAGCAGTTTCTTGCCATCATTGGAGAACGCTGGTACAGACGAAACATAGCTTTTGCCACCCGTAATCATTGCTCTTTGAAATCAAAGAAATGCCAGAAAACAAAGGGTTAGTACTATTCCATCATTATATAACATCAAAAAGACGGAAGCTAATTCAAATGTTATGCTGAGGTGACCAGTGATGCACAAAAACGTACACTATGCATAGCATTCTTCAACCTGACACTAGACTAACAAAATAAGTGGAACAAATGCCCATTCTCTCTGGTCCTCACAAAGCCCAGCATATGGAGTTATACCCAAGGTATTCCAATCAATGTGGTACCTCCCGAACAAGCCATAAGTATTAAATCAATGGGTTAATATCCATGTGGCATGGATCTGTTGCCACCCCTGATAAATTGTGTAAAAACATGTGGACACCCAGATTTTTTTTGTCAGGAAAGACAGATTTAAATAATCAATATTGACAAAGGAGCAACTCAGTAAGTAAAGAATATACAAGATAATCACCGCCAAAAAAATGGCAATTGATATATTAGAGAACATTACATAACATAGAAACAGACAACATGAACAAATCAAAGAGGAGACAGAACAACAACAACAATGATCAAAGTTCAAAAAATCAAACTCTGTATTGGCAACAATATTGAAAACAAGAGAACAAAAAAAGGAGGCAAATGAGAATAGAAAACACATGACTGTTATGTGGCACACCAGCACCATTTCTTTTCCATCTTCCCCTCCCTCTTCACTAATTATCATATTCAACTCAAGTTAGACTTTTGAGTGCTTACCCTGCAACTTCCTTGGACTCCAATGCTGATAAGGGATCTGATATTCTCAAGGAGCCAAGGACATTTTAGTTGCCTTAAGCAAGGACTAAAGTACCGGTATCGAATATCGTACCGGACAACTTGGATACAGATATGGATATGCTTTGGAAATGCATGGATACGAACAAAAAATATGGAAACACTTGGATACGCTAGGGAACAAATAAAAATTTCATAAATATATTAATAATATTAAATTTAAGGTCAAATAACCATAAATAATGTATAACATAGAAAATGTATATTTTAATGGTGTATATGAAAAAATATATTACAATTAATATAATAGGATGCATAAATATCATACAATTTTATTGATAATGTATCAATCAAGAGTTCAAAATGCAAAACAATTAATATATTTTAATTATTATATCAATTATTTTCTATTTTACTATTTTTACTTTTTTACACTAACAAACAAATCAACCGAAGATTGTTAATGGAAGCTCTAACTAACAATCATGTTGGGAGTACACTCTATAAATCGATGGTCAAAGAGGCTCCTCAACAGTGGGCAAAGGAATAAATATCTCACCAGAGTAAGACAAAAGGGGAAGAAAACCTTTTGAAACATCTAGTACAACAAAGGCCTTTTGAAAAACAGGACCATAGCATTTGTATCCATTTTGAATGTGAGAGTAACCAAGGAAAACGCATCCAATGGCATGGGGGTCAAGTTTGTCATGGCTAGGACTTCGTTTATGAACAAAGCACATGCAACCAAACACCCAAGGAAGATGGGAGAAGGGAGAAGCAAAAGGAAACAAGATTGAGAAAGGAGATAAGTTTTATGAGGAAGTAGGAAGTGAGAACTGTGTCACTCCAATAAGTTTTAGGAACGGACATTTGAATCAACAAGGCATGAGCAATTTCAATCAGATGACAATTCTTCCACTCTTCTACCACATTCTACTAGGGGTGTGTGAGCAATAAGACTGTTGTATAATACCATGAAAATCAAATTAAGACTGTTGTATAATACCATGAAAATCAAATTAAGACTGAAACTAGTTATGAAAATATTCCTCAGCAATATCCAATCAAAAGACCAGTATGCATACACCAAATTGATTTCTTATTTTCTGCATAAAAAGAAAAAAATACAAAGAACAATTATGAATGTCCCTTCATTAAATAAATTCTTTAAACCCATTATAAGAAGGCACACGGCTTGGACCCCAAACATCTAAGCGAACCAAAGCAAAAGGACTTAATACTCATTTTTATAAATAAAATTGCATTAATTTTCATTAGAATCAAAGGAAGGGCTTAAGACTCGTCTTCTCTAGGAATAAAAGATATTTGATGATGCTTATTGAGTTGGCACGACTCACACTCCAACTATTTGACAAACTCTAAGGTAGGAACCAACGACTTCAAAACATGTGTGTGCGTTGGGAAATGGCTCACTTGAAAAGAATCAAAATCGCCACCCATCATTTGAAAGAAGTGGAGGTGATGGGACCTCTAAGAGTTGTATTTAAAATCACTTTTGCTTGATAGTGACTCCAAACCTAAGGCATCGACTAGACCAGTCTAGGAAGGACTCAAATGGGAGAGGAAAGGGGTTAGGCATCCCTCTCCCGTTTCCAATAGGTGGGGCCCACATAGTCCCAAGGTAAGCATAAAAACAAACTCGTAATTTTCAATCAATGTAAAATAAAGAGCCTAAAGTATTTGCAAGAAGACAAAGCAACATCATCTCATCACAAGAAAACCCTTTTTTCTTTTATTATGATTCATCTACTAATATTTATTTATTTTTTTATTATATGTTTTTTAATTTCATTTTATTTTTCCTATTTCTTATACCCCCTTTTTGTTTTTTTATTTTTTATATAGTTTGACTTTTTTGGTTCATTTCATATATGTTTTTTAAAGGAACCTACAATAAACAAGGTTTCAGCCTAGGGTCTACAAGAGAGGAGGGACAATGATTTAGCTAGGGGTAAGACGATTCAAAACATTTCAATGCTCTAGTTGAGCCTTAGTTATACTCCTCCATTTTATTTAGTTATTTCCCTTTTGTTACTATGACTGTCTTATTTTATTCTTCTAAGCAAAGGAAGCTGAAAGGTAGGATTCTAGCATGGAGTCTACAAAGTGCTAAACTAGGACAACAGTGAGCCAGGATCAAATTGGGATGCTCTCTCCATGCAATAACAAAACTGTTAGATAATTATCTAATTATATTGTTATATAATTATATATTTAAACAATGCTGTTATATCATTATCTAATTATATAAATATATAATAGCTATTATAAATATTGTTAATCCCATTTCCTATTAATTATATAAATATTGTTAGATAAATATATAATGGTTATTATTATATAATTATAAATATTGTTATTATAATTATCTAATTATATAAATATTGTTTATATAATTATCTAATTATTGTTTATATAATTATCTAATTATTGTTTATATAAATATGTAATAGCTATTATATCAAACCGTTCAAACAATTTTGTCAGAACGACCGACCGTTCGACCTGGTAACTGGACCCCTGATCAGTTCGATCTCTGGGTTGGTTTTAAAAACCATGATGTTAAGTCATTCGAGTATATGACTCATACGACCCAAAAATGGATCTATTGATAGACAATTCTAATCGTCTATCTTCTTCCTCCTCTAGTTCCTTAGGTCGAGTTCAGAAAGCAGGGCAGAGTGTGCATTCTAGTATCTCTTTTCAATGAATCCCAACTAAGGGTTTGATTCGGTTGTCGCCTGAAAGGCGGTATCCTAGATGCGTCAAGCGCATTGTTTTAGAAAAGCTAGATTTTGCAGTTTGGCTTGGAGATGAAAGCATCAGTGATGATGACTATGAGTCAGATGGAGCCTCAAGTTTGGGTAGCCTTGATTTGTAAGCTAAACAAAATTTGATTGAAACAGGGAGCTTGAATACGGAGGTGTTGTACTTAGAAGAATAAAGGGCTACTACAGATTTTCCGAAGGAAGAACAAAGGGTAGGAGGTGTTGCATTTGCTAGACAGATTCCACTATCCCATCATGAGGGAGCCAACAAAAAGTCTCAGGGCGTACAAGACTTAAATGTAAGAGAACAGTTATCTCTTGTGAGCATGGAGATAAGGGTGAACTAGGAAGGGGAGTATTAGGGTTGGGTTTTCGAGAGGGTAGGCTAGACGGTGGTGCTTGCTCCACCATGTCTACTCCACAAAAGTCTCCCTATAAGGAAACGACACCAACTTCAGTCAAATTTGGCAAACGGTCTAGTCCTAGCGTTCCTTGTGCTATCCCTTTCCAACCAAGTATGGATGTCAACTTGTTTTTGGTTACTAACCAATGTAGTATGCCTAAAACAGAGGTAGCTGAAGAGATGAGAGATCCATCGTATGGATGCCCAAATCTTGCGGAATAAGGTGGGCGAATTTCAAAAAAAAAAATTCTCTCCCTTCAACTGGAAATCACATTCCCCATTTTAGAAAATCATATTTTCGATGATCAATCTTGAACCATAAATCGAACCAGATCTGAACAAAAGCAATAGGAGAGGATTATACTTGATACGGAGAAATAATATCTCCCAACGAAGGTGTTCACGCCCAAGGAAAGATCCAAAGACTGCTCTCACTGAAGATGACGCAGTGTAGAATGGAGCAAAATCAGCAATGTTCTCTCCAATAACCTAATCCTTCGCAAGAGGTAGCAGGATGGCACGTGAGAACAACTTCCTATCAGTCCGTTCACAAGGAACTGATGTCAAGATCGAATCTTGATTTCTCCCACTAAACTGGAGATCGAACTGGCAGGTGAGGCGGCAAAAGGAAGGAGGCGGCAAAAAAGAATTTCGTAGGGTTGCTTAATTCTTCCTTCTGTGATTTCAACTCTGAAGAGGATGTGAATATGTGTCTTCTAAAGGCTCCTAATCCCATTAGGAGTTGCTGATCCAAATCATATTTGGATCAGACATCCCTTTAGGTGATAAGGGTAAACCCTTATCTTATCTGCAAATTAGATCAGCCTTCTCCTAATCTCATTAAGAGGTTTCCAGATCTGAATCACATTCAGATATGGACTCTCTGAGTGGATAGGGTTAAGACCCTATCCTATCTGCTAATCCATTCCCAGAATTCGCCCCTTA
Organism: Nelumbo nucifera; assembly: GCF_055504915.1. Classification (NCBI taxonomy): domain Eukaryota; kingdom Viridiplantae; phylum Streptophyta; class Magnoliopsida; order Proteales; family Nelumbonaceae; genus Nelumbo; species Nelumbo nucifera. Next base: position 52,367,689 of record NC_142655.1, on the reverse strand, counting down.
TTTAACTGATTAAATTAGCCAAGTTTGAAATGGGCTTTAGGCCCATTAAGGTTATGTGCTCACTTAGCCTCCTAACTGCTGCCCAGTTGGGCTTCCTTATATGGCGTGGGACCCAAACATTAATCTACACATCAGCCACATGGGTTCGGCCCAGCCTTTGTTACAAGGCCTGGCCAAATACACTGTTATGGACAGTGCATCTCCTGAAACCCATCGCATGGGCTCTATGGGCCCAACACTTACCCTAAGTGGTCCTTGGGCCAAGCCACCTTGTAACACCCAGGGACTGTGGGCAGATGCAAGATTAGCCCATCAGGTATTACCCTCAATGGTCTTACACTTAACCTCTCAGCCCATAATGATCAAAACACTGCCCGACAAGAGAAGACCTCTCCCTCGGCTGCAAGGAACAGTGTTGCACTCTCTGCTTATATGGATCCCGAGAATTAAAACCTTTTTGCAAACATTTTGGAAACCATAATATATATACTTTTATATCTCATATAAAATATATTTTGCAAAACAAATCTCAACGATTGAAATCGGCTGCCGGCAGTCTTGGTTTCCATCAAAGAGAGTGCATCCCTGATCATTACCTTTGTCCGACAAAGGGGCTGATCTTGTCACTATGATCACCCATTCAGATGAAATCTCAGACTGTCCCAACATACCCAGGTTTTGACCCCCGCTAAGGATCTCACTGATTGGTACATCAAAGACAACCCAATCCGACACCTAGTGCAGTATCATAATCAAGTCTAGGGGTCGGGTGTAACTTTCCAGTCTTGCCCATTAATCTTCAAGGTCCAGGACAATACTGGAAATCTAGTCTGGTTCAAAGATTCAATTAATCCTACACTGCATGTGCCTTGGGTCTCACCCTGGCAGCTGAGACAGGCCACCCCAACCGACTTGGTGGCACATTAGTGTCAGCCTTATCAGGATAGGTCTCCCCAGACCGACCCACTGGCTGTGAACATTCTAAACTAACACGAGTCTCATTAAGTGTCCAATTTAAGGGTATTACACAGAAACACACCACAAGAACATGAATCAAATATGTACTTTATTCATTTACAATAAACTCATTAAGTGTCCTGTAAGGAAACGACACCAACTTCAATCAGATTTGGCAAACAGTCTAGTCCTAGCATTCCTTGTGCTATCCCTTTCCAACCAAGTATGGATGTCAACTTGTTTTTGGTTACTAACCAATGTAGTATGCCTAAAACAGAGGTAGCAACATCCCACCTAGAAGGTATAACAAGGGTACGATTGGAGGTGGAAGAGTTGGGGAAGGGTGCCTTGAAGGGAAGAGTGGGGAGGTAGATAAATTTTGGGGACTGATTTGTACAGAGTTTGAGATCTCAAACAAAAGGAAGGATATGTGGACGGGTTTAGTGAAATGGTGATGGATAGGGGAAAGGAAGGGGTTGATTATGATAAAGGAGGACTTCAGACTTCAGTTTTGCAAGCTATTGGTGAGGGAGGTCAAGCCGAAAAGAGGGCTGAAAGCAAATGGCAGGTGAAAACTTATAATAAAAAGAGTGAGTCAAAAAGGAATAAGGAAAAGAAGAAAGGTTCTGAAGTGGAAAGATTAATTGGTGACATCGAAGGGAATATAGAGTTTAGTGGTAGAGGTGATAGGAGAAAGGGTAAGAAGTAAGGAGTGGTGGTTTATGACTGAGGGTGTTTGCATGATTTGTGACTATGAGAATAGTTAGTTGGAATGTTAGGAGATTAGGGAGTGCAAGGAAAAGGATGATGATAAAGGATTTACTTAGAAAGGAAAGGCCTAACATTGTTATGTTACAAGAAACAAAGTTGTTGGAGTTGGACAGAAGATGGGTGAGGAGTGTGTGGAGATCAAGAGGAGTAAAGTGGACCTCAGCCCCTTCTTGGGGAGCCTCGAGAAGGATTGTCACATTATGGAAGGAGCCACTCTCTCGAAAGGAATCTCACCTAAGACCCCTGAGAAGATTGAGGACATGAGAAAGGCTCCATATGCCTCAGTCGTAGGGAGCATCATGTATGCTATGTTGTATACTTGGCCAAACATTGATTAGGCTGTTAGTGTTGTAAGTAGATACCAATCTTACCCAGAACAAGAGCATTGGAGTACGGTGGTGTATGGAAGAACTAAACCTCCATACTTCTCCATTCCACAGGTTGGGGGCACTAGAATAAGCCAAAGGCCATAGAAGAGTCACGAAATAGGTCCTTTAAGTGTTACATGAGCCTACTTCCCTAAAATCTCATTCTTCATGGAGTACGATGGTGTACAGAGGGACTAAACCTTCGTACTTCTCCATTCCACAGGCTGGGGGCACTAGAATAATCCCAAGGGCATGAAAGCATTACAAAATAGATCCTTTAAGTGTTACATTAGCCTCCTTCCCATTCCACATGTTGCGGCCCTAGAATCAACCAAAGGGCATGAAAGCGTCACAAAATAGATGCTTTAAGTGTTACATGAGCCTCCTTCCCAAAAAATCTCATTCTTCATGGAGTACAGTGGTGTACGGAGGAACTATACCACCGTATATGAAGAGTGCTTGTGCACTAACTTCTTTTATATATTTTCTTCTTCATCTGATTGTGATAAGTTTAGTTTCTTGATCAGCTTCTCAAAACAAGTTTTATGGTTCAAGAGGGGGTTAAAACTGAAGTACCTAACACTTCAAGTTGTAAATGAAAAATTTCCCTCCCTTAATATATCCTCAATAATTACCGATTCCCATCATTTTGTTTTGCATATGTGTGAGCATCAGGAAAACGGCACACTTGAGCAGAAATGAAGTCGCCACCCATCAGCTATGGAAATGAAGGTGATGAGACCTCCAAGAATGGCATAAAAAATATTTTGGTTCGATAGTGACTCTAAGACCCAAGGCACTGACTACACCAGTCCAGGTAAGACTCCGAAGGGAGAAGGAAGGGGTTAGGCACCCCTCTCCCGGGTCCAATAGGTGGGGCCCACATGGAATTCCAAACAACCATAATCACAAGAATTGCAATAATAAGACATACCAAAAAGCATTATTTTTGTTAACTATTCATCTTTTGGTTAATTTTCTTGTTGAAACCTATTTGTAAATTTATTTATCAATTATTGATCAGCCAACTCTTTTTCTCTGAATCCGCTGAACTTGCTAATATCCCATATTTACTGAGTGAACCATTCGATTAACAAATTAAATCCATCATGACCAAGTTTTATAATTAAATTTTTTTGTAATTTTTATATATATAACTTTTTATCAGAACTGGACTACTCTCAATAACTGACACTTTCCCTTCCCCCTGATTTGATCTACTGACCACCGTCTGAGCTATGACATCCTCATCTATTCTTTCCACTCTTATCACATATTTTATCATTATTGTTTTTATCTAACTGGATCATTATCTACTATAACAACAAAAAAGAGAAAAAACAAATAGAGGCAGGCTAGCAACTATAATCATAAGGGAAGAAGATCAATTGCATAAAAGAACAAAGGCAATCAAGATCTCGAGAGAGAACAAGAACGACAAGATTGGGTAGGCATCAAGAGTTTATAGGAACCAATTTCACCGAGTTCCGTCAACCCTCTGATTCTCCCTCAAATCCTAATTGCGCAAAATGCAAGAAAACAAATAGTGACAAAAAGAACTAAAAAGGATATTAACTACAAAGGGGTGATATCAAGGTTTACCTAATTATGTTTGAAACTGGAATTAGCCGACGGAAAAAAGGAGACGGTACCACAATGTTCTTAACCTCTTTCTCCTTTAGATGCTGCAAACAATGATCTTTATGGATAGGAACTCAGCGGGATAGTTCAGAAGTAATCTCTTGAGGTGGGGATCTTGTCGGAGACTGTGAGAAGATAGATCCAAGTAGCCTCTACTGTGGTTGGTTCTGCTAGCTCAATGGATCAAACAGGGCCTGGGGAACGAGTTGAGGAGACCAGAGGTGACGAAGGAGAGGGGGGAAATGATAGGGAAGGAAACATAATGACGGAGAAAGAGAGAGTGTGAAATAAAAATCGGAGATAAAAGGGGTCTGCTGAGATCGAGAATGTCGTCGAATTCAGATCCACCGCTACAAATCTTCCACTTCCGCCAGTGGGAAGATGAAAGGAGAGATGACGACCGGAGAGAAATGTGGAAAGGGATAAGGAGAAGAAGGAGGGAGTGAATGAAACAAAAGAATGAAAGAAACCGAAGAGTGGGAGACTAATCCGCCACTCCTTTGTTCGACGGAGATCAGAGATGATGAACAGTGCCCTCTCTCCTTCTTTTTCCTCCCTCAAATAGGAAAAATAAGTTCCTCTTTATACTAGGGCATAGTGACAGTATTGTAAATACTTGAAAGTTCGAGGGTAGTTTTGTAATTTTGTAAATTTGTGTCAGGATCAGTCCATGGGAGGCAGACCGGGGTCTGGTTCAATGATGGGTGGTTCAGGTCAAAAGGTGGAAGATTGATGGGTCTGACCGCTGAAAAAGGTTTTGTATGAATGAGTTATGAGATTGGTTAAAATGAAATTTTTTTAAATGGAAGGGTAAATGAGGGTCTTTTTTGTTGAAATTTTATAAGGTGGGGTTTTTAGACATTCGGAGTTGATTGGTGGGGTCAAATTGGCCCAAATAGGCTCGAATTGGGTATATATCTAAAAAGGGCTTAATTTGGTTAACTTAGGTTTCAAAACAAAAGCTTTGTATGATTGAGTGGCAAACAAAGTCTATTTTGGATGAAATTTCACAGGATATGATTTTTTGGTAGCCTGAGGTGATTGGTAAGGTTGGATTGAGCCAATTGGGCCTAAATCGAGCAGATTTGTAATCTGGTCAATCTGAAACCTTGAAATATAATCTTGGTGCAATTAAAGGGTAAACGGAGGTATTTTGGGATGTGATCTGATGACGAGGTCTGATTAGTCTTAGAGAGTCAAGATCATGGGAATTTAGGTCAATCGGATGTTCTATAATGAAATCTTTATTTGATAAAAGGTTAAGTGAGAGAATCTGGGGGTGAAATTTTATGAGCACTTGTTTTGATGTACCTAGAGTTTAAAGGTGTGATTTGATTGGTTTGAATGTGTTTGAATCAAGGTGATCTGGGTAGTGGGTGTTTAGGCTAACGAGAGAGGTTAAAATGGAATCTTCGTTTGATAAAGGTGTAAATGGAGGAATCTTGAGATGAAATTTTATGAGTAGGTGTTTTGGGAGGTCATGGGTTAGATGGTTGTGTATGATCTAATGGTTGGGGTGTAAGTGAGGGGTGATCGAGGCTATCAGATAGGTATCAGACAGATTTAACGATGAATTGGGAGGCTTTGGGGCTGAAAGATGAGATTTTTTGGTGTTTTTTGAGGGTTTGATCAAACGTTCAAAGTGAATTGAAGGTTTAGGCGACGGAATAGATTAAGATTTATATGTCATTTAATCTACCAGAAAAAAAAGGTCATTTGTTTCTTATAGAGTAACATGAGCTTCCACGCTAAATTTCATGTTTGTTTGTTTCTCGATTCAGGTTCTACTATCTTTATGAAAATGTAGACTTACATATAAAATTACACCGTGCATGCATCCAAACTTATATAGAAGATTACATAACACATGCTACATACAATCATGTAGCAACTAGGTAATAATTAATTAGTGATTTATTACCAACAAATTAATTAATTAATTAATTAATAGTAATTATTAATTATTTTATTAATATTAAAATTTATAATTTAATAATTATCTCCACTTATAATTAAATTAATTATTTTTATTACTACTTTATTATCAAGATTAATTAAAAACTCCCGAAACTCAATTAAAAATCTATTATTTATATATTCATCATTAAAGAAAAATTACCAAAATTTATTACTATTTTTAGTAATTAATATTAGATATATAACCAACAAAATTTTAATTAATTACCAATAATAATTAATTATTTTTATTAATATTAAAAAATAATAATTAATAATTATTTTCATGAATAATTAAATCAATTATTTTATTAATATTTTTAATAATTAATAATATTACAATTGTAGGAGGGGTAAGGCGCAATTAGGGAATGGTCTCTTTGAAAGATGGAGAGAGGCATGTGAGTAGGGAATGAGTTTTTTGGATAAAGGATGTGAAAATGGGAGAATTGGAGAGAATGAGAGTACTCGGGAGTGCTAGGTGACAAATGCCAAGGATTTGATGATTTTCAATATGAAGAGGACTTCTATTTTTGGGGGAAGTCTCGAGATCCTAAAAGGTAGAAGAGGGTATTTGTACCGTATCGAGAAAGGGAATATTGGATCCGTTGTCAATTATTAAGTGCACTACTGGGGTTTCACCACGTGTCTCATGAGGATCTTCCCGATGATTAGCTTTCCTTCTCCTCAAGATTCCTTATTACTCACATATGCTACTACCTTTTACACAGTTTAACATAATTGACATGGCGGTAGTGACATCATCGCTTGGCCGACGCTACTTCGCGGACTCCACATGACGCTTCGTTACGTCTTTTACTGTCGTAGGTTTCACATGCCTTCAGGCGCACGTGGGCTTCGTCGTGGCTTCGACCTAGGTTTCTCTTGATCTAGGTTACGAGTGATTTTATAAGTCATCAGTTTATTGCAAACCTTGGTGGGCGTGGGTTTATCGCACGCTCGAATAGGCTTGAGGCCCTTGGACGGGTTCGATCAAGGTTTCCTTTGGCTCGGGTACCAAGTAGGCCCGATGGACCGCAGGTTTATCGTGATTCTTACGATACGTGTTGTGAGTTCATCGCAAGGTTGATAGTGTATTGTGGGTTCATCGCAGCATGGGGATTGATTGTGGGTTGTTCGCATGCAACTTTGCGGTGTTAATCTTGATGTTTGATGTTCTCTGAGGGCCTGAGTGAGCACTATGTACCTACAACTATTAATAACTAATATTTTTTTAAACTAAGAATTATAAAATTTAACAGTTATATTCATTAGTTCAAGCTTAGTGTGGACCAATTTGAACCGACACCAACATTTTGTAATATACATATCTACATATTATCAATATGTTCTACTTGGAAATTGGGCTATAAAGCTCAATATGCCTAAGCCCAAGTCCGGCCTTAGATTCTAAGTTAAGCTTGAATTGGGCCTGAGTTGGTAAAATTGGGCATGGGTTAGTAAATTATCAGTAATTATTGTCATTCTATTTTTGTTATATATTAGTAAATTATGAATCTTTTTTTTTCTCATACCAACCAAATCCGTGCATTGTAGAGGTCCCCACTGGTAAATAAATTAAGGGAAAAGGTGAAGATATTTTGTATTTAGATTAATAAAGTCTTGATTACTAGAAGAAAAGATAAACAAATTCTAAACAACTCTATTTGAAATTTTAAACTTCAGATATTGAAAGGTGGAGAGTCTCCTTTCGTGTATGTTGGTTTACAACTTGAATCGTTTAGGTACACATCATACTTTACATGGGCACTCTGGTTCGCATGTGTAGGAAAATTAAATGGCTCATTATGTTTTATAATAAATTTTTTAAATTAAAAAGAAAGAAAAAGTGAAAACAAATAGAATTTGAAAGTTATGAGATACTAAACAAAAAAGGGAAGTCTTGCAAACCAAACCCAAGAGCTTGGTGAATGCCATTAATGATTGCAGACCTCCCTTTCATCTTCAAGCTTTGGAAAGGGGTAGAAATTCTATTTTAAATTGCCAGGTAATCCTAGGAAGCCTCATTGCTCCTTCTATAAGAGAAGGACTGTAAGATAAAGGTTGAAATCAAACCGAGCTCTAATAGCCTTGGTTCAAGTTTGATTAAACCTGATTCAAATTCAATTATAATTGAGTTTGAATCTCAAGGTAAGTTCAATTAGTTTTTCAAACTTGAGTTTGGCCGATAAAAAAAAATGAGGCTTAAAATCTCATAAGCTTGACTAGATTAATACATACATACATACATACATACATACATACATACATACATACATACATATAATATATATTTATAAAAAATGTATCACATATATTTATAAAATATCAAATATATTCATTTTCAAGCTTTTGACTCGAACTTGAACTCATCAAATATTTAATTAGTCTCGAACTTCAGCCTAATAATTTTTTATTCGAACCAAGCAAAAGAAATTTGGCTTGGCTCAGTTGGATTGCACCCCTTTGTTAATTTTTTTCGTTATCGCTGCAAGGAGAATCTATTGATTTCCTTTCCTTTTTCTTTATTCTTATTCATTTTTTAACATTTTTCTCACATTCAAAGTGAATTTGTGATTTTTTTGTCGAATGGAAATTGTTGTTACCAAATATGGAGTCAAGGGCAACAATGTAATTTCTAGCATCCGAGGCCGACTGGTTCAACTTGTTGAGGGAAAGAAGATATCAAAGGCCCTAAGAGTTGTCATAGGGGCAGAGACTTCGACGGTCAAGTTAGCCGAGAGCTGTGAGGAGTTGGACCATGCAAGAGAGGAGACTTAGAGCTTAAGTTCGAGTGTGTCCTTACCTCAATGTGGGAGCCCCTTTTTATAGTTGGAATTGCCTGAGAGGAGTAGTTGGGAGTAGGTGGCGGCAGTTGGTAGTGGTTGGTGAAGGGTGGTCAGGATGCATCCGATAGATGCCGCAAGTAAGGGTGTGCGGGACGGCTAGGATACTTCCGGTCGACGCCACGTATCAAAATCTACAGGTCGGCCAAATACCCCAACATCAAAAATAAACTTTTCACTTTACCCCCTGCTTTGTCATTCGTGGTCAGTATTCTCTATAGCGTCTTCTTTTGATTTTAGTAAATATTTCAAAACTTTTCACTCTACGTACCCCTGTGAAAGGGATCGGGCTGGACGTAGTTCAATGTATGTCTTTGAATGACACGAAAACAAAAAGGGATAGGGACTATGTACAATAACTAAAAAAGATGCTCTCGGCAAATGCAGAAGTAGGGTAGAAAGCATTGTCTCCCTATTCCGAAAGTTACATTTAAGCTGACGAAGGTGCCCAATATCAGAGGCAACACTTGAAATAACAAACAAATTATTCTCAGCTCCTGGCGAAACATCCGAATCAATAACAGAGATGTCCTCCTTGGGTAGGCTTTCAATAACACAGTCTGTAGTCCGCGCAAGGGTCATGTTTTCAATTACTGATGATGGCTCAAAATTGGAATTGGTGACTTTGCTCAATTGAGGCTGCAACAACATCAAATTTTTCTCCTTATAGTGACTACCTCCTCTGAGAGTTGGCGGAGAATTAATAGCATACTTTGGTCGAGGCTGAGAGGTCCGACTAATTAATGACTTGACTCTAGAGGAATGGGCTATTGGTGGAGTTCCAATGGGAGTAATGAAAATGCTAGGATCATAAAATGCCTTTCCTTCACCCAAGAAATTGATGGAAGCGTCAAATTTTTCCCTTGAGTCGAGTAGTAGGTTTTGGGGGACTTTTGTAAAATGCTGCATTTGTGCAAGGTCCTGGTAAGTGAGAATGTTACCATCAATCAAATCTTGAATTGCAAACTTCAACTAACAGCAATGGCCAGCGGTGTGACTAGGTCCTTGATGATATTCACAATGAGCATTTTCATCATAGTTTCTAGGTTTGGGCTCTTGTGGAGGCCTCCATATAAGCAATCATAAAAATCCTCCTTGAACTAAAGCAGGGAGCAGTTGAGAATGAAGACATGGTAGAGGAGAGAGTTTTCTTCTTTCTTTTTGAGGAGATTATTGAGTGATCGGGGTTATGGGAGGCATGATATGTTTGCGCTTATGCAAGTGAGGGATGATATATCTGCTTGGGGGTGGTCTAACTGGTTTGAGAGGATCTAGGGTAAGCTACAACTTTGAAGCTTTTAGGATAATGGACTTGAGGTACCTAAGACTCAATAGAAGAAATAACTTGCATTTCATTCTCTTCATTATACTTTGGAGAGGACTTCCCAACTAATGGGGAATTTCTAGGGATCATCACTGGGTTCATCCGACCCTGCCTGAGAGCCTCTTCAATTCTGACAGCTCCCTTCATGACATCCCCAAAATCCTTCAAAGGATGTGCAATTAATAATGTATGATATGGATCCTTTAATGTCTTGATAAACAACCACACAATCTCTTCCTTTGGCATCGGGTGCCGCAATTTAGCTGCCATTTCACGCCACCGATATGCATAATTCAAGAAACTTTCTCCTGAGTTTTGTGTCTTAGACTCAAGGTCTACTCGATCAAGTGCTAACTCCATGTTGTAAAAAAATTGGTCTAAGAATGCCTTTGAAACACTTTTCCAAGTTTTTTTTTTCATCTGCCAAATTTGTAAACCAGGTTGTAGCACTCCCTATAAGGCTCTTCTGAAACATATTTTTCAAGGTCCAATGGGTTTGTGGGCATCCCTTCCCATCATATTTTTCAAGGTCCGACATTTTAAACTTAACAAGCAATTATGCATTAGGGTATAAGCACAACTCTCTAAAATCTGTAACACCCAAATTCTGAACTTCTTTTAGCCTCTTCAGCTCATCTTTCATCTGCTCTATTTCAATCATGAGGGGATCTTGGAGTGATGAATGGATGATAGTCATTTTCAAATTCTTTTCTCCCGAGGATGTAATAGTGGACTAAGGTATGGCTGGATTCTCGAAGTTAAGGGTGGGAAATGTCCTTGACTGATGAGCTTGTTTGGTTCCCATAGTGAAAACAAAGGGAGATGACCAGTATGTTGCTTTTGGCATGGGACCAGGGTTATGGGATGAAGAGGATCCAAAGGCATAGGATGTAGGAGGGAAAGATGATTGGGTTCCCATTGTAGGAGTAGATTGAGTAGTATGGGATTTCTCCAATTCCAATTTAGCCAACCTGATAGACATGTCCTTCATTATTTCTAACAGATGGAGGTAGTCACTATAAGGGACATGAGTCGGCACTGTTGTCTCTGTGTTTGGTGGGACCGCCACTTGAGGGATGCAATCAGTCTTAGGAGGGACTTCAGACATGGTAAAGAATTTGGGTTGAACCACATTGCTTTTTGAATTTTGGATTTTTGAGAATACCTTCTTCTGAAAAAGAACATCAATTAGATCATTGTGCACCATTATCTCAAATTTTTGCATATTTTTCTATGTTTTAACTTGGGCATCTTTCTTTTCTCTCTTTTTTTTCTTTTTTAACTAATTTATTTTTTTCCTCTTTTTATCTTTTTTTTTCTCTCTTTTTTTTCACTTTCCAACTTTCTTATTGCACCTTTGTATATATCTTTTTTTTTTTCTGTGATGATTTGATTTTTTATCATTTTTTGTTTGGTATCGCATTTATTACATTTCTCAAAACTTCGGTTAATTAAAACAAACTCAAAGAAATTTGGATTATCCTCATCCTCTTTTTTTTTGTTTTTGGATTTTAGATTTCTTTTCTTTTTTGTATTTTATTTGGATTTTGGATTTTTTCCTTTTTTTCGGTATTTTGTGTTTTGGTTTTTGTATGACTTTTAATATGTTCTCATTTTTGTTTATTTTGAACTTTTATCTTTTTTTTTTTGAATTTTGATTCTATTATAACTTTTTTACTTTTTTTTTTAATTTCATGTTATTACTTTGCACAGATCCCACATTTTACCATCTACTTATCTATTATCATCTTTTTGTGACTCCTCGATTCATCCAAGGTGATTTTATTTGTTGTTTTTTTTTAATTTCTGGTTTTGACTTTTTAAAATTTTTTGTTTTGTTTTTGAATTTTGTTTTGTTTTTGTTTTTTTATTTTTTTTCTTCTAATTTTTCTTTTCTTTAGATCTTTAATTCTTGGCTTTTTTATTTATTTTTTTATTTTTTATATATTTGTGCTATAATTAACTTTCTTAATTGTCCTAAAGAAATATTCAGGATTTCTCTTATTTAAATGATCTTGCTTCTTTTTTTTTGTTTGTTCATTTTTACATTTTTTCTTTTTTCTTATTTTTTATTTTCATTCCTTATTCTTTTTTGTATTTCTATTTTTATTGATTTTTTTAATTTCTAATTTGATTTTTTTTGTTTTTTCATATATTTTTTATATTTTATTTCTTTTTTTGACACAACACTTTATTTTTGTGTTTTTCAAAAATTCATTTTTCTATTTTTTTCATTGCATTTTTCTTTTTATTTTTTATTTTTTAAGATTTTACCTTTAATTTTTCTATTCTTAATTTTTTTGGATTTTTTATTATCTTTTTATGTTTTTAAATTTTTAATTGAATTCTTTAGGGAAGATTTTTTATTTATTTTTTTCTCTTTACGTTTTTCTTCTCTCTCTCTTTTTCTCTTTTACCCTTTTTATTTTGAATTTATTTGTATTTTTTTCTGAATTTTTAACTCCTTATTTTATTATAATCTTGATTTTTCATATATCTATATGTTCAAAATTTTTGCCTTTTTGATTATTTATTTTTAACAATTTGTTTTGGATTTCAAGAAGTTTGTTATTATCTTCGTTCCAACGAAAGAGGGGATGAACAAATTCCTAAGGTTGCCAAACTGGAGCGGGAGGGGGGAGGAGAAGTCAAAGCTGCTACTGCCGCTCTGGTTTCTTAGTTTGAAAAGTGAAGAAGATGAATAGTGCATTTCTGAGGTTGATCTGAGAAGAAGAAGAAGAAGAAGAAGAAGAAGAAGAAGAAGAAGAAGAAGAAGGTTAGAGAAAGAGATTAGAGGAAGGTGAGGTCGAAAATGGGTTCAGATTCATTGCAGCGGCGGTGACGGTATAGAGAAAGGAAAAAGGTCACAATGACGGTGGAGGAAGAAGAAGAGGAAGTTAGGGAAGAGAGGGAGGTAGATTACTAAGAGAGAGAGAGAGAGAGAGAGAGAGAGAGACTGGTGAAGGGAGTTCGGTTGCTGGTTTGCCACCGCTATCGAGAGGTCAGGGAGAGTGAATAGTGTCCATCCGAATGAAGAATAATGGTACATCTGGTTTGTGTGATTGGGATGGGAAAATAGGAATATTCTTTCCACGTTTGTTTTGAGGGAAACGATGAGATGCAATGAGAACTAGGTTCCCAATTTTTAGGACGCGCCAAATAAGTGCGACCCCACTGCGAAAGGAAACTACTACAAAAATTTTATCGAAGGAGGCAAAGTTGCGTCGTCTTCTTCTCAGCCGCCATCCAACCATCTTCTTACCGGTGCCATCTCCGGTGATCTTTCTTGGAGGTAAGCTCGTATTTGGGTTCCTCTCACGATTTCTGTACCATTTTTATCTATTTTCATGAATGAGCTCCCCATGAGATTTTCCTAACGCCTAGAGCCATCTATGGTCATCCAGATCCAAAAATACGTCTGGTCTACCATTAAAGGCGTTTATTTTAACATCGAAGCTCCAAATCTATCAGCTGGTATCGGTCTTTTTATGGATATGTTGTTTTTTCTAGATCTGCTATGTGTTATATGTTTGTTTCAGAGTTGTCGTTTGGATCTGATGATGTTGGTTTCGAATACATTTGTCTGTGTTAAATTTCTTTTGTTTGTAGATTTGTTTTAGATCTGTTGTACATTTGGTCTCAAATACATTTATCTTCTTCTCAATAATGCTCAAACTCATATCTGCATCTTTTTTTATTTTCATTTTTTATTGTGTTCCAGGTTATCTCGGCAACCCAAGGGGTTTTCAAGCTAGGTGATACATCTCAGTCAACCTACGCAAGTGGTTTTCATTTTTTGTAGTGTAGTTTATACTTTCGATATTTCATACTCTGTTGCTTTGAGATGATGAATAACAGTAGTATATGTTGGTTTGAGCCAATCTGAGTTGCCTTTGAGATGACGAATAGCAGTAGTATACAACTTTAGTGTTAGTCAAACTGATTTCTTTACAGACAGAGTTGGCTTTTGCGTGATGAAAATATCAATTGTTTTTTTATGTAAAATATAAAACTGAATGGTAAATATCAATCATCTAGGAAGAAGATGAAAAGTGGAACCAAGGAATGGTAAAGCTGAATGACTCCATGTCTTCATTCATTCAATGGACTATACAAACTGACCCATTCCATCCAATTGGAGATGGGGTCCCCTGGTATGATCTATTTATGATCATGACCATTGATTTGATTGTAACCCATGGATGGATTGATGAACATGAACTTCTCAATCAATCAAAATGGTTTTTTTTTTTTGGGAAGCTGCATGTAATATACTTATTCTATAAATAGTAGAGTGTAAAGCATTCATTTGTTTGGGTGAGTTGTGGTCAAGTTGGTAGTGCAAAAGAATCATGGTGGGCCTCTGGGTTCTGTGTTTGTCTCCTTCTAACCAAATCTAGTGATGAGAACACATTGTAATTGGCTGGTTGATTATCATCAGACAATTGCCAATGCACATGAATGGACAAAACAGTAAAATTTATGACTTGGGGTAATCAAATCTGAGTAGTTGCGGTGGCTCTAGGAGCTTTGTGAAGAGCATATAAATATGATGGATTGTGATTGTAAGAGAATTGAAGAAGTGCTCAAGCCCTCTTGGGTCTGCAAAATTCCAGAGAGATCCCTTCCATTTCCAATAGGAGCATCAATGGTAAACACCTAAGTTCAAACAGAACCCTGCATTTTGACTTCCACCCATGAAAACCTCTAGGTTACTAGTAGCCAAAAAGTTCTCATTCCCTCTCTATCATTTTGACTTCTTATATTATTCAATTCCCCCGACCTACCTGTGGTAAAGTCATTGAAGCATGGCAGAATCACTTCTTTCATCATTTAGGTGCCTTAAGAGGCTTATAAGGTCTTGAGCAATACTTAAGTTGAACAGTAGATTGCATAAAAATTTCATTCCCACAAATTGGAAATAGTAGAATTTCTGAAACGAGGCTCAAATCCTTGAGAGTGATAGAGGCAGAAAGGGTGGTAGAAGATGTGGTGGTGAGCTGGGAGAGGATAAAATCTGAGAGGATTTCATGTAAAGGATACTCCACAGTTGGGAACACTTCTAGGATCCATGTAAAGGATACTGACACGAAAGTGGAGGCACCAAAAGAGGACTGTTCGCAATCGATGGTCATTCTTGTGTTGGTTATTAGTTTGGTGACCTATGACAGCTGTAAATATTTGGTGAAGGCACCAAAAGGATACTCCACAGCTGTAAATATTTGGTTATTAGGGAATTGACCTATGACATGTTTGATGAAATCGTTTATATTAGCTATTTCAAGTACGATATATATTTACTATGTAGGAACTTTTAATTATACCATGTCATCATGTCGCCCCAAAACAAGTCTTGTGATGTTAAATTGGAGAATGTATGGATTTGTCAAACTGAGATGGATCCAACAATCCTGTAAAATTTTCTCAGCAATCAAACACTAGGAAAAAGATTTGGCAGGATAACTGGTCTCAGCAACCAAACATAGGTGACAGGATTGAGAAAAAAAAATTTTCCTTCTCATCACATCCTTTCTCATCCCATCCCATCCCATCCCATCCTCTCTCAGCAACCAAACGGACTATAAAGGTTTGGTTAATATTAGGGCACATTGGCAGTTTCGTAATTTTTGGGAATTTGGGGAGTACTTTTATAATTTTGGAAAAGTTGGGTCAAACCGGGTCTAAAGGGGTTAGGTCGGGTTTTTGGTTCAATGGTGGGGATTTTTGGGTCAGAAAATGCAGGGTTGCGACAGGTCTGATGGTTGAGAAGGGTTTTGATGCGTAAGGGATAGTGTAATTGGTTGAAACAGAATATTGTTGGATGAAGAGGCTAATGGGGGTAGTTTTGAATGAAATTTCATGGGGCGGGGTTTCTGAAAATTCTTGATTGATTGGAGGGGTTAGATTGGCCTGACTGGGCTTGGATTGGGCAGATTTAGAAAGGGTTCGAATTGGTTAATCTAGGTGCTCGAAATGAAATCTTTGTGTGATGAAGTTGAAAATAAAGGCAGTTTTGGGTGAAATTTCTCAAGGTAGGGTTTTTGGGTAGTCTGAGATGATTGGTAAAATCAGATTGAGCCAATTGGGCCTGGATCAAGCAGATTTGTAATCCGGTCAATCTGAAACCTTGAAATGGAATCTTAGTTAGATTAAGGGTGAATGAAGGTGTTTTGGGCTGGAATTTCATATGTAGGGGTTTTTTTTTGGAATTCTGGGGTGATTGGAAAAGTTTGATTGATTTAAATATGTTCGGATCGAGTGGATATGTGTTATGGGTACGAGGATGGTCGAAATGGAATCTTTGCTTGATGGACGGGTGATGAAGGAATCTTGAGTTCATGGGTAGGTGTTTTGGGATGTCCTGGGTCTGGTGGTTGTGTCTGATCTAAGGGTTAAGGTGTAAGTGAGGGTCGATCTAGGTCATCGGATAGGTATCGGGCATGTTTATCGATGGATTTGAGAGCTCTCGGGATGAAATTTGGGTTTTCTTGGTTTTTGGGTGTTTTAGAGAGGTCGGAAGGGTCTGATTGAATGTTTAGGGTGAATTAGAGGTTCAGGCGGTCGATCGAGCAAAAATCGGGTGCTGACAATCGATAATTCTACTTATTTGATGGCAAGGCTGCTAAGTAAATTTCCTTCCACCTCAAGGTTTGAGTAGCCTAATGAACATGCACATATTTATTTAATGAATCATTTCTTTCTTAAACTTTCAAGAAGAGACGATAACTATGCTTGAGTGAAGTCAATATCCCTTATAGGACTTTAGTAAACTACCAATATATGCTTTAGTGATTTCTAGAGACTCGTCCAATCCCATAACTTTGGATTATCGAAGCAATAACTATCATAATTCAACATGATGTGGTGATGTTAGACCCACTCCTAGTTTATTTGCAATTGCTTACTTTTAGCATACTAGATGCCTATGTTCAAGGACTACCCCAATCCAATGTGTTGAAACCTCAATCGTAACCCTAACTAAACTTCAACCTATGGTTTTCAATCCTAACCCAACACAATTTCCATATCGGGTTGGTGAATATGGGTTTAGGTTTAAATTTTACCTACAAAATTTCTAAATACATTCTTATTATTTTTTGGTTGAAAATTTATATATGCATTCTAGGAATTATTATTTTTTCCCTTAAATATCAATCATGACCACCTCCCTCAATATCCTATTTTTATACATTTTTCATTGATATCACATTTACTTTACATTCTCTAACAATTTATATGTTATGATTTGCATGTTCAACCATTATTTTAAGTGGATTTGTATTGGAATATGTTTTCCATAATTTGAGAAATTGATCTTTTTAAAGTCCTTGTACTTTTCATATGTCAATTGGATATTGTATTTAAACAATTTGTTTTGGATATTATAATAATTAATAATTAAGTTGATACATTTTGTTTTAAATTGCAATTTTTTATTTAAATTATTTTTTATGTATCAATTGTCATCATATTTGTATTAAATAGTTATTAAAGTGATGAATGCTGGAACTAAAGTGTAGGTGCAAAAAAGAATGTTGGAAATAACTTGGTATAAAAAAAAAGAAATATCAAAGCCAGTGGTTGCATGACCACCGGCTTTGCCATAAACAAGACCTAAGACGGTTGTCATATAAGATCTTAACCAGCGGTTCAGACCGCCACCTAAAAGCGTAAGCAATATTTTGAGAAACCTAAGGCGACGATCATATGAGAACTAAGCCGGCGGTTCAGACTGCCACCTAAAAATGAGAGCAACATTTTCATAAACCTAAGGCGACAGTCAAATAAGATCTAAGATGGCGGTTTAGACCGCCACCTAAAACCACAAATAATGTTTTGACAAACCTAAGGCGGCAGTCAAAACCACCACCTTTATTAACCTTAAGCCAGTGGTTCTGACATACCACCGCTTTAGAGATTATTGAACCGCTTTGGATCAGTCATCGAGGGTGGCAGTCTTTGTTATTTAACCTGGTAGTCTTGATCTAGGCCGACAGCGGCTTAGGGGGCAGACTAATGATCACCGCCTTAGATCCAAGGCAATGGTCTAAAGGCCTAAGCCGGCGGTTATGCGACCGCCACCTTCGACTATTTTTCTTGTAGTGTTTATTTGTTTAAGAAATGGTATAAAAGTTATTTTATTGTAGCTTTAATGTCAATTTTAATGGCTACTAAAATGGTCATATTTGTGCATTTTATCAATCTCTAATTGTAAGGGTAGAAAACGTAACTTCAATTATTACTTTCCACCTCATTTAATCACCCACTCAGGTGAATTTTTGGATTGCCCCAACCTGCCCAAGTATTTGACCATTGATGGATCTCACTGATTAGCATATCAAAGATAACCTAATCCAACACCTAGTGTAGTACTATAATTAAGTTCAGGGTTATGTGTAACTTTTCAGTTTTACCTATCTATCTCCAAGGTCTAGGGCACAACTAGAAATTAGTCTGGGTTCAATGCTTCTGATAAACACCCACTGGCTATGCTTGGGGTCTAACCCTAGCAGCTGAGACCAGCCGCTCCAACTCCTTGGCAACACCCCGGTGTCAGCCTTATCAAGATAAACTCCCTAAGTTTATCCAATGGTTGTGAACATTGTAAACTAACACGAGTCTCTTAAGTGTCCAGTTTAAGGGTTAATTCATAGAAACATACCAATATTAACATGAAACAACTATATACTTTGTTTATTTACAAATAAATATTTGTGTACATCAATCTGATTGAAGCTATGGGCATACACTATCTAATAGGTGAGGTCCTCAGCCTGCAATCAGCTCAACGGTCCTACCTCTTACTATTGCAATCTGACTTCGTCATGATCTATTTGCTTCCAGTCGTACTGGTCTTCCTCCTTCCCGCACAACACTTGAGTTTCTTCAGCGTTCATGTATTTTTGTGCATGCTTCTTGTTAGAGTGGGCGGATGATTCTTTTATAGGAAGAATCTGAACATCGACGAGCATAGCCCATTCATGATAGCAGCCATGACCACTAACTGATCCAAGGTCTGAACCTGAAGAGCTTCAGTGTTAAATCTTGCCAGATAATCCCTCAGGGTTTCTCCTTCCTTCTGCCACATTTGCATGAGGTTGGCCAAGGTCTTCCTGTGTCTTTGGCTGGTGGTGAACTGCACTAGAAACTACACTTCCAATTGCTCCCAAGTTGCAATGGATCGCGGTGGAAGTGAGGTGTTCCAAGTTTTGGTGACTCCCTGGAGGGTTAGGATGAAGGCCTTGCACATGAGGCCTTCAGACAAGCCATGCAACATCGTTATTGCCTTGAACCCTTCAAGGTGGTCGTTAGGGTTCGAGGCCCAATCATATTTTTTCTATGGTGGGGGTCACCATTCGATGCAAGGGAGCTTACCTACGACCTCTTGCACGAAGATAGGCTCTTTCGAAGAGCATTTTTCTGTTGGTCGGTTTGCTAGAAGGGGCTGCACTGCGATTTGCTTGGCTACATTCTAGCTCAGCAAACCTTTCCCGTAGGTTCCTAATATCAGTGCTTGGTCAATTGGGGCAGTGTTTATGGACTTCTCTACCTTGGGCATTGCTTCCCAGTCTTTGATTGATCTAGATTTAGCTATCGAAACTAGAGACTGTTGTAGGCATTGGTCAAGTTGTTCTTTAGCAGGATTTTGGCGCCATAGTGATGAGACCTACTATGAGCATCATGGGCCCGAGGTCATGGTTGAGAGTCAGAATTCCAAGATGGTTGAGGGTGCTCATGGTCTGCTCAGGTCTTTAGTCGATTTGTATGATGCCTTTTGGGGTCCTCAACATGAGGATCAACCATCGTGGGCACTTGCACGACAGGGTGAGTGGATCGGATGGGGGGACTTGTCCTAACTATCCCAGTTAGGGGTGAGCATAATTTAGTTAAATCTGAAAAACCAAACAGTAATTTCGGTTTTGATTTCATCGGTTCGGTCTAATCGGTTATCGATCGGGTTCGGTTTTGATATTCGGTTTTTGTATATTTTGGGTTTCGGTTTTGGTTAACATATTTGTCAAATCGGTTAACCGAAAAAGTCGATTTAGTTTTATAATTATATTTTTAAATACTATTTATATTGTATTTTATAATTTATATTAATATTTAATTAATTTTACTTTATACATCGAAGATCAAACACGAACATGCAATTCCAATTTCCAATCCATAATCATAATGAGCAATAAAGTAAAAGTTTGACTAATTTACATATTTCACATGAAAAGTTTTCGTGGAAAACACTCAAAATAGGAAAACTCTTCGTCTTCCTTTGGATCCTTCCATTGTTCGTCGTCTGTTCCACAATCACACAGTCATACGGCGCTTCTAGAGTTCCAATTTCACAGTGCACAGTTTGCTATGCTTCGACGCTTCTAGAGTTCTAGTTCTAGACTCTAGAAGTCTAGAGCAGAGACAAAGACCAATCTCCAGAGTTGAGAGTCCTAGTCGCAGCCCCAAGCACTCTACATTATGCACTCGGGGACTTCCAACTGCCGCAGACTCAGACTTTCGACTTCCGCTACGCTCTTCCAGTCTTCTAGTGCTGAACTATTGTCGTCGTTCTTCTTCAGTTCTTCATCTTCACTGCCAGGCGCCAGTTATAGGCCTTACAGGCTTACAACAGAAGTCCAGTCCCGACTGCCGTTGAGTGTCGACTTTGTTCTTCTTTTTCTTCTTCTTCTTCTTGTTCTTCTCCAAAAGTCCAAAGTCTCGACTGTCGTCAGGGACTTCTGACTGCCGCAGACTCAGACTTCCGACTTCCGCTGCGCTCTTCCAGTCTTCCAGTGCTGAACTGTTGTCGTCGTTCTTCTTCGGTTCTTCATCTTCACTGCCAAGTGCCAGTTACAAGCCTTATAAGCTTACAACAGAAGTCCAGAGTCCCGGTTGTCGTCGAGTATCGACTATGTTCTTCTTCTTCTCCAGAAGTCCAGAGTCATAGCTGTCATCGAGTGTCGACTTTGTCTGCCGTCCTTCTTCTTCTTCTTCTTCTTCTTCTTCTTCTTCTTCTTCTTCTTCTTTGTTTTTGATAGAAGATAGACTGACTTTCTTCTAAGCTCCAGGTTCTGCTGTCGATAGAAGACTTGCTCTGACTACCGCTGCATCAATGCATCTTCCTCCAACTCCAGGTTTGAGGCTCTAGGCTCCGGTTCACCACAAAACAAAAATATTTCGGTTCTAACCGAAATAACCGAAAAAAATTCGGTTTAGTTTTTTTGGTTTTCAAATATTTTGGTTTCGGTTTGGTTTATCATATAACTAAATCGGTTTTTAGAATTTTGATTTTTTCGGTTTGGTTTTGAACCAAAAAAACCGAATGCTCACCCCTAGTCCCAGTGTTTCCATCACAACGAGTATGAAGTCGGCCTTCTGCTGCATGGCATTGAACTGGGTGGGGTCGACCGTCGTTTGAGGTTGGGCCTCTCACGACGAAGAACTACGAAGTGAGCAAGATCCTCGAGATGGAGAGCAAGCTCTAGGAGCAATCAAAGGTGTTTGTAGTCATGGTTATCTTCGGCGTACGGTAAGAGGTTAGGCAATCGACTTTTTATGCGTTTCCTACAAACGGTGCCAATTTGATGCTATCCAATCCAAGGTGGTTCGAACCAAGGATGACGTCAGATGATCCTATCAAATAGACGAAGCCGAGGTGGAAAGACAAAGTTGTACACTAAAGAGATTTGCAACCACAAGAAGGGTCAAAAGCCTAAGGCTCAGTTTGGAAGGAGTACAAATACAAATTTGTAAAGTGCAAAACCTTGTATTTTGTTTGTATTTGCACAATACATATTTGTATTTGTACTCCTACCAAACTGAGCCTAAGGAGTTATTCCTTGCGTAGGCACTCCGATGCTCAAGTCAATGATGAAGAGGGAGGTCGATTAGGACGAACTAAAGAGAGTAGGTTAGTTCCGACTGAGGTGAATGCAATGGGTGTTGAGGTGAATTGAGAACCAAAAGTCCCTTACCTTGAGTGGGGGTTCATCCGTATTGTAGTTGGATTAGGCCTGCAGGGTTTTTGGGATGAGGTTACTTACCAAGATCTTTTGATAGTTTCCCTTTCATCAGTAGAGTTTGCCTCCTTGTTTGTGTGAAATGCTTCTCCTGAGCGCGCTCTTTCGTTGCATGGTTACGGGTGACGGTGCTGACGTGGTCCGAGGAAGGGAGCCACGGAACCCGCCACATGGCATCCTAGGCTTGCTAAGACCCCACCCAAACACCTTCTTGAATTATGTTAATCAGGCCTTGCAAACAAAAAATTACATCAATGAGATGCGTAACTTGGCTTTGGATGCGATCATACTGAGAATACTCTAATATGAGATTCTATATAAGTCCGATTACTGTCGTTCCCAAAAAGGTGTCTGTTTTTTTATCTCTCATTTAAGTTAATCAATTAATTAGTTTATCTATATTTATGAGTTCTATATCAATTTTGTGAATTAAGCCTACTACAAAAATCAATTCGTTTATGGTGGAGGATTGGCCGGGAGAGTAGTGCTTTAGATTAAGAGGTAAATGCCAAGAAAGGAAGATATTGGGATTGAGGCTATGATGTTTGATGAATCTTTTTCTGTTCGTAAATCTGGTTATGATGCCAAAATGGAGGATGTGCAGCCTCACATCAATGTTATTGTTGAATATATGAATAACATCAGTGTGGAGGATTGTTGTTTTTTTTTCTGCATGAATATATGATTAAAAAGATAAAACTGAGCTTATCCGATGAATGGGAACTGTTAATTCTTTTATTGAGAATCAACTAGAAAAATTTAGAAGAGATTTATTGGGTAAACAATTCAGAAGAGATATTAGTGTTTAATATAAACTAATGTTGTGTGACTTGTCATTTCTTCACTGATATTAGTGTTTAATCTGAACTCATTGAGTCGTTGTATTCTGTTTCTATTATTAATTAAATATGTTGTTATTAATTCTTAGAAACAAAAATTAGGGTTTTGTACCAAACACCTACACAAATTCTAGAATTGATGCCAAATGGGGCATTTAATTGATCTCTACCAAAAAGAAGAAAGAGAACCCAACAACTCAAAAGGTAAGAAGTGAGAGAAGTGAGAGAACCCAAAAGGTAAGAATATTCATCTCTACCAACAACTCAAAAGGTAAGAAGTGAGAGAAGTGAGAGAACCCAAAAGGTAAGAATATTCATCTCTACCAACAACTCAAAAGGTAAGAAGTGAGAGAACCCAACCAAATAACCAACTTAAATCTAATATAAATAAACAAACTAAAAACTCATTACTTACTCAATTTCCAATACAACAAACTAAAAGAAACGGTATAGATCAAAAGAAGCAAGAGAACCCTTGAACATATCCAAAGACATTTCTTGTAGATTGACCAAACAATGCATACCGATATTCAATGTAAAGAAAGAATCACAGGGAAGAAAGAAAGGAAAAATAATTATTTAGAATTTGACTTTGAGCTTAATTGGCTTCATCACTTGTATGGTCGACCTTATAAGTTGTCCCTGTATATGGATGTTCTCCTCTTTCCATGAAGGCCAGGCACTGAAGCAATTTCATGCCGCCGTCCCATGTCTCTGTGCTTCATGACATCCATCCTTATCTTTGCCATTTGAGGAAAAGAGCAAATGACGAACCGAACAACGTTGGATTCTTTGTGGGTTGATTTTTCATATCTGAGTTATTATTTCTTTGAAATGGGAGATGAATATAAGGTGTAGAGGTCGACTATCATCGATTGTCTGGTTCAATCGGGTGTAAAAGAGAAAACAATGTTTACGCATGAAAGATGTAAATTCTATGGAATCTTAGAGGAAAAAGCCTAAGAGTCAATGAAGAATGTGACAAAAGCTTCATATTAATTCATGGTTATTAGGCCTTGTTCGTTATTTGGTAAGTTACTTATCCGAGTAAATCTTTCTTGGGAAACACTTGCTTGGATAAGTGCATCTACTCGTGTTCTTTTATTTCCCATGTAAATAAGACAATAACCATTTTAACCATAAAACCCATTATTAAATGGGCATTTTTGTCCCATTCCAGGTGGAAAAGTTATTTATCCACTTAGGAGATGGGTATCACTTATCCAAATAAGCGATGTCTGGAAAATAAACTTTCCCTGGTCCCTACATAAATCTAAAAAAAAAAACATGGATTTCTTGGTCAATGGGAATCAAAATCCCATTGACCAATTTTCCCCCTCTCAAAATTAAAAAAAAAGAACGCTCTCTTAGATGTAAAAACCTCTTAAATAAATATAAACAGCATAAAAAACAATAACAGGAGAGTATGGTGGTCCATATGCTGCTCTCTCCCTCCCCTTTCCCACCTATACATGGAAAACTTAAAATCATTAGCCTTGATTGAAGTAACACAGATGGAAAGGAGTTCTTGAAGATAATTTTGAATTTTAGAACTTAATGTAAATGGTAATGAGGTGGTGTGTATTCAAGTCGTAGATGGAAAGGAGATCTTGGAGCTAATTCTAAATTGCCCTTTTGTTTTTCCCTTCGTATTCTATCTACTTAGAGAGAGTCAAGCCACTGATTTTGTTCTGTAGCTAGGGTTTAGAAAAGCTGTACATGGGAAGGAGATCTTGGAGCTAATTCTAAATCGCTCATTTGTTCAAACCAGTGATTTTTTCCCTGTATTTTGGTGTCATTGGAGCAAGCAATCTGCATCTAGAACAACGAGCCATCTCCCAAAGTTGCTCATCTTCCAAGGTTTTCTCTTATTAACTATCTACACATAATGGAGATTAGGGATGGCAATAGAGCGGGTTCAGGGAGGGTTTTGTAAATTCTAAACCCTATCTACCTCCCTAAACCTCCCAACTCGTACCCTCCCCAAAACCCGTAGCGGATAGGATTTTGAGAATCCAAACCCTCATCGCACATGAAAGTACAAAACCTTCCCTGACCCTACCTTCCCCGCTAAGGGTAGGGGCGGATTGGGTTTAAAACCCATACCTAATTTCTTATTATTTCTTGTCATATACAAGCAATAAATAAGTAAAATAATATAAATAAACATCAATATATCTAATTATTTGATTAAGATATGTAAAAAACACATAAACTAGCAACTATCTTTCACATAAAATTCAAAATATTATTAAATTCAATACCCAAGTACATAAAGTTCATTTGCTTTCCAACCATTTGCTGGTCAGGGAGGGTTGGGTTTAGCCTAGTACCATACCCTACCCATACCCATACCTGCCCCATTGGGGAGGGTAAGGGTAGGGGCGGGTACCCCGGGTATTGGTTTTCCTGTTTTTCCCTTCCTTTCCCTATCTTTTCCTTCAAACCAAACATAGCCTAATGGAGATTGCTCATCTTTTTCAATCTATTTTCACTATACCAATGCTTTTTTATTTGTCACGGTACTGTATAGTTGATCATGGTTTGGTTCTAATCTTTTGGAAGCGTGCCAGCAATTATATGATCATTTAAAATACTTCTAGGGGAGTTCTTCTCACTTTGGACGTTTGAAATTAAAGAGGTTTTTTTTTTTTTTATCGTCTTTTCTGTTCATATATTTTTTTGCTCTGCTTTCACTTCTCGACGATTTGTTTTTTGCCATAGTATTGTGTAGCAACATGTCATACTAGCAGTTCTCTCATCCTTGGAAGCTAGCAGTTCTATGATGGTTATTTGTCGGGTAGAGAAGACGATGTAAATGGTTATATCGGGTCGGGTTAATTTGCAATCTGAACTTTTGTTTGAATGGCCTACTGAACTGTCACTAGTTTATAATAACGATTAAATATAATATTAAGGAAAATAAATTAGTTATAATACTAAAATTTTAGTACTATATTACTAACAGGTCAGGTTAATGAATATTTTGGGTTGACGATGATTTGCAACTAGGATCCCATGATTTTGGTCACCCCGGCAGTAAAGGATCGTTTTCAATCATCTTGATCCGATTTCTGAGATGGTTGCACAGAAATTGACGGATTAATAAGATGATACTAGAGGTTCAGATCCAAACCAGATTCGACCCTCACCTACCTAACAATGGATTTCCAAATCTAATAATTAATTACTATGTAAATTACTAAATAACCAGATTATTGTAATTTACTTACTGAAAATTACTGTATAAATTTGTATAAATTATTAGTAATTATTAATTACCAATTCAGGGAATTATGCAATTCAGAAAGTTATTATTTATTTTTAAACTATTATTATTTATTAATGATCACTACATTTAAATATCCACAAACTTTATAGTAATTTTTACAAAATAATTTTGGTAATTATAAAAATAGTTAAATTTGGTAATTAGTAATCATTGCATTCAATTATCCATAATTTTTTTGTTGTTATTGCAAAATATTTTTGGTAATTATTAAATTAGTTAAATTAATTTGGGTAGTTAAATTCATTTGTGAAATATTTTGATATTTTTAATAATTACTGATATTATTGAATATATTATTCAGTAAATATCAACACTTAAACTATAATTTTCCATAATTTTGGAAAATTGGAAAAATTAATTACTGAAAGTTACTTTCTGAAAAATACTGATTTTGGTAGTTTAATTTCAAATGTTTTGATAATTTAATTTCAGTAATTTTTGAAAATTAATTATTGAAATCCATAATTACTGAAAAATGAATAAGTGATATGAATAAATATCAATTTAGTAATTAAAAATTATCAATAAATTTTGAGTGGAAAATTTGTTTAAATAAATATAAATTTGTTTTTTACATTTTCAATAATTTTGGTTAGTGTATTAATATTGAATGATGTTATTAGATAATAATTAAAAATTTTCAATAATCTTTTAGTGGAAAATTAATTTCAATAAATATAAATTTATTTTTTATATTTTTAGTAATTTTGATCTTTAATATAATTTTCAGCAATAATTAGTGATTTTATTTAGTTAGTTTAGTGAAATTTAAATCATAAAATTTATAATGATTCAAATAAATAATTGGAAAGTTTTAATAACTTCCATAACTATTGGATACTACGTTTATAATTGCCATGATTATTTGGAAGTATATTTTTGGGTTCATGGGGTGATCCCCTATAGGAATGGTAATGAGCGGATTTGGGGGGGGAATCATACTCCCTCTCCCCAACCCCAAGTTTAAATTAATACCCATCCCTGAGCCTGATTGTCATTGGGGAAAAATTTTAGTTTCCACCCTTGGTCCTTGACAGAGACAGGTTTCCATTGGGGACCCAAATCCCCAAATATTTAAATAAAAAATGAAAAATATTTATCTAAAATATAGGAAAAAGTTAAATGCAAATAATATTTTAAATATATTTTTTATATATAATATAAATAATATTATCAAATACATAATAATGTTATATATTTAATATAATAGACACATATATAATTAGGGTTGGGGCTAGGCGTTGACTTCACTCCCCATCCTTGCCTGGTTGGGGAGGCCGGATACCCAATGGGATGGGGAAAATTTCCATCCCTACCCCCGAGTTGTATAGCCCAGTAGCCCTATAGTGCAATTAGTTTTAAGCCCTATAATCCTTAACATCTTTTTTCCATGCATTGCATGTGGGCCCACTATGTGTATGTGCGTGTGTGTGTGTATATATATATATATATATAGATAGATAGATAGATAGATAGATAGATAGATAGATAGATAGATAGAGAGAGAGATAGATAGAGAGAGAGATAGATAGATAGATAGATAGATAGATAGAGATAGAGAGAGAGAGAGAGATTTGGACACTACAAACACAGTGAGACAAGGCCAATTTTGGTTGTAACCCACAGAATATCTAAAGAATTAATATCTTGATTCTATGTGATCTTATAAATAATGAATTTGATCTTTTTCTTAATGAAAATACTGATATTTCTGAGGCTCGTGAGTTTGTTTGCTTTGGTGTAAATACATGAGAGTGAGGTAGGAAGCAAGATGTGATCCTCAATTTATGTGTAAAGAGAATTATGATAAGAGGAAGGTGGTGCAAATTTTATATAAGTTTTTTGGTTGCAAAGTTTACAATTTCAATGAGTGCAAATGAGATAAAAAAAAATGCAAATTTTACATTTGGTAAAAATGCAAATCATAATTACAAATAAACAGATGTAAGAACTTGGAGTGTAATTTGTATCTGATTCAGGTTTGCTTTGCAAACAAATACGAACCTGATGCATTCCCTAACTAATGTAAATAAACTATTCTACCCAGAGGTTTAAGAGTGTAGAATATATATGAGAGAGATGATCTCATTGATATTATTACAGATCTTTGTAAAACTAAATGTAATAAATATGTTTTTGTAAGATCTTGCATTGCCGTTTACCTTTAATGTTTGGGCCAATCCTCTTTTAGTTTTACCATGGGTTAGAGTAAGTAATCCTCAACGTAAGCCTTTTTAAATGCTTGTATTTTTATTAGAATATAGGGTAAAATATTGAAAAAAAACTACCATGAGATTTCACTTTCACAAAAGTCTCCCCTGTAGTATTGGAAAAACATGCAAGTACTTCCTTTACTTTATTGTCTTGGATGGAAAATGTTGACCTAATGCGTTAGTTTTCGAAAGTACCCGTTTTACCCTTATTTCTATCAATGGAGATAGAAATTAACTAAAGTACCCCAAAAGATTTTTTTCACTTTTTAAGAAAAATCCCAAAGCAGATTGCAAAGAATAAAGTTATTTTACTCTAAAAACATTAGGTCTAGTGAAGTCTAGAAAGAAAATCTGGCATTTTGAATTATATTGAAAATAAACATGGTGTAATAAGTTGTAAGGGTAATTTCATATATTTGAAGTCTCCATTGCTAAGTATATGTTTGGTATGGCTTATGTTTATTAAATAAATGTTTGTATTTGATTTGTATATGAGAAAAAGTGGTTGGTAAAAGTTTTTCTGGTTTTTGTTGACAATTAGGTGCCACATAAGTGGAACAGTAAGTAAATACTTTTTGTGTTGGGGAAAACGTTAAAATGAAGCTTCCCCCAATGGTTGGTTTGCACGTAAATCAAGACAAACATTTATAAGATAAATAGGTGTACAAAATAGCATAATGGGACAAATAGCCATATGACAATGACATGTCACCCTTTAACAAATAAACGGAAGCCATACCAAACACCCTATAAGAATCTGAGACAAAAAATGAAAGAAGTAATTGCATGTTTTTGTAAAACTATAGAAAAGGTTTTTGTTAAAGTGAAACCTCGTGGAAATTTATTATGATTGTAAGAGACTTTAGAGGACATTTTTACATTTTACCCAAGAAAATAAATAACACTTTGCTAAGCTCAAGGACATTTAGGGCTTTGTTTTGGAGGGCTGATGCTATGACTGAGCTACTTTAGGAGAAATTTCAAGCTTCCAGTTTGCTTCAAAGAAGCTGAAATGGTCTTGTTAATTCTTCAAGCCAGCCCTCTCAAACAGGCCCTTTGTGGAAGACCATATTTTTGGTTGAAAGATAGTTGGCTGCATAGTGGGGCCCACCTCATAAGGAAGCCACTACATGAAAACCTTTGGGAGGGCTGAAGTGCAGTGGCTTCTAGTTGTTTGTGCGGGGTTCACATAGGCAGATCTATGTTTGGTGGGGTTTTTACTATTTAGTCTACCCCAACAAATCTTAGCTCCACCTTATAATTGGGGTAAGTGCCATTTTGGAATTGATGCCAATATATGGGTTATAGGTGGAGGTATTTGAAAGTTTGAATTGTTGTAAGTCTGCAGTGAAATTCAGAATTCTGAGGTGGAATGCACTCTAAAAATCCCAAAAATTTTAATTATCTTTTTGTAAGAGCTGATTTGGTTGTTGATTAAACAACTGAAGGACTGTCCACTTCAGCATTTTTTTCCCCATAAATGCGTTACCAAGATTAACTGATTTCTCAGACTTCTTCAAAGATGTTATTTTTGTATTGTTAGATGTTTTCTCTCTTTAATTTTTAATCTTTAATCTTTAGTATTTAGCCTTACATTTTAAGTCTTTATTATTTACTCTTTAAATTTTTTTTTTAAGTTTATATTTCTTAAGTTATTTTTTTTAGTTCGGCACTTTTATTTATTTTTTGTCTTTTGAAATTCCAGTTAATTTCAGGGTTCACCCAAGTTGGCCTATATTGATCAACCTAACTCGTTTTAGGGTCGAGATATAGCCTTTGCTGACCCTACCCAAAATTTGAACCAATTCGAAATAGCCTTGACCCGACATGAACCTGATGATGCGCAATTTGGAAGCTCCTAATAGGAGAATTGCCTGGACGTACTCGCGTGGTGAGTTAGATCAATCTGCAAAACAGTGCTCAGAGGGACCGGGGTGGAAGACCTAGTGAGGTCGCTCCGATGCTTAAGTTAGTATTCTATGTGTTTGCGAGATAAGTATTAATGCTAGAGAGCTTGGGTGCAAGTAATCGTGTGTACTTTTGCCTTAAGGATCAATGCCTTTATATAGTTGTGTAGCTGTGAGTCCCACGGAAAAGCCCCAGGATCTTCGGGATAAATGGATAAGATCCATTTTGTTTCTGAAGGAGAGCGATGAGCTAGTTGATAAGGTTTATCTCTTCCCTCCGATTCGGTCGGAGTGAGGATAAGTCCTGTTAATGAGCGTTGTGATCCCGGAGGGTTCGGAGTCCGTTGAAGAAGCTTTCGGAGTTGGTCACATGGCACTTTGGTTTTTTGGCCCCGAACTAAATTTGGGGCCGAGGTGCCTTTACGCCAAGGTGCCGTTATGCTAAGATGATCTTACACTGAGGTTCTCAAGCCCCCGAGCTCTGAGCTGCTGACAAGGCTCCCTTGCTGAATTGTCATCCTACTGGATGATCGCATCCATGTGACATCTACTTACTAGGTCGTGCCAAACAACCCTCCATCAATTGCCCCCCCACTCCTTGTGCCAGGGGTCCTGACTTGGCGCGGGGAGTTCATGACGAGCCCAGGTGGATTTGACACGAAGTCTAGATGATATGGAGGGCGGACCGTTGGTCGGACCTGTTCAACCATTCGGCTTAACCAGAAAGTGACCCAGATCATGTCTCGTCTACGCGCGAACGTTACACTATTTATAAACTCTGCAGACGTCAAAAGACGCTCTCAACCGATTTTGTCCTCGAGTAACGTGTAGCCAGTTTTCATGGGAGCTGTTGGATCATACAGATCACAACCATCAATTGCCAGATGCGGTGGATTATAAGTAGGGGCCGAAGGGCTCATTATCCTCGCCATAAATCGTGTAAATGAGCTTTCTTGAGATTGCGTCGAAGTCCTTCAGCTCGCCATTCTCTCCCCTTGTGTCCGAGGTCGTCACCGCCTTCTTTGGTGAGTTCATCTTCTTGTTCTAGTTGTCCCCTTTTCCTTTTTCTTAATTCTGTCCAATATGTCTAGCGTTAGCACAGATAGGCTACTTAGTGATTCTAGTGAGTCCGGGGGTGCCGAGGTGCGGTCCTCATCTCCCATTGGTGAGGCTAGCTCTTCGCTAAAGAGCTCCTCTTTGAACCTTTCAGGAGAAGTGCCTTTACCCGGAGTTGGGCCAGCACGGTTTGAGGAACTTGAATCTCAGGCAGAGCGGCTGACCTCTGGAGAGGGGGTCTTGTCTTCTACTCAAGGCCGGGATCCGGACAACTTCGGTCCTTCCACGATGACCTCAGACAGATTGCTGTCCTTAATAGCTCGTTACCGTCTCCCCAATACCCTCGTCTTCAGCATTCCTTTGGGTTAGTACCCTTGAATTCATGACCATTATCAGCTCGCAGTCTTTGAGGAGCCACTCATAGCTGGGTTGCGCTTCCCGCTCCACCCCTTTATCATAGAAATTATTAAGTTTTTAACGTCACAATTGATCAGCTTCACCCGAACTTCATCCGTACTATTGTTGGCACGATCTCACTCTTCCACGAGTATAACCGTCCTCTCTCCCTTGATACCTTTAGCTCGATTTATTCCATTAAGAAAAATTCTTCTTGTCTGCTCGGCGACACCCGACAAAGTTACTATATCTCACCTCGCCCCGAGTTCATGGTTATGTTCAGTAACCCAAACAAGGTATCAACTTGGAAGAGAATGTACTTTTTTGTTTGGAACCCGAAGGATGGCCATTCCCGACTCACTGGCGAGTGGCCATTAAAGATCCCGGGGTGAGGTTGGATGCAGAGAGCAGGGTGGTCATCCATTCTTGGAGGGACCTTGGCCTAGAGATGGAAGATTTCCTAGCTGAGGAGAAGCTTGTGCGAGTTGGGCTGAGTCCTCCTGGTAGACCTCTACCGAGGCACACACATTACTTCTCTCTTTTTCTCTTATTTGTGCTTACTTCAGTTCGTAGCTGACTGAGAAAGATTTTCTCCCCTTTTTTTTTGTAGGAGCTATGACGGGTGTCGATGCCACTAACCTCTTGAAGAGTGTTCCGAATAGGAAGAAGAGAAAGGCCTCGAAAAGATCCCGTTGAGTGGAGGCTACCTCTTTGGTTCCTGCCGAACCCGAGGTCGCAGCGCCAGAGTCTACCACAACCGAGCTCCTAGGGGAGGATGTTCGTCCCCATCCTCCAGTTGTTGACCTGGAGGAAAATAAGGGTGAGGAGACCCCACCCCGCAAGCCTTAAGGTACTTTAGTGCCAAAGCCTCAGCCCCCCTCAACAAAGGAAAGCATAATGGCTTCGAGGTTTGGGCTCCTTAAGAGAAAAGACGCAGTGTTTCCTACGGATGTCACGGAGTGGGCTGACATGCCAACAAGTCCGCTCAGAGGAAGAGTAGCCAACTACTATATGGTGGTAAGTAACCTACCTCTTCACCTATTCTATTATCCTTTTCTCAATGATACTTACGCTTGCTTTCCTTTTTAGGTGAACTCTGCTATCCACTCGCTAGTCTATCAATCTGAGATCCGTTTGAAGCGAGCTCAAGAGGCTGAAGAGAACGCCCAAAAGCTTTACCGTGAGTTAGACTTAGCTCGGGGTGAAATTCTTAGAGAGAAAAAAGGAGCTCGAAGCCAAGAGGAGTTGATTCTATTGCTAACGGAGGAGAAGAAGAAGCTCAAGGGGGAGAAGGAAGCTCTCCACCGGGAGAATGAAAACCTTGAGGCAATGATCAAGGAGCTTACCGAAATCTTCGACACTGCAATTCAGGAAAGAGATTGTGTCGTTAAGGATTTCAAGGAGTCCCTCGAGTTTCACAACCTCCAAGTCGGGTACGGTTCCAGCTTGTATCGATCAGTCTTCAAGCTCTGCAGGTGGCTGATGCGATAGAAGTTCCCCGAGCTTAATCTTGGATCCATCTCCTTGTCTTTTGTTACTCCAGAGATGGCAAAGGAGGCCGACGAGGAACCTGACTCCTTAGAGGGAGAAAGTGATGATGAACTCCTCGAAGTGAGACCGTTAGAGGAGATAGGCCAAGACGACGTGGAAGAGAACCACATGGAGACCGACTTACCTACTGGAGGAGATTCTAGAAAGTATGATGTTTGAACTTGCCTCTTTTCTTGGACCCCCCATATATAGTGTATGTCCCAGGCCTCTGAGCTCGGTTGTAGTAGCTGTTGCTTTCCTTTCTATATGTTGTTTTTTTTTTGCCATGTACTCAGAATTTTTGTTAATGGAGCATAGTGATTCAAAAAACCTTATGTGTGCAAAAATTTTTCCAAGTGTTGGTTATCCCGAAGTGCCGAGCTAACGAGTTGGACTCCAAGTAGGAATAACCCGGTATTGTTGTACACCGAGGTGGATGGACACTGTAGGTATATACCCGACTTGTCTATGCACGGGCTACTCACTTGCCCAAGCTGAAGAGGCGACTGAGACTTGTTGCACCTATGCCAAAGAGGCGACTAGGACTTATTATGCCTATGCCGAGGAGGCGACTAGGACTTACCTGCCCAAGCCAAAGAGGCGACTGGGACTTGTCTGCCTATGCCAAAAAGGTGACTAGGACTTATTGTAGTACCGAGATCTTCTGTCAGCTTGACACCATGGCTCTTAGGCTTCTGGGAGTAACTCATAGTCCTCTCTCTAGCTCGTCATCATTTTGACCAGTTCGGTGGTCCCATGGACTTAGAAGGAATTTTACATTGGAGTCGTAGACTCATAAGTAGTACCTTCTTAGGTTGTCTATGTTCCATGCTCGAGGTACCTTCTTCCCTTTCAAAGTCTCGAGCTCATACGAGCCTTCCTCGAACACCTACCTTACATGGTACAGAGCTTCCCAGTTCGGTTCGAGCTTACCCACGCCGGGCTCAGGTACCATAACTTTTTGGAGAACTAGGTTGCCGACACGAAACTGCCACTTCTTGACCAGGCGCTACAATACCGAGCTACTCTATGCTAGTATGCCACAGTCTGGATGTAGGCCAGGTCTCACACCTTCTTTATCAGGTCTAGGTTGGAACGAAACTCGTCGTTGTTTGCTTCCTCATCATGGGCCTCAAGTCGCAATGTGGGTACCTCAACCTTTGCTGGGATCACCGACTCTGTACCATATGTGAGGTTGAAGGGTGTTTCATCTATCGCGGTCTTGATAGTAGTTCAGTAGGCCCAAAGGACACTTAGCAACTCGTCCACCCACAATCCCTTTGCTCGGGGTAGGCGAGCTTACAATCCCCGAAGTATCGCCCTATTAGTTACTTCTGCCTATTCGTTCGCTTGAGGGTGTGCCACTAAGGTAAAGTTTTGCTGAATCCCCATCTTGGCGCACCAATTTTGGAACTTGATATCTTCGAACTACTTCCCATTATTGGGATATCAGCACCCAGGGTTGTCCGAAGCGGCATACTATGCTCCTTCAGAAGAAATTCTGTATGTTACGAGATGTGATGATTACTAGGGGCTCGACTTCCACCCACTTCGTAAAATAATCTACTGCCACAACCAGGAACCTCCTCTGCCTGGTTGCTAGTGGAAAAGGACCGAGGATGTCGATTTCTCACTACGCGAAGGGTCATGGGCTAGTAAGGTATTTCAAATCGGCACCAGGTTGGTGGTGGATATTGGCATGCCTCTGACATCTGTCACACCTCTTGACGAGCTCGAGTATGTCCGCCTTCATTGTGGGCCAATAGTAGCCTTGTCTTAACACCTTTTGTACGAGGGCTCTGCCCCCCAAGTGTCCACCGCATAGGCCTTCATGGGTGTCGCGAAGTATGAGCTCAGCTTCTGAGGGTCGCAAGTAGTGCAGGTAGGACAGCGTGAAGGAACTCCTGTACACCTATCCGTCTATGAGGACGTACCTGGCTGATTGATGCTCTACCCTCCGAGCTGCATTATGAACTACAGGTAGGGTCCTATGGAGCAGATAATTGGTGAGCGGGTTGATCCAGCTTGGTTCTGCTTACAACAAGGGAGCGACCTCTTCTGCCCCCCCGAGAATGCGGGGCCGAGGTAAGTCATCTATGTACATAGTTCGTGTAGTGTTGCCGCTCGTGCTCGCTAATCGTGATAAGGCATCGGCCTCAGTGTTCTCGAAACTCGGAATTTGCCTAATAAAACTAGAGATGAAGCTAGGTAGGACCTCTCTGACTTTGGCTAGGTAAGCTACCATAGTGGGGTCGCGGGCTTCATAGTCGCCAATGACTTGGTTGACCACCAGTTGTGAATCGCTGCATACAATAAGGTGCTTTGCTCGCATTTCCTTTGCTAAGTTCAGCCCGATAATCAATGCTTCATACTCGACCTCGTTGTTTGATGCCTCGAATCCGAACCAGAGAGCATGCTCTAGCTTCACCTTGCTTGGGTCGTACAGTATCAGTCTCGCACCACTTCCTCGCTGGTTGGATGAGCCATCAACGTAGAGGATCCAGGGATCCTCGTTCCAGGTCGGTACTACTTTGACCGGGTCCGGTACCGCACTGGTTGATGCCTCCGACGTGTGAGTGAACTCGGTCAGTTTAGGGGCCAACATGCTAAACATGCACTCTGCTACGAAGTCCGCCAAGACTTGGGCTTTGATTGCTGGTCGTGGCTCGAATCGGATGTCGTACTCGCTCAGCTCGATGGACCACTTCGTTAATCTTCCATACACCTTGGGCTTGAGAAGAATCTACCTCAGGGGTCTGTTGGTGAGGACAACGATAGTGTGGGCCTGGAAGTACGGGCATAGTTTCCGGGCTGCTATGACCAGTGCGAATGATAGTTTTCTCGATCACCGGATACCTAGTCTCTGCATCTTGCAAAACTTTATTAACATAGTAGATGGGTTGTTGGACTCGATCTACTTCTTTGATTAGTACCGAACCAACTACTTCGTCACTTGCGGAGAGGTATAGTTTTAACTCGTCCCCTTTTTCAGGTCGAGTTAAAACCGATGCAGTACTTAGGTACCTTTTTAGTTCGTCAAAGGCGAGTTGGCACTCTTCGGTCCAATTGAAATTCTTGCTCTTTTTTATTGCTTTAAAAAATGGTAGGCATCGGCTCACCGATTTGGACATGAAACGGCTTAGGGCAGCTACTTGGACAGTCAGCCTCTAGACTTCTTTTTTTTTTCTAAGGTGGTCTCGTATCTAGGATTGCCTTTATTTTTTTTTGGGTTGGCTTTGATGCCACGTCGATTGACTATGTAGCCTAGGAATTTACCCGAAGTGACTCCGAAGACATACTTATTCGGATTTAATTTCATATTATATCTTCTTAAAATTTGAAAAATGTCATTTAAATCATTGAACAAAGAGTTCGAAAATTGGGTCTTCACGACCATGTCATCAAC
The DNA here is from genome assembly GCF_055504915.1 of Nelumbo nucifera. Lineage (NCBI taxonomy): Eukaryota > Viridiplantae > Streptophyta > Magnoliopsida > Proteales > Nelumbonaceae > Nelumbo > Nelumbo nucifera. The sequence continues at coordinate 52,331,173 of NC_142655.1, read as the reverse complement.
ATGACATTCTACTTTATTGCTAATTGGCGGCTCAAAAACTTTATTGACAAGGTGGTGGGATGTGGCCCCAATATTTTTCAATCCAAAGGGCTTAACCTTATAAGAGTATAGCCCGAGATCAGTTACAAATGTGGTCTTGTCCTAGTCAACAGGATCCATCCTAATTTGGTTATAACCAGAATAGGCATCCAGAAAACTCAGCAACTCGTGCCTCGAGGTCGCGTCCACTAGGCGGTCAATCTTGGGCAATGGGAAGTAGTCTTTCGGGCAGGCTCTATTCAAGTCGGTGTAGTCGATGCCCATGCGCCACTTGCCGTTGACCTTCTTCACCAGAACCGAGTTGGCCACCCAGCTCGGGTAATGGACTTCCTTGATGAAGTCCGCCGCGAGGAGCTTCCCGACCTCCTCATCGACTACCCTCCGTTGTTCCGGGGCGAGGTTGCGTTTCTTTTGTCTTACTGGCTTGACTAAAGGGTCGACATTAAGCTTGTGAGTTATTATTTTAGGGTTAATCCCGGGCATCTTTGTCGCGGACCAAGCAAAATTATCTAAATTTTTAAGTAAAAAACTTACTAGTTGAGTTCGAAGTGGCTCGTTGATTGCAGCACCGATCTGAAGAGTTCTGGTCGGTTTGGTGTCGAAAACCGGTATGTGGACCGTTTCTTCTGTTGGGGCAGCTCGTTCCTCTGTATGTTCCGCTGGTTGTTAGAGCTCGAGATCCTCCACCAGTTTTTCTTTTCCTTTTAGAGTGGCCACGTAACATTTATGGGATTCAAGCTGGTCACCTCGCACGACCCCCACGCCGTAATCAGTTGGGAACTTCATTGCTAAGTAATAAGCGGACACTATCGCATGTAGAACGTGTGTGATAGGCCGACCTATGATCGCGTTGTAGGGGGATGGAGTCCCAACCACCAGGAAAGTGTGCTCGAATCGTACAATGTTTGGTTCCGTTCCTGCTTCCACTGGTACTGTGACCCGACCAAGGGACCTCTTCCCCGTTAAATCCTACCAAGGGTGCGTCTGCTAGTTTTAGGTTGCTCTGATGTAATTGCAACTTATTGAGGTCTCCTTGAAGAGGATATCCGTTGAGCTGCCCAAGTCCACAAGGATCCACTTCACTTCGAAGTCATTGATTCTATGCCTCACGACTAAGGCATCATCATGTGGATATTGAATCCTACACGCCATCCTCAGTGAAGTAGATAGGTTCTTCGAGTCAAGGTCGCTTTGGTGGGTTTTCACCTTCATTCTCCAATTCACAGACCGAAGTCCTTCCAGTTGCAGATGTACATCCCGCAATGATGGACCCACCGATGATCATATTGATCACTCTGCAAACTGGCCTCTCCTCTGGTAGCTGTCGAGGTGGTTGCTCATTCTACCTGCTAGTCTCGGGGGCATTCCTCCTTTGGTCCCCTGGATGATCCCCCTGTCAGTCTGTCTGCCCCCTCTCCTCTCGCAGGATGTAATTCTTCAAGTACCCACGGCGGATAAGCTCTTCGATCTCGTTGTGGAGATTCCTGCAATTTTTCGTGTTGTGTCCATGATCTCAGTGGAAATGGCAGTAGACATTCGGGTTTCTTATTGCCAGGTCTCCCCTTAGCCTGGGCGGCCATCTGACAAAGGAGGAGTCCTTAATGGCCATTAAGATCTCTCCTCGCTTGGCATTCAGAGGTGCATAGTTCATTTTCTCTACTGATAGAGTCTTGGAACGCCGACTTGACTTGTGGCCGCGCGAGGGAGACCTGCTTCTTGACTTGCTTCTTTCCCTGATTGAGGACTTGCTCTTCTTTCTTTTCTGCCCCCTGTTGCTCATCTCTTCATTCTCTCTCTTCCTCTTTTCACCCAGTGGATTATCAGCCTTCTTGTTAATTTCCTCCTCGGTACCGATGAACTAGTCTGCCAACTTAAGGCACTCGGTGATATTTTTTGGTTTGTTGGCTACCACATCCCACTTGAACTCTCTATGGGTGATTCCTTTCTTTGCTACAATGAGACACACCGCTGGATTGAGGTCCGGTATCTACAGGCAAGTGTCGTTTAAGCGCTTGATGTAGCTTCTGATTGACTCTCCTTCCCTCTAAACCACGTTCAGAAGGCTCTCTTGCGACTTTGGGCATTTCTTGCTGGTAATGAAATGCACAATGAACAGGTTGGCAAACTGCGTCTAACTCTTGATGGAGCCCAGTGCGAGGTTCCTATACCAGGTCTGAACTACCCCCTGAATGTGGTGGAGAAGGCCACACACATGCAGGCTTTGTTAGCCCCGACTAGGTGCATCTTAGACTAGAAAGAATCCACATGATCATTGGGGTCGAACGACCCGTCATACTTATCTAGTGGTGGAACCTTGAAGTCTTTCGGCATTGGGGTTGCTAGGAGCTCGGGAGAAAGAGGAGATGACTGGTTAAGCAAGGGAGGTGCAGTCTTTGTTGCCATCGAGCTCACTTCTTCCCTTTCTTTAACTTGCTCTACTTGTTGGCTTGGCTTTGCTGGTGGACTGTTTCTGGCCGAGGAGTGACGAGTTTTGCGGCATCACCATTGTTGCTTCTTCACTGGCTCAACGTTGGTACTGCTAACCTCGGTCTAGTCTGGTATCTTGACATTGTCAGGAACATTGTTGCGAGGTGAGTCTTGGTTCTTTCTTGTCGAGTTCTCCTTGTTGTGGGGTTTGCACCGGCTATCAAGAGGCATTGAAGGGATTGGCTTCAAGTTCGTGCCTTTGGCTCCGGGCTGGTTGTTATCTCCCCATGACCCATTGTTCTCCTACTGGGATTGCCACAACTAGTTGGCCCTATTGAGCTGGCTGTCCTCAGGCCTATTTCTAGGGCTTCCTTGTGATACTGGAGGAGTGTGTTGACCGTCCCTCCTCCCACGAGGTGGAGTCTGGCCCTTGGGAGGTCCCCTCACCTCGATGGGGGGATTGGCGAACGTTTTGGCTGGTTCCGACCCCGTTCTGGTTCTACCCCTGGTGCAACCCTGTGTGCCGAGGTGGAATCGGCTGTTGGTTCGGCTGTAATGGTGGAAACTACTACTGATGCTGCTGGTATAGATAGTACTATTGATATTGTTGAAACTATTGCACCTGATGAATCTGGATCTGTATCGTCCGGACGCACTGAACAAGGTCTTGAAACTGGGAGTGCTCGACTCCAGGGGGATCACGGATGGCTCAGAGAAGGTCGTGCCTATTAGGGTGAGCGGAACGCTCACTTGTGGGATGCCTTGTGGTATAAACAGCGACGGGACCCTTGAAGCTGTAAGGGGTATAGTAAACTGACTGATACATACCGTGGGGCCTTGGGGAAAGGTTGATTGCTAATCTTGCCCCCCGGTGATGTTCATTTCGATGCTTTTCCTGGTGTTGCTGGAAGAATCCATTGAGGTTGGAGCAAAAAGTAGAACTGGAACTGAGATTGGGATGACCTTTTGATCGGTTCCCACAGACGGCGCCAATTGATGGTGCGCGATCTGGAAGCTCCTAGTTGAAGAATTGCTTGGACGTACTCACATGGAGAGCTGGATCAATCTACAAAATAGTGCTCAGAGGGACCGGGGTGGAAGACTTGGTGAGGTCGCTCCGATGCTTAAGTCAGTATTCTGTGTGTTTGCGAGCTAAGTATGAATGCTAGAGAGCTTGGGCACAAGTAATCACGTGTACCTTTGCCTTGAGGATCGATGCCTTTATATAGTTGGGTAGCCGTGAGTTCCACGAGAAAGCCCCGCGGTCTTCGGGATAAATGGATAAGATCCATTCCGTTTCTGAAGGAAAGTGATGAGCCAGTTGATGAGGTTTATCTCTTCCCTCCGATGACTGTGCCCCTAATGTTGTTGGTTCCAATTCCCATTTGTTTCAAATTCAGTTTTAGAAACCTGTGTTTGCCTAATATGCATATCCTCTTTTATGCCCATCTTCCGCTTATAAGGAATTTTATCTCGATTTATTTAGAGACATGATTGGGAAGGAACTGTTGAATCATGGTGTAAAAGCTCTGTGTAGGAGAGGGATCGGCTCCGACTGTCTTTGCGCTGTGGGAACTAGGGTTCCCTGAGCTTGAGTTCAAGGGCAGTTCTTTTATTTTGTTTTCTCCAAATCTCTCATAGGGTTTCTGTCCTCGGCCTTCAAGTACTTGAGATTGAGCGTATCTTAAAAGTATTAGAGCTATGCTCATGGGTCTCAGTAATTCTAATTCAAACGACCTAATGAAGTCATCTATCCCGATTTCCTTGTTCTTGAAAAATTCCATTGTCTTCCAAGTGTCTAGTATCAATTCCTTTATGCTTGTCATCTTCAAGAAAATTTAAGCCCTTTATCGGAATAGGGGCTCCACTGGCAGGCATTCGTCCACCTCGAATGCGAACTTTGAGTTCTTGAAGTGCTCTTTTAATGCCTTCAAGCCCTAAACTCGTCGGTGAGAGAAGGAGAGAGAGAACAGAGGTGGAGGGTGAGGTTTGAGAATGGAGAGAGAGACCAGAAGATTCCAATTTTCCTGAGAGGCATTGGAATTCCAGACCGGCACGTTCAGATATTCTAGGGTGAATTGGTGGGTATTGATTAGACTTGTGTGATCGCCAAACTTTTGTTGTTCGGAAGTTGCAGTGGCCGCCGTTGCTTATCAAAATCGCTGCCACTGCAGCAACTTTCGACAGTGGCAATGAATAATAAGAATATTTTAGGAATTTTAAAATAATTATCATTTACACGATGTTACATGTAAATGAAGTGACGAAAAATTAACGGCAAGGGAGGTTTTAGACAATTACTCGAAAACTTAAGGGTAACTTAAGACAATAGATAAACAGTAAGGGTACAATTTTTCAATTTCGTGAACAATAAGGATAATTTAAGAGATTTACCCATCAAAATATTGGTTCCTCTAAAAAAATTAAAATACTGCATGGGTCATATTATTTATTATGATCAGACCCATATATGTCATTTCTTAAGGTTCAGTTTGGAAAGAGTACAAATATAAATATGTACAATAAAAATAGATACAAAATAATACAAAACACAAGGTTTTATACTGTATATATTTGTATTTGTACTCTTTCCAAACTGAGTCTAATATAAATATGTACATTGACTGTGCATTCATTAACATTGAGTGTATGTTAAATCCAGATTTAAACCAATTATGATAAATCATTTTAATTTTCATTGATTCATTTTTATGTTTAACAAAGAAAGAATACTTAGTCCCATTACTTTTACTACATGCATGGTACAGTGAATGTACCATAGCTTTTGCCACATAAAGCTATCACAATTCTAGAGAGAACTATAACAAAACAATAAAAGACAATTTAGAAGGTAAATTTATTATTTATGCTATTATCAGATAGCTAGAGTAAAACCTCAGCAAAACAAGAAAGCATAATGAAGCACTCCATCATTATTTAAGACCTTATTACCAATGAGGTTGGCCTGGTTGATAGAGAGATGTGGAAAAAGACAAGAGAAAAGTTAAATTACCATGGAAATGGCTGAGCTAGAGGTGGAGGCGGAGGGTAAAATTGGATACAACCATTTTTGTTGATCCAACATGTTCTACGGGGATCTGTTACGTAGCACCAACATTTTTGGTTATTAGGTTTACATTGCATCGGAATACATGGGGGAATGTTTTAGCTTTACACCACCCTTCCTCTCCATGGGATCATTCTCCAAATTTGTTTTATGTAATTGAAGGGATGAGAGATCTATCGTATGGATGTCCAAACTATGCGGAATAAAGGGGGCGAATTTCAAAAATTTTTCTCTCCCTTCATCTGGGAATCGCATTCCCTATTTAGAAAATCATATTTTCAAGGATCCATCTTGAACCATAAACTGAATTAGATCTGAACCAAAAAGAGTAGGAGAGAGGTATACCTGATACAGAGAAATATTATCTCTCAATGAAGGTGTTCACGCCCAAGGAAGGATCCAAAGACTGCTCCCACTGAAAATGGCGCAGTGTAGGATGGAGCAGAATCAACAGTGTTCTTCTCCAAGAACCTTGTCCTTCACAAGAAACAACAGGATGGCACGTGAGCACAACTTCCTATCAGTCCTTTCACAAAGAACTGATATCAAGATCAAATATTGACTTCTCCCACAACTAGAGATCGAACTGGCAAGCTAGGCTGCAAGAACAAGGAGGCGGCAAGAAAGAATTCTGCAGGGTTGCTTAATTCTTCGTTCTGTGATTTCAGCTCTGAAGAGGATGTGAGTATGTGTCTACTAAAGGCTGCCGCCCCCTCCTTCTTTTGTAACCCTAAAGAATCAGCTCCTAATCCAATTAGGAGTTGTTGATCCAAATCATATTTGAATCAGACATCCATTTTGGTGATAAGGATAAACCCTTACCTAATCTGCAGATTAGATCAGCCTTTTCCTAATCTTGTTAGGAGGTTTGTAGATCTGAATCATATTCAGATCTGGACTCTCCGAGTTGATAGGGTTAAGACCCTATCCTATCTGCTAATCCATCTAAGAATTCGCCCCATATTTAATTCATTAAATTAGTCCAGTTCGAAATGGGCTTTAGGCCCATTAAGCTTATGTGCTCACTTAGCTTTCCTAACTGCTACCCAGTTGGGCTTCCTTGTATGGCGTGGGACCCAAACATTGATCTACACATCAGCCACATGGGTTCGGCTCAGTCTTTGTTACAAGGCCTGGCCGAATACACTGCTATGGACAGTGCACCCCTTGAAACCCATCAAATGGGCTCTATAGGCCCAACATTTACCCTAAGTGGTCCCTGGGCCAAGCCACCTCGTAACACCCAGGGACTATGGGCAGATGCAAGATTAGCCCATCAGGTATTACCCTCAATGGTCTTACACTTAACCTCTCAGCCCATAATGATCAAACACTGCTCGACAAGAGAGGACCTCTCCCTCGGCTACAAGGAACAGTGTTGCTCTCTCTGCTTATATGGATCCCGAGAATTAAAACCTTTTGCAAACATTTTAGAAACCATAATATATATACTTTTATATCTCATATAAAATATATTTTGCAAAACAAATCTCAACGATTGAAATCGGCTGCCGGCAGTCTTGGTTTCCATCAGTGAGAGTGCATCCCCGATCATTGCCTTTGTCCGACAAAAGGGTTGATCCTGTCACTATGATCACCCACTCAGATGAATTCTCAGACTGTCCCAACATACCCAGGTTTTGACCCCCGCTAAGGATCTCACTGATTGGTACATCAAAGACAACCCAATCTGACACCTAGTGCAATATCATAATCGAGTCTAGGGTCGGGTGTAATTTTCCAGTTTTTCCCATTAATCTCCAAGGTCCAGGGCAATACTAGAAATCTGGTCTAGTTCAAAGATTCAATTAATTTTACACTGTATGTGCCTAGGGTCTCACCCTGGCAGCTGAGACAGGCCACCCCAACCGACTTGGTGGCACAACAGTGTCTGCCTATCAGGATAGGTCTCCCTAGACCGACCCACTGGCTGTGAACATTCTAAACTAACACGAGTTTCATTAAGTGTCCAGTTTAAGGGTATTACACAGAAACATACCAAGGGAAAATGAATCAAATATGTACTTTTATTTATTTACAATAAACTCATAATGTACATCATTCTGATTGAAGCTAAGGGCATACAAAACTGTCCAACAGTAATTACCCCACAACAAAATTTAACAATGATGTTGATGTTTAATCAAGAACCCAACCAAAAGAAAAAGGAGAGTAGGAATGGCAACGGGGCGGGGCACCCCCTCCCCATCCCCGCCCCGTTCCCACCCCGTCCCCAGTAGCAGGGCAGGTTCGGGGTGGGGCATCCATTCTTCGTCAGGGACAGGTAATTCTCAAATCTTCTCTGTTTCAAGGCAATTTCTTAAATATTATTTATTTTATGGATAATTTACATATATAATATAGGAATTTGAGGGTATTTTAGGAATTGAACTATAATACTTTGGGGGTACTTAAAAATTGGAATTATGGAATTGTAGGATTTTAAGAATTTATTTTCCTAGGGTACGTTTGATTTGCAGTAGTAGGGTCTGGAATTGGCTATTCCGATTCCAACTGTTTGGTTGGGCGGAATTGGAATCCCATTCCCATTCTTGCTGGAATGACATTCCCCCCATTTGAGGGAATGTCCATTCCCTGCCCCACCCTTGCGAATGAAATCTCATTCCTGTTGATTTTAATTCCCATTCCCATTCTTGTTTGAGCCAAACATATTATGGGAATGGACCATTCCGATTCCGACTACGAACCAAACAGACCCTTAGTGATATTTTAAATATCAATATTAAACCTAGAGATATTTTACTAATTTTGTCTTTGTGTTTGGGGAATTATATACAAAACCCATCCCCGCCCCATCCCTAATTCGGGGAAAAATATTTTCCCCATTCCTTGCCCCGCCCCGTTTAAGATCAAGAAAAACCTGCCCCATTTGGGATGGGGCGGGGCCCCAATTTTACAGATAAAATTGCCATGCCTCTAGGAGAGATACAAAAAGAACATATGCAAAAGATTGGAGTTACATTCATAAAGCGTAGAAAGACTAAGGAGAACAAACACAATGAAGCACAGTACAACATTGAACTTGGGAGTTTGAGTTGCCATGGATGATTGTGCAGTGAAATTAAAGAGTGATCTAGGATGGTTTTTACATAACATTTGGGCATTCTAAACATGGTGAGGCAAGGAAAATTTGATTTACTTGTAATCCACCAAATATCTAAAGAATTAATATCTTGATTGTGTGTGATCTTATAAATAATGAATTGGATTCTTTTCTTAGTGAAAATATTGATATTTCTCTGAGGCTCGTGAGTTTTGTTTAATTGCATTGGTGTAAGTAAATACATGAGAGTGAGATGGGAAGCAATATGTGATCCTCAATTTATTTGTAATGGGAATTAATTAATATCGGAGGAAGGTAGTATAAATTTTACATCAGTTTGTACTGCCAAATAAAGAAGTACAAATTTTACACAATAGGAATACAGATCATATATAGTTACAGATAAAGAGATGCAAAACTGAACTGGAGCCAAATTTGTATTTAGTTTAGGTTTGCATTGCAAACAAGTAACCTGAGGCTCAGTTTGGAAAGAATACAAATATAAATATGTATAATACAAATACTGAAATACATACAAAATAATACAAAATATAAGTTTCTGCGCTCTACACATTTGTATTTGTACTCTTTCCATATGGAGCCTAAGGCTTAGTTTGGAAGGAGTACAAATGCAAATATGTAGAGTGCAAAACCTTATATTTGGTATTATTTTTTATGCACTTGCACTGTATATATTTGTATTTGTATTCTTTCCAAACTGAGCCTTTTGGAAGGAGTACAAATGCAAATATGTTTGTGCAAAACTTTGCATTTTGTATTATTTTATATGTACTTGTTTGTACATATTTATATTTGTACTCTTTCCAAACCGAGTCTAAAGAAAAAATTTCAACTCACAAATATATATTCTACAAGATTTGTAACCTTACATGGAGGGGGCATTGCCGTTTAAGCCTGATTTGGTTTGAAGGAAAAATATAGAGAAAGGAAGGGGAATGTAAAAAAACCTTTATAAATCTTGTATAGATTTCCTTACATTTCACTTTCTTTCCCTACCTTTTCCTTCAAACCACACATAACCTTTTTAGTTCAATTCTATTTTATTTATACCATGAGTTGGACTGACGTAATCCCCAACTTGAGCCTCCTTAAATGCTTTCCAATGGCCTCGGAACCAGAAAAAAAAGAAAATTCAACAGAATTAATGCCGTGTCTTTGGCTTTCAGACAGTTATTTTGGGGGTCACTTGATTAAACACCCTATATAGTTTCATATAATTTCTCAAACACCCCCAATAGTTTGTGTGTTATTAACATACCCCTCATACTTTGCACCTGTTTTGCCTATTTCATTGTCCATTATAGGGCTGTTTACGGGTCGGGTTGGGTCGATTTATTGGTGTTTTTCCAACCGATCCGATCTGGTCGGTTTACCTAGAAATGAAATCGAAATCGATCCAGTACTAAGTAAAATCGACCTGGTCGGTTTGGGTCAATTTGGGTCGGTTTTGTGAATGATTCTCTCGGTGTAAGCGGTAAAGGATTCAAGTCTAATAAAGCAAAGGTTGGATGCTTAAAAATTAAAAATGATTTGATGGATTAAAACTAACATTTTATATATCAGAAATTTTATATATAATATGTATATTTCTGAAATAAAGCTGAAATATATATATATAATATTTGAAATATATTATATATAATATATATTTAAGTTGGTTCGGGTCGTTTCGGTTTCGGTTTTCATATCAATTTATATTTTTTTTAATCCAAAACCGATCGATACTAAAGAAAAACTGACCAAATCGGATTGGATCAGACCGGGTTAGTCGGTTTGATCGATTTGGGTCTTGTTATGAACAGCCATAGTTTAGCCACCTTCTGCAATTCCGTCTAAAAATGATCACCTGACCTCTTGAACTGAGTGAAAAATGTAAAAGGGCATTGTCCATTATTTTTATTCCAAAAACACCCCCAACAATGAAGTAATCAATACTAATTAGTTTTCTTGTATAATTCTGGTTTTGATGGATTCATATTTCCGAAGCGATCAAAAGGATTATCGAAAAAAAAAAAAGAAAGGCTAGTAGAAGAAGGGTTGTCTGTGTACAACAAGATGTTGTTAGGAATGTTTGTACTTTTGTAGATGAACGGTTTGGGTTCCTCAATCTTGATCATTGGATCAAGGTTTAAAATTTAACAACGTATAGGTTGATACCATTTCGGGATGGGTATGATACACAAAATTTAGAGAATTTTTTATTTTTTGTTTTTTCATTCGTATTGGACTGGTACAGGTTCTAAGGTTCATATTGGCGTTATATTGGTCCGTTTCGAGATTGTATCAGCCCTTACGATATGAATTTAATTTCCCTCTCTTTTTACTATTCTAAACCAAATTCAAATTGTCTCTCCTCCCTCATTTATATCATTTTTAATTAAGCCAATTTGAGACATCAATAAATTTTAATATTATTTAATTAAATACTCACTCACCTTTAATTAAGGCATTTAACACATTATTAAATACAAATTAAGTCAAATAGTTTTTCTTAATAATATGTATTTTGACTTTTTAGTAACTTTTTTTCTCTTGGTGGAAGTTTCTCAATAAATGCTAAAATTTATTATTAAATTTTCTATAATAATAAAAATTATATTGATTTATTTAAAATTAAGGTATATATATTAATTTATATATATAATAAATTTTATCAAAATCTATATATTAGGACTGTACACGGGTCAATTTGGATCGGTTATACATAATTTTTTGAACCAAAATGACCACTCGAGTTGAGAGCCAGTTTTTCGGTTTGGTCGGTTTTAGCCCAATGACTAATGATACTCTTGATTTTAACATTTCTGTCCCAATAAAAAGTATGCTTGACATAAAAAGTAGAGCTTGTACATGTGTCATTTATGTAGCTTTTACCTAAAAAACTAAGGCCCCATTCGCTTTTCGGTAAGTTACTTACTCGGGTAAATGCAGTTACCTGGGTAAGTCTTTCCTAGGAAACACTTACATAGGTAAGTCCATTTACCTATGTTCTTTTATTTCTCTTGTAAATAAGGTAATGACCATTTTAGCCATAAAAATCCATTGTTAAAAAGGGCATTTTTGTCACATTGAAGTGTTGGCAATTTTCCCCTTAGGTGGAAAAGTTATTTACCCACCTAGGAAATGGATAAGTGATACTAGGAAAATAAACTTTCCTTGGTCTCTACATAAATCTGAAAAAAGAATATGAGATTCTTGGTCAATGGAAACCAAAATCCCATTGACCAACTTTCCCCCCTCTAAAAATCCGAAAGAAGAACACCCCTAAATGTAATTGTAAAAGTGAAAAAAGTCTAAATAAAACTTTCTAAAATAACATTAATTAACTGTTAAGGGAGTCTTTCACACATCAAGCTAGAAAACAGGCATTCTCAAAAGAAATAAAAAACAATTAATGAAGAGAGAAAGAGAGAAAGGTTTCTACTTTTGTTAAATAGTATCTGCTACTAAAATAGCAATAATTATATAACATTGGAGTGTTTTACAAGTTAGCTAGAAGTCTCAAAAAAAGTGAAAAGTAAGTAATGAGTAAAATTATAAAAGGCTGAATACATAGAGACGTTAAAAACCAAACATAATAAGACATAATTGGTTTGGGTTGTGTTAGTTTCGGTTTACAAACATACAAACTGAAAACCGATTCGACTATTCGGTTTATACATATTGATGAACCGAAATCAACCCAAAACTTTAAAAACCGGCTATATCAGATGGGTTCAGACCAGTATAATTGATTTGCAATGCAAACACGAACTAAATACAAATTTGGCTCCAGGTTCAGTTTTAATTGCATTTCACACATAAACTGACGATAAGATTTTGCACCCTACATATTTGTATTTGTATTGTACTCCTTCCAAACTGAGCCTAAATTAAATTGGCCTTGCCCCACTATGTTCAGAATGTCCAAATGTTATATAAAGCCCATCCTAGATCACAGTTTTCACTGCAAATTCATCCATGGCAACTCCCAAGTTGAATGCTGTGTGCTTCATTTTCTTTGTTCTCCTTAGTCTTTCTGTGCTTTATGAATGCAAGTCCAAGCTCTTGCCTATGTTCTTTTTTTTTTCTTAGTTGAGTTCTTATTAATGTTCAACATCATTGTTATATTACTGTTCTTCTTGTTAATTTTATTGTGTGGTGAATGGGAAACAGGTAGAAAAGATGGAAATAAGGAGCAAATTTCAAGAATGGATCCCATGGAGAAGATGAAGGGTGGTATAAAGCTAAACATTCCGCCATGTCTTCCGTACCAATGTAATCCTGGTAGAGTAAAATGTTGGTGCTGCATAACAGTTCGCCAGGGGCATTGTTGGATCAATAAAGATGATTGCATCAACACCTGCCCTCCGCCTTCCCCCCAGGATCAGGCATTTCCATGATAATTAAGCTTTCCTCATCGCTATCAACCCAGCCTCAATAGAATTAAAGTTTAAAATAATGATGGAGTGCTGCTACATTATGTTTTTTTGGGTTTTATAATTACATAGCATAAATAAACTTACAGTTGTCTCTCTCTATACAAGGACTCTTTGGATATCATCTATAAAAATGGGACTCTGGAAAGATAAAGGATGCGATTTTACTCTGTTATCAATTCTCCAAACCGGTAATAAGATAGATTGTACCTAATCATAACAACAGGTGAAATTTGTTACAACTCTGGAAATCAAGAATATATATTGATTTGATAGCATTTTAATTCTGTAGTAATTTGAGCAGAGGGGGGAACTGTGTCTTTCCATCTTCATTTTCAACAAATTATTACTATAAGAGTGTTGGTGCTGCCACACTCATGGTCTATTTTTATCATATTTCTGTTTTCTTTCTTGGATGCTCTTCTCTTATCCTCCTAATCAACTAAATTCCATAACAAATGGCATGGCATCAGAGCATCATCGTTCAAGATCTGATTACCACTCATTTTCTTCCTTTTCCTCACCTAGATTAATCCTTGAGGTGACTGAGAATGGTTTTAGATCTGCTGATCTAACTTTCCACTTAGGCTATGTTTGGTTTGAAGGAATAGGTAGGGAAAGGAAGGGAAAGGTGAGGAAACCTATACAAGGTTTATAAATGTTTCCCCACCTTTCTCTTCCTTTTCATACTTTTTCCTTCAAACCAAATACAACCTTAAGGTTTCGTTTTCTCTTCATTTTTTTCTTGATTATAACACCAAGTTTTTATTCCTTTGGGTGTTCCAAACCATTGACGGTGGCATAAGTGCTTCTACAAGCAATTTAGGGTTGTTTTAGATTTATTGTGAAATGTTGTACTTGATTTTTACTGCTATTGGAAATGAAAATTGGGATTAAGTGTAAACCGGTACGTCATCTTTTCTATAGAAGTTCTGTTTCAATGGAGTTTGATTGATAAATTACATGGAAAAACACACTTCACAGACATCTTGAAAACTAGTTATGAAATTCCCAATAAAAACTCTATTTTTACTTGTTTTTTTTTTTTTTTTTCTTTCAAGTCTTGTCCCACATTGAAAGATTATTGATTAAGAGCTTGTTTAATTACTTAAAGTTATAGAGAGGAAAGTATAGAGACTTGCTACCGCACATTGCATGCACACATGTGTGCGGCGCAATGAAGCACACTTTGCTTGCATTTGCATGGTTTTCAAGAAATAGTGTTAGTTTTTTGCATGATAACACTAGATGAGATGAATCAAACCGAAGATTGAAATTTTATAGAAATCGCAAGTCACAGATTTGCAATATCGCAAGTACATTGCAATTTGCAAAATCGCAAATAGAAGATTCTGCGATTTGCAAAATCACAAATCACAAGAGTTGCGATTTGCAAAATTATAGATTGCAGACTATGGTACATTTGGTTTGAAGGATTAAACATGATCGTTGACATTTAAGTTAATCTCACAATCATTACTTGATCGGGTGTGATCGAGTGACAATATTTAAGTATTAACATTCACTAACCATTAATTAACTAAGAAGAGTCGTAACTGCGGCTAAATGAGTCTACTGACTATTGCTATAGATCCCTATTCTAAGTTTTCTTAAACTACCCTTATGGTTTAGCTAATTGAATAAGTGTACCCTTACTTTTTGAAAATTGACGAATGCTACCCTATTGTTTTGAACAATTAACTAACTCTACTCTTACCATTAACCATTAAGGTCTGTTAATATTCCGTCAAAACTCTTTCGCATGTGATATTTATTTTTAGAAACCTAATTTTACCCTCCACCTCCCTCCCCCTCTCTCTCTCCCCTTCTTTTTCCTGTTGGGTTCAGACACAGAGTAACAGGACATGAGAATTAGCTCATGCTGAAAGGAGGAGGGGTTTCACCGTGCTCTTTGTCTTGCTAAAGCTATCCGAAGTTCTGAACACCGGTGACCACTACAACATCTTCGAAGCTCTTTGTCTTGCAATGACCGCCCAACCACTGCAACTCCTCTCCCACTGCAATCTCCTCTCCCTCCATCCCTCTCTCTCTCTCTCTCTTTCTCTCTCTCCTTCTCCTATCGGCCACTCTAGTTAGATCGCCACCAGTAGCCCCTTTCTTCTCGCCATCAGAAATCCTGTTGCAGTGGCGATGATATTCCTAAGCTCATAACACTTCTAGTGTTCAGCCGTAGAGACAACCAACTCGGGATCCCAATGGGTTAACTCCCTCCCTCCCTCCCCTCTGTCTGCTATTCATCGCTCTGGTTAGACCACCACCGCAAGGCCCTTTCCTCTCGCCGTAAAAAACCCTGTTGCAGCGGTGACAGTATTCCTAAGCTCAGAACACTTCTAGTGTTCAGACGCAAAGACAACCAACTCGGGATCCCAATGGGTTAACTCCCTCCATTCCTCCCTCTCTCTCTCTCTCTCTCTCCTGTTTGCCACTCTGGTTAGACCACAACTGGCAACCCCTTTCCTCTCGCTGTCAGAAACCTGTTGTAGCAGCGGCGGTATTCTTAAGGTCAGAACACCTCTAGTGTTCACCAGTAAAGATAGCCAACTCAGGATCCCAATGGGTTAACTCCCTCCCTCTCTCTCCTGTTCGTCGCTCCGATTAGACCGCCACCGACAGTCCCTTTCCTCTCGCCGTCAGAAACCTTATTGCAGTGGCGGCAATATTCCTAAGCTCGGAACATTTCTAGTGTTCAACCACCTAAACCCCTCCGGTCCAAGTTATCAAGTTGACTAACCAAAATCTTTCTTATTTTTAACACTAGTTTCAGCTTCTTGTCAGGTTGGAGAGCGTTGTCAAAGGCAAGCTCTTTTCTTCTCTTGATTGCTACTGCTATTGGGTGAAATGGACTAGCATTTCTTTCCCCTTTTTCTTGTTTTATTTTGAAAATTTGAAGAAGAATAAAGGGTAAAATAGTCTTCTTGTCTTTATGTTAAGGGCACTAACTGTAAGGGAAGTATAGTCAATTATCAGAAACAATAGGGGTGGTGTTAGTCAATTTTCAAACAGTAAGGGTACACTTAGCCAATTAGCTAAACCATAAGGGTAGTTTAAGAAATTTACCCTTTTTTAATTTAATTTTTTCACAAGTTATAATAACTTAAAATTTTGTCCAAAATCCAAATAACGTGTAATTGTTTTCAATTATTAAATAAAGTTATAATTTGTTTCAAATAACCTATTTTCCCTTCATTTATCCAAATTGAAATTAAATACAAAAAATAAAACATCAATTAGAAATAAAATATTAACATTTATTCTCCATTCAAAATATTTAAGTCACAAACACATTTCAAATTGATAAATTCCTTAGTACAAATTTCATCATCCATTCTCCTTAATACAAATTTCAATATGTAGTTTTCATTAGAAAACTTTGTTTTCAAAAACTTCTTTTGCTAGATTACACAAAGGATGAAAACAATCATAAATAAACCTGAATTAAACAATTTACAAGAAAGAAAATTTATAAATAATAATAAGAATAAAGGGAAACATATAAATTCTAATGGAAAATAAATAATTTGATAAAGCTTGAAATTCTACCAAATTGGCATGAGATCCATACCCTTGCCATCTATCTTTGCCCAAATCAACCTCCTTTGTGAAACCCTACCAACACAAAGCCCAATTTCAGTATATATTTAAAACAGAAGCATCCTGATCTAGAATAGGGTGAATAAAAACTTTTAATGAAGAAAAAAACAGGAGTATTACCAAACATGCTTATAATTACACATATGAACACAATTTCCAATTGGATAATGGGCCTAATAGTAACCAACCAAAATCTTTTTGCCCTAGTCAGATAAGTGATAAATTATAATTATATGATTGATCTTGTGCTCATAGCTTGGGGGTAACCCTTCCCCAAGCATTACAAAGACAAACCTCATAGACACTAGCTTAGTTGAGAGCCAAGAAATAACCGCCCCAAGTAACGTGTGAGTAGGGGTGGCAATTTTTCACCCAACCCGCTGAATCCACCCAATCCACCTAGTATCTAACCCACCCAACCCGCCCATTTACTTGGCGGGTTGACTCAGTGTCCGCGTACTTTTCCTGGTCTATATCACATGGGCAATAACCACACAATTCGACCTGAATCTGAATAGACCCTGATTTGCTTACATTGGATCCGGTTTGGGTCAATCGATCTGGTCCCAAACTCATGCACAAACCTGATATGGTCCGGTCCAAGTCAATCCACCATTCACTGAACCGGTCCGATCCGATCGGATTGATCTAGATCTAAATGGTTCAATCACCCTTGATGTGATTCGCTCAAACCCAAAATCCAAACATAGCCAAATGGCTTCGCCCTTGTGTAAAAATAGCATGCATGTAATGTCATTTGAACATTCACCACTTGTGTAAATAGTAACTACAATTACCACCAAGCTATGACTAACTTATTTCTTAAGAGAGTTATTTTGTTTCTTAAGTCCATAAATATAAGATTAATGGGTTTGGGTTAAAATGGGTTTGGGTTGAACCCAACCCATTTAATTTTATATAATTGGGTCATTAATGGGTTGACGTATTAGATGAATTAGGTTGAAACTCAACCCAACCCAACCCACCCAATTGCCACCCCTATGTGTGAGCATGATCACCCACCCAATTGCCACCCCTATATATGTGCTCTGCATGCTACACCAATTTTCCTTGAAACGATAACTCTTGGTCTCAAACAATAAATCTTCTTTTGTGTTGCTAACGTGGCAAGCCACCTGTAGTCTTAGAGACTAAACCAGCACCTCACAAAGTTGGTCACGATTAGCCAAGATTGGCTAACCAAGATTAGTTGGCCAACCAAGATTAGTTATGAGTTAATTATGAGTTTGTTACCATTTTCTTTTTTCTTTCTTCCTCCCTTTTGATGTATATAAACCCCTTCTGTATTACTCTTCAAATTAACAAAAAAACATTATCTCTCTCTACAAATTCCAATATGGTATCAGAGCGCTTCTTAGTTTCTATTGTTCTCCAGCGTCACCATTGTCACAGACGTGGTCAAAGATATTTGGCTCTGTTTCTTGGAGTTCGACATTAGCAGACTCCTCTGTTCTTGTTTTTTTCACATTCAGACTCCTCTGTTTTTGTTTTTCACATTTGATCTCTGCGCATTCCGTTACGCATGGAGTTCGGCGCTCGAAGATCTCCAACATTCCGTGATCTCCAACATTTCTGCGCATGGTTCTAAGGCTCTCCAGTCACTGCGCATTCGATCAGCTAAGTATCTTTGATCTCTGTTTTTCTTGATTATCTTTCATGATCACAGCATTGCATGTGTTTCGTTCTCCAGATTCTTCACATATAAATTAGTATATTTGAGTTCACATGTGTTTCTCTCTTCTTGATAAATTTAGATACGTATAGTTTCTTACCATGAAGTAGAGTATCATGAAGAGCCTTGATGGCAGATAGGGCAGATTTGCTATCATCAACGGACACATCAATATTCTTAACATATGTGTTTGAATTCTTAACATATACTTGCTGGGAGATTTAGTTTCATAGATCATCCGGTTGATAGATCTTACTTCTTGGGGGTCTAATCTTGATTCATGCCAGATTTTTTCTTGTGTTGAACAAGACAAAGAAACTTCTTGTTATCAGTATCATGTTGAACATCTGGTAACATCATTTCTTCATTTTTTTTTTCTTGATGGACCCTTTGCCCAACATCAACAAATTGTTTTCTTTAGTGCTTCAACCTGTGATTAAGTTTGATGAACCAACTTCTGTGTTCTTGGCTCTAGGACAAGGATCTAATTACAATCAAGGACCATTTGTTCCACAAAATTCGCAGCAATCTCAGAAACATCATTTTTCTTCTAACTCTAGTTCAGGAACCACTAATTCAAGAAGGTCCTACACTAAAATAGGATCAAAGCCAATCTGTAGCCATTGTAACACTCTAGGACATACAGTTGAAACTTGCTATAAAAAGCACGGATACCCAGTTGGTTATAAAGGAGGAAGAGGCAAATTTGGTTCAAGAGCTGCGCATGCCAACCAAGTTTCTTATAACAGTGAATTAGCAAATGAAGGCACAGATGTTCCAGATTCTTCAATTCCTAACTCCACATCTAGTGTCCATAATGGATTTACTTCCGCCAATAGCATGGCCACCTCTCCAATTACCCAGGATCAATACAATCAGCTCATGAGTCTGCTTCAGCTAGTCAACCTTGCTCCTGGTTCTGCACTAACTCCTTTCTTCACACCTCAGGTCAATCAGTTAACATCAACCTTTACTTCAATTTCCAATGAATCAGGTAAATTCATTCTTTCATGCACCATTGATAAGAATAAGTCTAATCAAACACAATGGATTCTTGATAGCGGTGCCACTGATCATATAACCAATAGCTTATCCAATTTTTCAACCTATGCACCTATCGCAAATACACATGTAGTTCTAACCAATAACCAAAAGGTTTATGTTCCTTATATAGAACTGTTATATTCTCTTCCAATTTGGTACTTCATAATGTTCTTTATATACCTCATTTTTCTTTCAATCTCATATCTACTAGCAAGCTTACTGATTCATATCCTTATTGTCTCATTTTTCAACACAATCTTTGTATCCTCCAGGATCATTAACGCTGGAAGACGATTGGACTAGCTAAAAAGATTAATGGCCTCTACAGGCTTGTCCTACCTTCTGTTTCTCGTAATTCTTCGATTACTTGTAATTCTGTTACTATTCCCTTTTGTAATAAGCCTAATGCCACTGATATATGGCGTTTTAGGATGGGGCATTTGTCAAATACTCGATTGAAACTTTTGAGATAATTGGATCATACTATTTCCCTACCATCTTCAGATTACTGCTCTATATGTCACTATGACAAACAAAGAAATCTCTCATTTCCCATCAGTCAATCTACTTCTGCAAACTGCTTTGATTTGATTCACATTGATACATGGGGCCCCTTTTCCACTCCTTCCTTCTATGGGCATAAATATTTTTTGACAATAGTTAATGACAAGAGTAGATGTACATGGATATACCTTATGAAAACTAAATCTGAAGCTAGACAACATATTTAAAACTTTTGTCTTTTGATTGAAACTCAGTTTTCTGCAAAAATAAAATGTATTAGATCCGATAATGCTTTGGAATTTAACATGCCTGGTTTTTACGCTTCAAGAGGTATAATTCATCAAACTACATGTGTATATACTCCTCAACAAAACTCTATTGTTGAGAGAAAACACCAACACATTTTGAATGTTGCCAGAGCCCTCAAGTTCCAATCACAACTTCCCCTTCCCTTCTGGTTTGACTGTATTTCTCATGCAGTCTATCTAATAAATAGAACTCCTTCCCCAATCATTTCAAACAAAACTCCATTTCAACTTTTTTACCATACTGCTCTTTCATTTGATCATTTGAAAGTTTTTGGATGCCTTTGCTTTGTCTCTACGCTTGATACAAATAGAAGCAAGTTTGATACTAGAGCTGATCATTGTGTATTTCTTGGCTATCCTTTTGCAACTAAAGGTTTTCGTCTGTATAATTTCAGAACTAAGAAGGTCATTGTCTCAAGAAATGTTCATTTCCATGAATACTCTTTCCCTTTTTACTCTAATCCCCTTTTAACAGATAATTCAGACTTTGTTCTACTAATAGAATATGAAGTTCTTTTAGCAGAACCCTCTCCACCTTCCTTTACACCTTCACCTACTAATTTTCCTTTCCTTAATCCGTCACCACCTCTTACCACTTCAAATAATACCACCATTGATTCATCCCCTTCTACTAACATTTCACCAGATGCCATACAAAGTACACATCCTGAAACTCAACCTAGAAGATCATCCTGACCTCATACACTTCCGTCATATCTTGACCAATATCACTGTCAAATATCAAATCTTAAAGCCAATTCTATTTTCAAAACCTCCAACCCTCACCCCATATCCTCTACCTATTCCACTCACAAATTACCTTCTTTTCATAGGATCTTTGCTACTAAAATCTCCCAAACCAAAGATCCTAGAACTTACAATGAGGCTATAAAATCGCAATGCTGGAAGGATGCAATGGCACTTGAAATCAAAGCATTAGAACAAAATAATACTTGGGTTTTAACCGACTTACCTACAGGAAAACATCCTATAGGCTGCAAATGGGTTTTCAAAACCAAGTATCACGCCAATGGCAGCATTGAAAGGTATAAAGCCAGATTAGTTGCCAACTATTAGAACTTTACTTGCCGTTGCAACTTTTAAAAATTGGCATCTACATCAACTGGATATTAACAATGCATTTTTACATGGTGACTTACATGAAGAAGTTTACATGACCCTTCCCCCAGGTTTTGAAACATCTGATCCTTCTAAAGTTGCAGATTAACTAAGTCCCTCTATGGTCTCAAGCAGGCAAGTAGACAATGGAATCAAAAACTCATTGATGCCTTGTTGTCTCAAGGATTCACTCAGGCAGTTTCTTATACTTCTCTGTTCACAAAACAAATCGGTTCTCATTTTTTAGCCTTGTTAACTTATGTTGATGATATCATTTTGGCAAGTGATAACATTGATTTGATAAATAAAGTCAAAGAATTCTTACATGATACTTTTAAAATCAAAGACCTCGGCCAACTCAAATTCTTTCTTGGCTTAGAAGTTGCCAGATCCACGAATGGCATCAATCTCAGCCAAAGGAAGTATGTGATTGATCTTTTGGAGGAAACAAGTTTTATAAACAACAAGCCAGTATCTACTCCTATGATTACCTCTCAAAAACTTGATAAAGATACTGGTACCCCTTTACCAGATGTTACCTCCTACAGAAAATTGGTTGGAAAATTAATTTATTTATGCAATACAAGGCTAGACATTTGTTTTGCTGTCCAACATCTTTCTCAAATTTTGGACTGCCCTACAGATCTTCATATGCAAGCCGCACATAGAATTCTTCAATACTTAAAAGCTAGTCCTGGCCAAGGAGTGCTCTTCTCTGCTTCATCATCTCTACAGTTGAAAGCCTTCTCTGATTCAGATTGGGCTTCATGCCCTGATACCAGGAGATTTATCACCGGCCACTGTGTTTTTTTGGGAGATAGTCTAATATCTTGGAAATCGAAGAAGCAACAAACTGTTTCCAAATCTTCCTCTGAAGCCGAGTATCGTGCACTTGCTACTGCTACATGTGAAGTTCAATGGCTTACTTATTTATTGAAAGACTTGTAGATTCCTCAAGTTGCCCCTGCTCTTGTGTTATGTGACAATCGATCAGCTCTTCACATTGCTCGTAATCCAGTTTTTTATGAGCGTACAAAACATATTGACATAGATTGCCACATTGTACGAGAAAAGTTGCAAGCTGGTCTGATTCACCTAATGCCAATAGCTTCTAAAAATCAATTAGCTGACTGTTTCACTAAGCCCTTGCCACCTCACTCATTTAATAGTTCAATCTGCAAGCTGGGCATTCAAAATTTGTATGCTCCAGCTTGAGGGGGGCTATTAGAGACTAAACCAGCACCTCACAAAGTTGGTCACGATTCGCCAAGATTGGCTAACCAAGACTAGTTATGAGTTAATTATGAGTTTGTTACCATTTTCTTTTTTCTTTCTTCCTCCCTTTTGATGTATATAAACCCCTTCTGTATTACTCTTCAAATTAACAAAAAAGCATTATCTCTCTCTACAAATTCCAATATGTAGCACAAACCTTTCTTTCTTGACCTTAGTATTCAGCTAAGGTATCACTAGATTGCCCCACTTCCGTGCATCCCCTCCTTGGAACCACTCAAATGCTGATTTTATTAACTATCTGGATTCTGGTAGGTAATTTAATACAAAATGACTGAATGAAGTATTAAAAATAAGCCCATTTCTGCTATATCACATCACTCTATATATAGAGGACGTAAACAAAATTTGACTATAAGGTTACGTTTGTTTGGGGTGGAAAATCTTTTACACCCAGTTCAATTTTATTAGCATTTGGTAAACTTGTAATTTTACACTCGGTGTAAAATTACACTTTGATTTAAATTTACATTGATAATCGATGTGAATATACTTATTATATCTCTCTCTCTCCTCCTTCTCTGATCTTCATTTGGGTGCAACCCCATTGTTTCTCTCTCTCTCTCCATGGCTACAACATCTTGTCGTGCCTAGGCAGTTCTCTCTCTCTTTCTCTCTCTCTCTCTCCCTCTCTGATAATTCTCTCGCTGCAACAAACCAAAAAACAGGGTAACCTCTAACCAAACAGGATGAGTGTAAATGGGCACAATGGCTGGTCCGTGTTTTACTCTCACCGAACCAAAGTTTATTTACACCGGAAACAAATGCAACCTAAGTCAAAATTAAGCACAAAATGATAAGTTCAATTGGAGTCTTTCTATGGAAAAATAGGCCATGCAGCAACTAGGCTAAGTCTGACCGAGTCCAATACCCAATGCAGAGGATCAAGAAGCTAAATACAAGATCAAACGGGGCTAAACAACCATCAAATTGACTTAGATGTGCCTAGAAGGAAACCGTGTCATGAAATGTGTACAACTCGACCATGTCATGCCATGCAAAACGTCGCGTCACGTCTCTCTATACTTTATAAAAAATGCAGGCATGCCGATTCAAACCCAGGTCATTCGAACACGCCATTTTTCACAAAACTTTGAACATCCAAGCCAGGCTTTATCTTGTGCTACTAAATAGAACAAAATAAATTTTATTACATTTTTGTGAGGACATACAATTTAAAGAAAAAACACGTGTTTATATTTAACAATTCTAACTATTCCAACCAATAATATTCCAAAATAGTATTTTATAAATTAATAGAACAAATAATTTAGCAAGTCCATATTTATAAAAAAAGATGATTTGTAATATCAATAAAATTATACAAATAAAATAAAAATAACAAAATAATTATTTTAATATTTAAATTGCATAATTGCACATGATATGGGTTTTAAGTTTTTTATATATTTTAAAAAATTATTAATTAATATTATAATTTACATAAATAAGTAATAACAACATATTTATTATTTATAAAAAATAAAAATATTGTTTACAAAATAATGAATAATATAATATTAAATTGAATCTATCAAATTCACTAATCTACATTTATTTCAAAAAATGATTTTTTAATTTCAAATTATTTATAGAAATAAAATATTACCAATGGAATAATTATTTTAGTAATTAAAAATTATGAATTTGTATAGGATATGTATCTTAGAAATTTTAACAAATTTGATATACTTTAAGTTAATATTATATTTTTGTGAATTATTAATTGGTATTTTAGTTTGCATTATTTGAGAATTTAATATTTAGTTGATTTTTTGTTAATCCTAAAACATTAAAATAGTAAAATAAAAATAAGTGATATAATAATTACAATATAATATTCACATGTGTTTAGTGTCTTGGACTCTTTATTGATGCATTATAAATAAAATTATATGATATCTAGGCATCCTGATATATTAATTGTAATATATTTTTTGATATACACCATTAAAATATACATTTTCTTTGTATTTATATACTATTTGTGACTATTTTGGTCTTAAATTTGTATGTGTTTCCCTAACATATCCATCTGTTTTCATATTTTTTGTTCGTATCCATGCATTTCCAAAGCGTATTTATATCTATTGATGATGTGCGTTTTGGCAGCACCCAGCTAGCAGGTGACTCAGATGCCTAGCTGAATGGTGATGAATTGGAAGGTGGCTTTGACACCTAGTTGAATGGTGACCAGTTGGGAGGTGGCTTTGATGCCTAGCTGAATGGTGATGAGCTGGAAGGTGGCTTTGACGCCTAGCTGAATGGTGACAAGTTGGAAGGTGCCTCGAACGCCTAGCTGAACGGTTCCTACCTAGATGGTGCCTAGCTGGAGGTGGCGAGTTGTATTGCTTATTGGGGCGACCTACAAGGAAACAATGTTAGAGTGCCCGGGTTACTTTACTCGAGGTGGGAACTCTGATGCTTAAGTCAGTGAATTAGAGATTTTTTTAAGAGATTTAAGGCCTTTATATAGGCACTGTTCGGCATGGGCATCATACACCGCGTCTGAGATCTCTAGGAAGATGTGCCTAACTGGTTCGAAGTCCTCGGAGGTAGTCGTGCACATAGGCCAGTCTTTACGCCTTATTCGGTTTCCTCCAGAACATTCAGTGTGAGAGTTGATTTCTGATAGTAGTCCTCCAGAGGTCACCACTTGGACCTCAATCATGTTGGCAAGCCTTCGAGGGAGGTCGCTCCTCACGTCGAGGTCACTTCGGCCGGTATTGATGAGCTACAACAGGTCGGCCCTGGATGAGGTGCTGCTAGCCAACCTAAGCTGTGGATGGGGTCACTAGCTAGATTTCCACTAGGTCGGTAGCTGAGACAGGTCGCCAGGTCGGCGGTAGAGGTAGCTCGCCAGGTCGGCGGTAAAGGTAGGTCGCCAGGTTGGCAGCGAAGGCAGGTTGCCAGGTCGGCAGTGGAAGTAGGTCGCCGGGTTGGCGATAGAGGCAGGTCGCCAGGTCACCAGGTGGTGTGTTCGGAAGCGTGTCGTTAACCACTTCGGAACACCAGTTTCAATATTTATAAATTTCCCACTCTCAAAATAACTACAAAACACAATTAGTGGTGAGAAAGGGGTCGTATCCACAGGGAAGCGAGGAAAAAATTGTTACATGCTTCAATCCGAACAAAATAACAAGATTTGATGTTGCAGAAACACAAAATTTAATTAACTGAACCGGAATCCATTAAAATAAAATTCTAACGATGCTGAAAGTAAAAATTGCAGAAAAATAAATAAGTAACAGAATAAAAAAAACAAAATAAAAAATCAGTAACTCGGCCAGAGGTAGCAGTCTTTGGATCTATCCTTTGACTTTCGAACTCCTCGAGCTAGGCCTTCTTTCTTACCTGGCCGAATTTCAGATCTGCAGAAAGGAAGACAAAAATTAAACTTGATAAAAATAAATTGCAGAAATAAAATAAAAACTGGAAAATAAAGAACAAAAAATAAAAACATGCGTAAAAAGTAAATCTAAAACTATGGGAAACTGGTTGGGATCCGGATCTAGAGGTGGCAGTAGTGGCTAGGCGAATTGCAAGCAGGAACCCCTCCTCTTGCTTGGGCGTTCTCTTCCTTTATCCTTGACCTTTTCAAGAACAACCTTCTGTCTTACCTGGGAGCAAAATCCAACCATAGAAATTAAATCTAAAAGATTGTCAGAATAAAAATAACATAAAAGAAAATAAAGAAAACAAAAGGGATGGCTGATCAAATCTAGTGGCAGTAGTTGCAGATTGGCTGGACTGTTTGCAGGAACCCCTCCTGACAAGATCTAGGTGTCATTCCCTTCTACAACCCTTGAACTCCTCAAGAAACCTTAGCCTTGTGAACTGTGTGAATTGACCAATCCCTTCTCAAGGGCCGCTTGGGTCATTTTTATAGAGAAGGGTGCACATAATTGGGATTAGAGAAGAATAGATGGACAACTCTTGGGTTTATGCAAAAATATGGGCACCCTTGGGTTTAAGAATGAAGGGTTATGATTGTTCTAAGGAGATCCTAAGGCTGAAAAGAGGAGGAGAGGTGCCCAATATTATATAGGGCTGAGATTTGGGACCCTAGAATGGAGGGTGCAGATTTGGGCGCCTCTAGCTGGAGAAAGGTGATTGGTCTGTGTGATGTGGCGCCCTCAGGTGATTGGTTGAGATTTAAGGAGTGAGGTGTAAGGTTAGGATGCTATTTAGGGAGAGATCTAAGGGTATGAGAGATTTCTAAGGTTTGGATGGTTGATATTAGTGGTTAGGAGAGAGTGGAGGTTGGAGATTTGATAGCCTAGGGTGGCCAAGAGAGAAAAAGATGAGGGGGAGGCACCTAGGGTTTCAATGAGAGAGAGTTCTTCTAATTTAGTGGGAGGGGCGCCTATCTGGGTTTGACAGATAGGAGGCACCTTCCTATGCTCAGTTTTTCATAGAAACACCCCCTTTCTCAGTTGGAATTCACACCGGCTTCCCAAAAATTGCATTTCAGCATTGAACTTCCCCAGTTTTCCCCAGTATTTGCACAGGGACCCTCAGCGGTCACAATATTAAATTTAACTGGGAAAATGTCACATTTTGACTATTCTAAAGCCTAGGTAACCCTAAAATGATGCCTATTAAGGCATCAAAATACAAAGTTATCACACCACCCAACTTAATCATTGCTAGTCCCTTAGCAATGCAGCCTTAAAATTACACCGAGTAAAAAGATCATTCCCATTGCAAGATCATCCCTGACAAAATTAGCCAAGTATCCTGATTAAAAAATTCTCAAACTTTGTATAGATCAGTATTGGGCTTAAGGGGTAAAATTGTCTTGTTTTGAATATTTCAGAAACTTAGATTAAAAATCTTGTATACTCTTCCATTTTCATTTTGTCAAGAAAATCTGAGATTGATTTCAAAATCGGACAGGTATTCTTCTTTCTTAGCATTTCTGACAATGGATTTCTACCCTTGAACTTTGAAGCACACACTTATTTTTATTGCTACTTTCCACCGTTTGACACGAATGTCGACACTTCCTTAGGTGAAGAGACCCAATTACTAAGTGTCAGGTGATTGTCTTAAGCATTCCCTTTTTTGTTTGACGTGAATCTCGGCACTTAACTTAGGTGAAGAGACCCGGTTACTAAGTCTAGGGTGTCGGCTAACCTTTTTTTTTTTGGAAACACTGTTCAAGGTAGTCCATTGTCTCTAATGACTTGAAAATCTTTTGTCTAATTTCTCAATCTTTCTCTTCTTATCCTGTCAGGGGCAAAATTGGAAGTATTTTCCAATTTCTAAACGATTTCGACAATATTCAAATAAAATCATTTTTGACTCCTATCACTTGCTACCAATTTCTACAAAATTCAATATTCTTCTATCAGTTTCCTCAACTTTTTCTATTTGGGATTCCCTTTTAATGGAAAAAAATTAAAATTTTTGGCGATTTTAATTCTATATATTTAAAGGCTTAGCTTCTCAATTTAAAAATTTTCTCTCAAATTTTCAAAATTTTCTCTCTTTCCTCACCCCCCCCCCCCAATTTAAATGCCATTGTCCCCAATGGCATGACTAGAATGATGCAAAAGGGACTTGGGACAAAGGGAACAATCAAGAGGTAAGGATTCAACAGGGGTTCAGGATTTGCCAACTGAATTCTGAAACTTGTTCGAAAGAAAAGATAAACTCTAACAAGACAACTAAAATAAAACTTCGTTGGGTTGCCTGCCAACCAGCGCTAAGTTTAACATCTTCAACCAAATGCAATTGGATCACTCAGACTAAAGTTCTCAACTCCTCTACTCTCAGATACTCCTTCTATGTATGGTTTAAACCTTTGACCATTGACTTTGAATGTGCTTCCATTCTTTGGATCAACAATTTTAATTGCACCATACAGAAACACTTTTTCCATAATAAATGGCCTATCCCAACTAGACCTTAATTTGCTAGGGAACAAATGCAGCCTAGAAATAGAAAGTCAAACCTTTTGATTTAGTTCAAAAGTTTTTCTTGAAATGTTTTTATCATGGAAGGCTTTTGTTTTGCCTTTATAACTCGGTGGGATCTAGTTTGGCCTAAATCTAGATTGAACTTTCTGATGGCCCAATAAGCCTAATGTTCTAATTCGATATGAAGGTGACATGCTTTACCAAAAACTAGCCTATAAGAAAACATTCCAATGGGAGTATTGTAGGCGGTCCGATAAGCCCAAAGTGTGTCGGCCAATCTGTCAGACCAATCTTTTCGATCAGGCCTAATGGACTTTCGCAAAATACTTTTAATTTCCCTATTGGACACTTGCACTTGACCATTTGTTTGGGGATGGTAGGGGGTTGCTACCTTATGGGTGATTCCGTATTTGTGGAACAAAGCACAGAATTGCGCATTAGTAAAGTGTGATCCCCCATCACTAATGATTGCCTGCAGACACCCAAACCTAGAGAAAATATTCTTTTGAACAAATTTCATGACGACATTGTGATCATTGATTCAAGTTGCCACCGCCTCAATCCATTTTGATACATTATCAAAGGCCACCAAGATGTACTCGTGACTAGATGATGGCGGGAATGCTTCCATGAAATCAATACCCCAAACATCAAAGATTTCTATAGCTAGAATAGGGTTAAGTGCAATCATGTTTCTATGGGACATATTCCTGACAGATTGGCATCTTACGCAATTATGGCTAAAGACATGGGCATCCTTAAATAAACTTGGCTAGTAAAAACCACTTTGCAGAACCTTGGTCATAGTTTTCTCTCCCGAAAAGTGCCCCCCATAAGCGAGAGTGTGACAAAAGTTGATGATGCTTTGGTGTTCAGAATCGGGGACAATGCTGGATCACTTGATTCGAACAGATACAAAATAGCTTGGGATCTTCTCAGAAGTAGTATTTGAGTTGAGAAAAGAATCTGTCTTTCTCATTCTTAGACCACCCCTTGGGAATTTTACCTACTACTAAGTAATTGACAATATGAGCATAATACGGGGGAGCATTATGAGAGACAGCTAAGAGGTGCTCATCTGGGAAGGAATAGTCATGGATGGGCTCATTCTTTTCAATTTGAATTCAAGACAGATGGTCAGCTACCACATTTTTGCACCCCTTTTTGTTTCGAATCTCAAGGTCAAATTCTTGCAATAGAAGGATCCATTTGATGAGCCTGGGTTTGACCCCTTTCTTTGACAACAAATGTCTTAGGGCCAAGTGATCAGAGATACAACAACCTTAGTGCCTAATAGGTAATGGCAGAATTTTTCCAGAGCAAATATAACAACTAACAATTCTTTCTCTATGGTGGTATAATTCTATTGGGCTTCCGAAAGGGTACGACTTGCATAATAGATTACCACAGGACATTTATTCACCCTTTGTCCCAGAACAACTCCAATGGCATAGTCGAAAGCATCACACATGATTTCAAAGGGAAAAGACCAATCGGGAGGTTGTAGAATTGGAGCCATGGTCAATGCCTCTTTCAAGTACTTGAAAGCCTTCAGACATGCTTCATCAAAACTGAATGTGACATCTTTTGCTAGAAGGTTGCACAATGGCCTGGAGATATGGGAGAAGTCCTTAATAAATCGTCGGTAGAAGCCGGCATATCCAAGAAAAGAATGGATTTTCTTGACAGAAGTGGGGGGTGGAAGTTTAGAAATTAGGTCAATTTTTGCTTTATCTACCTCAATACCCCGTTCGGAAACTATGTGGCCTAAAACAATGCCTTCTTTGACCATAAAATGACTCTTCTCCCAATTGAGGACCAAGTTTGTCTCGATACATCATTGAAGAACTTTTTGTAAGTGTTTGAGATATGTTTCAAAGGAATCCCCAAAAATAGAGAAATCATCCATAAATATTTCTAGGAAATCACCCATCATTTCTAAAAAAATTGTCGTCATACACCTCTGAAAGGTTGCTGGTGCATTACATAATCTAAACGACATTTGTCAGAAGGCGAATGTTCCATAAGGGCAGGTAAAAGTAGTTTCCTCTTGGTCTTTGGGGTAAATGGCTACTTGGTTATACCCAGAATACCCATCTAAGAAGCATAAATAGTTTTGCATGACAAGTTTTTCCAGAATTTGGTCAATGAAGGGCAAGGGGAAGTGGTATTTTTTCATGACTACTTTGAGTTTCCTAAAGTCGATGCACACTCGCCATCCCGGGGCACGACGAGTCCAGCTTGATCATTAGTGACCACGGTGAGTTCAGCTTTCTTAGGCACCACTTGTGTAGGACTTACCCCCAACTGCTATATGAAATCAGGTAGATAATACCCACATCTAACCACTTAACTATTTCTTGCTTGGCCACCTCTCTCATATTTGGGTTCAACCTTCTTTGCATCTCCCTACTTGGTTTGGCACCCTCCTTTATGTAAATATGGTGCATACAAATGGACGGACTAATCCCCTTCAGATTAGCTACTGACCAACCAACGGCACCCCTATACTCCCTTAATACCTCGATAAGTTTCTCTTCCTGTCTAGGGGTTAAGTCCGCAACTATGATCACCGACAGTGTTTGGTTAGGTCCTAAAAACACATACTTAAGGGAGTCCAGTAAGGGCTTTAGTTCCAATTACAGGGGAGATTCAATAGAAGGCACAGGTGGTTCACTCTTTAGTTTCGGTAGAGGTTCAATAGTAGGCCAAGATTGAAATGGGTGAGGAGACTTTATTAAGGCATTAGCTTCTTCCGTCGGGTCATCTACTATGACTAGATTGGTTTCTTTGGGGTTTCTCTTTGCATCTATTGTACAAAAATTCCTATTCAGTTCTGGGTATGGTGAAGGACACCGGGACTCACACAAGTCTTCAAACTTTCCTTCACTTTGAATAGCTGAGATTTCTTCAGCATTTTCTAAGTATGGGACATTAGAGGTTGTAAGATCTTGGTAGTGGGAAAGACTTAAGGATTCATTTCTAGGGTCGACAACTAGCTGACTAAGCATTGAATCATTCTCCCACTGCATGTTAGATTCCATGAGCTGAATTACTTGGTTCTCTAATCTTAGGATTGATTGTTGCTGAGCTAAGATCAGTTGTTGGAACTGTAGAAACATATCATCAAGTGAATCAGTTTGATAAGGCTGAGGGGAGGTTTGACATGGTTAAGCCGGTTGAGTCCAAGGGTAATCATTGTACTTATAGTGAGTCTGGGCTTCTAGCCATTGAGAGTGCTCATCTAGCAATGTGGTTTCTTAGGCTTGGGCCCAATAAGCGAAATTGGGCTGATTTTTCCATCCAGGGTAATATGGACTAAAGGATGGGTTAGCATTAGGTTGGAAAAATCCGTTAATTGCATGTATTTGCTTTGGAATGACTAGTTGACATGGGCCCGCCGCAGGGCACTGGCTAACATGATGGGCCGGGCTTGCACAAATGGAACATGTTAGGCAGGATGACAAGGTTGGGAATGGGCTAAATTGTTGACGAAATGCAAGGACTTGGTCAAGTCTTTGGGACATTCCATTAATCTTATCCAGTTGTTGAGACACATGGTTCCAATCTATTCGTGGCTTAGGTTGAAAGTAGCTTCTCATTCCCCAAACTCTAGCCATTGAATTCATTTTATTTTATTTTGTTTTAACTTTTTTTTTCAAATGCATGCAATTCAAACAGACGACCTATGGGCTGAACTAAGGTTTCCTTAACTAGTGGTACAACCAATGTGAATCCTCTTATGCTCAATTGGAATTACGCCACTTCCTTTGTTTAGCCAAGCAAGAGGTGGGGATGTGGGAAGCTCCCCTTGCTCTCACAGGGACCTAATTAAGTAACCACAAAACCCGCTTAGGTTTAGCCGATTAACCTCTTTCCTTAGACACCAACTGTCAGTTATGGAAAGTAATCACAAGCTTTTCTAAAATTCAGCACACTTTTGAACCAAATGTATAGGGCCCCCTAAAGGATCTTGCTATCCAAATTTTAAATTAAGGTTTAGGGTGAACCGCACATGGTTTTTGGGCCAAGGAAGGGTAATGAAATACCCACCTTATCTTATTTAAATTGGATTTCCCTTAAATGGATTAACGGAAAAACACAATAAACAAAATAAATGTAACTAATTACAATGCATGAACAATTATCTCTAATGTGCAATTCAGCAATTTAACATAAAATAATAAAACAAACTAATTCAGCAAAGATAGCAATTGAAAAAAAAAATAAAAAACCCTAACACATTAACAACTAACAAGATGATTTCAGAAATTAAATAATCCTATATGATGCACGCTCTAGAACATATCAAATCCTAAATGATGGAAAGCAAATGCAAAAAAAAAAAATATTAATTTTTTTAATTTTTTTGAAATTCAAAATTTGAAATTCAAATTTAGGTTCAAATTCAAATTCGAATTTTGAAATTTAAACTCAAATTTGAAATTTTGAGTAATTTCCTACTTAACAATCAATTATTCAATTAAACCACTAATTAAGGGAGTAGTTAGTTACAACAACAATTAATCACAGAAAACAAAAAAATAAAGGAACTAATTTTGCAAAAAATT
Source organism: Nelumbo nucifera (assembly GCF_055504915.1). NCBI lineage: Eukaryota > Viridiplantae > Streptophyta > Magnoliopsida > Proteales > Nelumbonaceae > Nelumbo > Nelumbo nucifera. The sequence goes on along the minus strand of NC_142655.1, from coordinate 52,298,069 downwards.
AATGCTACAGAAATGAAGATTAAGAAGGGAGTTCGCTACTCTAAAGATTAAACAGAAAAGTAAAAAAAAAAAGAGTATGCAACAATAAAAATCCAAGAAATGAAATGAGTTTCTAATCTAAAAAAAAAAACAGGAAGTAACAATCCTAAAAAAATAGATCTAAGAATGAAACAAAAGAATAATCCTAAAAAAAAATAAATCGGATCTATCAAAAAATAAAAATAATTAACTAAGAATTCGAAAACACTACATTACAAAAAAGAATTCAAAAATAAAAACAAAAAAAATGATTAAATAGGGACAACTACACCTGAATCACAATCCCAATTTCTCTTTTCTTCTCTTTTCTTCACCAGTCTAGCAACGCTTCGGTACCTCACCTTTTGCTATTACGTCCTGCAAAATCAAAGAGAAATAAGAATTAAAATGAGATTACATATTATGTAATCAAACAATAATAAAAAAATAATAAAATAGATCCAAACAAAGCAAATAAAATTTTTTCTTCGTTGTTTCCCTGACAAATGGCACAAAAAACTTGGTGTGTTTGGAAGCGTGTCGTTAACCACTTCGGAACACCAGTTTCAATATTTATAAATTTTCTGATTCTCAAAATAACTACAAAATGCAGTTAGTGGTGAGAAAGGGGTCGTATTCATAGGGAAGCGAGGGAAATATTGTTACATACTTCAATCTGGACAAAATAACAAGATTTGATGTTGCAGAAAGACAAAATTTAATTAACTGAACTGGAATCCATTAAAATAAAGTTTTAACAATGCTGAAAGTAAAAATTGCAAAAAAAAAATAAATAAATAACAAAAATAAAAAAAACTAAACAAAAAATCTGCAACTCGGTCAGAGGTATCAGTCTCCGGATCTATCCTTTGACTGTTGAACTCCTCGAGCTGGGCCTTCCGTCTTACCTGGCCAAATTTCAGATCTGCAAAAAGGAAGACCAAAATTAAATTTGATAAAAATAAATTGCTAAAATAAAATAAAAATTGGAAATTAAAGAATGAAAAATAAAAACATGCGTAAAAAGTAAATCTAAAACTATGGGAAACTGGTTGGGATCCGGATCCAGAGGTGGCAGTAATGGCTAGGCGAATTGCAAGCAAGAACCCCTCCTCTTGCCTGGGCATTCTCCTCTTCCTCTACCCTTGAACTTCTCCAGAACAACCTTCCGTCTTACTTGGGGGCAAAATCCAACCACAAAAATTAAATCTAAAAGATTGCCAAAATAAAAATAACATAAAAGAAAATAAAGAAAACGAAAGGGATGGCTAATCAAATCCAGTGGCGGTAGTTGCAAATTGACTGGACTACTTGTAGGAACCCCTCCTGACAAGATTTGGGCGTCCTTCCCTTCTACAACCCTTGAACTCCTCAAGAAACCTTAGCCTTGTGAACTGGGTGAAACCAATCTCTTCTCAAGGGCCCCTTGGGTCATTTTTATAGAGAATGATGGACATAATTGGGATTAGAGAGAAAGAGATGGGTAGCTCTTGGGTTTCTGCAAAAATATGGGCACCCTAGGGTTTGAGAAGGGTTAGAATTGTTCTAAGGAATCCTAAGGCTGAAAAGAGGAGGAGAGGGTGCCCAATATTGTGTAGGGCTGAGATTTGGGCACCCAGAATGGAGGGTGTAGATTTGAACGCCTATAGCTGGAGAAAGGTGATTGGTCTATGTGATGTGGCGCCCTAAGGTGATTGGTTGAGGTTTAAGAAGTGAGGTGTAGGGCTAGGATGCTGTTTTGGGAGAGATATAAGGGTATGATAGGTTGCTAAGGCTTGAATGGTTGAGATTAGAGGTTAGGAGAGAGTGGAGGGTGGAGATTTGATAGCCTAGGGCGGCCAAGAGAGAAAAAGATGAGGGGGAGGCTCCTAGTGTTTCAATGAGGAGAGAGAGTTCTGCTAATTTAGTGGGAGTGGCGCCTATCTGGGTTTGGCAGATAGGAGGCGCCCTCCTGTGCTCAGTTTTTCACATAAACACCCCCTCTCTCACCTGGAATTCACACCAGTTTTCCAAAAACTGCATTTCAGCCTTGAAACTTCCCCAGTTTTCCCTAGGATTTGCACACAGACCCTTAGATGTCACAATATTGAATTTAACTAGGAAAATGTCACATTTTGACTATTCTAAGGCCTAGGTAACCCTAAAGTGATGCCCATTAAGGCTGCAAAATACAGAGTTATCACTAAGTCACTAGTTGAGACTCCATCATTTTGGCTAAGGCAAGTGGTCGCCTAGGTGATGTTGGGATGTCATCCAGCTGTTCTGACATGCCATGTATCATGATGTCAATGGAGGGCCAAATCTGCCCTATCTTATCGAAATTCTCTGATACGATACTCGATGCTTATACTTTAATCTTTGTTCTTTATAAGCCTTTGTGTAGCCAACTCCATATAGTTGGAATAAGGCTGACATGATGATTTTCTTTGAAAGTTTTACTTTTCTCAAAAAAAAAAAATGTCTTTAACAAACTAAATCTGGTTAATTTCCCATCAATTAAAAAAAAAAGGATATCATGATAAGATTATTCAGAATAAAGTGATTAAGTGAACAGTCAATACACTAGGATAGCTAGTTTTTACAGGAATAGGAGTTACCAAAGAAATCCTAATTTACTAGAAATAATGATGGAGCTGGGTCTTGGTGATTTGCATAGGACTGTTGCTGTTTCTAGCCTCTGAATTTCCTGATTCTAACATAATTTAACTTTTCTGATCGTAACCCCTCCCCCCATGAGCGCACTCACCACATTCGACAACCCAAAAAGCAAACAGCAACATATCAAAATTTAAAGAGATAAAGAAGCATTTTAGCAAGGAAATGATAAACACTCAAACCAAAACTCTTCCAAAAATGCAGTCATTAATTCAAAAAGAAAAAAATGGATCAAGAAACCTATCAATTAAAACTAGAGCAAGAAAATATATGTGAAATGTGTTTGATTAAATGCAGAGATTAAAACAACTACAAACAATCAAACACTGACTACATCTCAAACAACATTCGTTAAAAAGCACATTAAGGAAACAAAAAGCGACATCGACCTAATTAGAGACAATTATCTACTATATCAACTCATATACATAGATTCCAAAGACCACAATTAAGGACTCGAGGAGAGGGAGGTGACTTGTAAATTACCAATGAGGAAGGTTGTAGAGGAACCGTAATCAATGACCCTTACAAGATCAAGTGTTGGTCGAGGATGTAATGCTTGGATTGGGAGCTGCTAGATGGTGGACACTGGATGAGGAATAGCAATGTGGCCAGTAATTTCAAGTTCTCTAAATTTTATTTAAAGGGTATAAACCAAATTGCTTGACACATGAGCTTTTCGATCAAGTACTTTTCATTGTCTCTCTCAGTCTGATATGCTATTGTCTATAGAAGGTTTCTCTAGAGATTCTACAAATTTGTTGGTTGTAGCTTCTCACTTAAGGATTTGTTGTATTGTAGGAATGAATTTGCCTATAACACAACAGAAAACTCAGTGAAAATGAGTGGGGATAAATAACATTCTAAAGACAATGTCTTTATATATGCCTCAGAGCTTCTCCTCCAAATTCATGACCTCAATTTCTCCAACAAGTCTTGATGTCAGGAGTAAACCTGATTAGTCGACGTCATACCAGGGCTTCAGGCACATGATTGAATCATATGAATCGTCCAGAACCTATGGTAGACAAATAAGAGACTAATTGATTTCAATTAGTCTTATTGGTTTAAATCTGATTAATCTGAAAACATTCTTGAATATATTTTCTAGACTGAAGCTAGCATATAAGGATCAAACAATTAAGAGACAAATAACCATTTCCCAGCGAGCATTTCAGTTTTCTAAGTGGTGTAGATCTGATAACATTCTTGAATATCTTTTCCAAGCTGAAGCATTGAAGGATCAAACAAATTCAGCCACTATACCATGCTTTAAGGACTAGAGTATAGTAGAAGATATAGGGCAATCCCCTTGGTTTTAATATGGGGCATTTGGAAGGAAAGAAATAAAAAGAATATTTGAAAACAAGAATAGAAAACTCTTGAGAATATGTTGAGATAGCTGTTCATCCATCTTGGCTTTGGTGGTTTTAAATTTGAAGATTTGAGTTAGAAAGGTAACAAGTCTCAACGGGATGAGATTGTGAGACAAGTTAAATATTATTATAGATTGAAATCACCAGTCACCTATAAAAATGAAAGTTAACTCACTAGGCGATTCAGCTGAAAATTTCATTTTTGCCCTTACCAATTGATACAAGGCCAGGCATTTTGAAATTAGCTAATTAGAGATAAATATGTTCAAGTTAGTAGAAAACTATCATCGAAGTAATTATGAGATGGTAAGAAAAGATTGCCATATAGAAATTTCGATAAGGTATAGGTTTTTTAGTGGATAATTGGGATAGCCCCTAATCTCAACATGGCAAGATTAAAACAATGTACACTATAATTTTGGATAATGAAAGACAATAAAATTGTTGATATTAGAAATGGTCAGATAATATAAATAGAAAACTAGGTTTGCACTTAATTATAGGATGTACTACTTGAGCAAATCTTTCAAAACGATATGTTTTGAATAGTACTAGACCCAACAAAGAGTGAAAATTAATTCCAATTAGTAAACTAAAATCATGGTATATGCTTCTGTATACATTACACTGTTTTCTATATTGTAGTCTTGGGCAAGCTTTACCTTGTTTAGGAATTAGTTGAGACATCCATAGGAACAACCTAAAATTTGAGTTCTTTTGGTGGGTACGAATTTTGTTGAGACATTCATAGGAACAACCCAAATTTCTACTCTTATTGGTTTGATAATTTGATAGGTAGGATGAGCATTATGAACCAACACAACCCAAAATTTCAGATCTTTAATTATTCAAAATAGCACATAAAAATGACTAGTTTTTGGGTCAAAATATTCCTTATAATGGGGCTAGTTAAGGAAACACAATAATGCTTTTATATTGAACTATGGAAGATTAGTATGATGTGTAAGAACTTGTTGCGAAAAGCCCAAGAAAAACATATTCAAATGGCACCCAGAATAAAAGTAAAAGCAAAGATAAAGAGAAGCAAGTACAAAGAACACATGGATTTACGTGGTTCGGCTAATAACCTACATCCACAGGCAAAGGAGGAACAAAAATACACTATGTAGTTAACAATGAAGAAGAAATACAGAATTGTGCACTCACAACCTAACACATAGAAAACCCTAAACCCCAAATACACCAAATGTCGTCTCTTTTCTCTCACAAGACAAAGACCAATTATATAAAAGAGAAAAACCCCAAAATAGACAACTCTTCGTATTCAGTTCGGACCTATAAGGTGGATATGGATTGAATCCATACCGCCCAAGGCCCACCACAAACCACTATGTAATTTTCCTTCAGGTTTTTTTCATATTATTTTGGAGAGGATTCGTGAAGTGGGTCACCACAAAGAATTCAAGGCACAAACATGATACAACTCCCCGTTGAACTAAGCCATGGCAATATCTATGGAGAGGGAGAGAGAAGGGGAGAGTGGGAGGGAGGCGCACTATGATTGATGAGTTGGAAACTACAGGCATAGGGCATTGTTGCTTTCAAAATTTAACAGCATGAACCGTTTTGAAATTATATATGTTGGAGACCAAGTTATATTTTCCACTTGGATACCCATTTCCCAAGTCTGTATCTTTGTCTGGATGTACATCTGTGCATCTTAGGTTCTTTGGCATTCATTTCTCAAGAATTTTGTTCTGGCTTTATTAGTATGAGATTTTCTTTAATAAAAAAGGAGAAGAAAAAATGAGTCTGAAATGAAAAATTAGTACAAAGTAGAAGAAGAAAGAACAATAAGAGAAGATTGGAATTATGTGTAAACATAGTCTTGAGGTGCATGCCCAACTTCTTTAACTTAAATATTTTGAGATATATATGTGCATGAAATAACCACACTACCTCTCATTACAAATTAAACAATAGTGATAAGATTGCCCTCATTCTTATTGATTCTGAACAGAATTTAATGTCACAATTAATTGGACTCCAAGAAGTGATAATGCTCTTAAAAGATAGAATTTATGGGGGATGGTTCCAGGAGGAGCCTGATATATATGTAAAAGTAGGTAGATTGTTATACAGGTCTTCCATTTTCTTCATTTTGTACTATTTGTGTTTCATTCCTTTAATATAGTAAGGAGATGCTTTAACTGTTACGTCTTGGAAAATTAAGATCCCAATTCATTGGATGAGACAGAATATTCAAATTTCTAATTTTCAGTATTTTCCATTTTGAAAGTTACAAAAAAAAAAAAAATGAAACTACCCCCAATCACCAAATAAATCAAACCAAAATTCATCTAAGCATAGGGTGCACCAACATGTATCACCTTAGTCATGGGTTGCAGGTTGACCATTAGGACTCTTAGTGCTCTATACCAAGTTGTGAAATATTTGCAAAAGAATAGTGGGGAAAAATAGAATATATGAAGGGAAGAAGAGAGAAGGGGATGAGGGAGAATATATGGGGTCCGAAAATTCTGTTGCTCATCTCACATCTCTCTATCTTAACTTTATATTAAGTGATAAAATTACAAAGGTTTCCTTAATTAGAAGCTAGTAAGCATCCCAAACACAAAGACCACATTGCCTTTTCCAACGGGGTTGATTGTTGAATGCTTTTGCATTCTAAATGAACTATACAAGAGGTGAGTGTAGTGCCTTTTCCATGTATGCAGTTCAGTACGTTCTTCATTTTTTCAGCCTACCACCTCACAATTGATCTTGTTTAATTTGACTCTTTTGGATCCTAGGTGCCTTCAGTTTTTCTTCTTTTTTACATCATTTTGCTTTCACTTATAGTTTTGAAACAAATAACATCATTTTCTTCTTTAGCATGTGACAGTTAAATTGTTAAATTGCGTGATAAAATCTATACTTTTAGTCTTTCTCACTGACATACACTTTCTATTGGAGATTTATTTCAATACCCAAAGAAATGGGAACATTAAATTGTAGGGCATTTGTTGCTAGAATGGTAAGAGTGAATATCTGATTTTTAAGCAACATTTTGTTGTTTCTTTTTTTTGTTCTTCATTTAGGAAATTTCTTCTACTAGGTAGAGATTATCATGTCCACGTGTGAAACCTTATCACACTAAGTGATTAAGTTCACCTTACCCTTATCTTAGAGATTAACCTTACTTGTAACTGTGGTGATCTATAACTCCTCTATTTATCTTTATCTTGATAAGAAGCAATGTTGTACTCTATCTCAAACTCCTCTTCTATAAATAAACTCAAGGTTGATGAATTTTATCATCAAACCATTCATACCAGTTTAGTTCTCTGTTATTTCTTCCAGTTTAGTTCAATATTATATCTTCAACTTGGTATCAGAGCCATGGCATCCCCCTCCAATTCCAATGCTCAAACTCAGAACTCGGTTCAACAATCCACTACTACTATCGATTCTAGTTCAATCGGCTATCTTCGCAACATCACTCGCTTTCTATTGGTGAAGCTGAATAGCGAAAAGCCAAGTAGAGAGAAGAGAAGCAAGACCAAATAAGAGACACAAAAGGACAAGATATTAAGAGATGTGTGATTGTATCACCAAAACCCAAGTAGAGACTATAAAAATGGGGTGAAAGGAAAAGCTTTGGCCTTTTTCTTTGCAACTCTAGAGAATTGATTTTTTTGGAGTGCAATCTCTCAACAAAAAGCTTGTATTTTTGGAGGTACAGGACTATACCAAACCTCCTTTGTTGGAAAACTCCTTCAATGTTAGAAGACTAGAGAAGGACATTTGCACCAGTACAAAGATGGAGAAGAGTTGTGAAGATGGAGGCAAAGAGATTTGTTTTGGAAGAAGTCTAGACCAGAAGAGGGGCAGCTTTGAAGATAGTGGAATTGCAAAAAGCCTTATTGATCCTTGAAGGAGATGCAGTTTTGTGGTTCCAAGGCTTCTTAGAGGGAGATAAACGAACGACACAAACAAGAAAAGGTAGGTTTGTGGGCATCTATGAGTTTTACGGAGAGGGAATGAAACAATTCACGTGTTTCCCTGAAGGAAAAGAGGTTTCGGGTTGGGATAAAGTAGCACATGCATTATAGGATTTCTTAGTGGCTGTGAGTGAAAAGAAGAGTATTTAAAAAGCAAATCAAGAGTTTTAGGAATAGTATGAAATGTTGGTAACTGATGTAGAAAGGCAGGATACAAAGGAGAAGGATTATGATTCATTAGATGATGTCTGGAACGATGCAAGACTAGGTTCATTGAAGATGTGGTGGGTAAACAAATCTAAGAAAGACTGGGGGAAGAATTTGGTGATTTCAGTAAACAAGAAAGTTATAGATTGGAAAAGTCTAGGTGAAGAAATTAAAGAGGTTTTGAAAGATTTTGAAGAACTACAAATTTTCCCTTTTGATGAATAGAAGGCATTGGTAGTTCTTCGAGCATGTAATCCTGACTTTGTAATAGTTTCGGTTGTAACAATGCAAGGCCTGGTGATGGTAGAAAATTGGTCCCTAATTTGTAATGAAAAGACTAGAACCCACGAGTTTCATTGAGATGAAAGTGTTAGAAAAAATTGTATTAGTTAGTTATGGGGTTCAACTATGATATGGAAAAGATATGATATCTGAAATATTTTTAACCAATCAAATGGAATCATAAACGTGGTAGCCAATGAGGTGTTATTTATCAAAATTCATGGGTGGGTTTTGATTGGTCAAAACTCTTTCGATACCATATCTTTCCCGCATAATAGATTTTCCCTTAGTTATGAGGCTTCAAACCTCAAGCTATGCAAATTAGGCTGATTAGAGCGAAATCAAAACTCATTCCAAGATCTATAGAAATATTCACAAGTGGATAGGAGTTCATGGCTTGGATAACCACCTTTATTGAAGCACGATGATGGAGAGTTGGGAGGCTAGGGGAAGAAGAAGACGATGTAGCCAGGAGCTGGTCTCGAGGCAACCTTGGGGAAAAGTTTCAAAAATATGGGAAATGAGGGGTTTGGCAAATGGAAAGACATGACCCAGTTTCCTTCTATTGATGGTAATATAAAGAAGCAAATGAATCTTTGCAAAACTAAAACATATGCGCAGGTGGTTACATATTCAAGTGGTGAAAGCAAGGAAATTTCAAATTTAAACAGGTGTTGTATGCAAGGGTCAGATGGGAGTAAAGAAGAAAGAGCACTAATTAGGCCTTTGATTGGATAGGCCTAAGATCGAGTTTGAGTTATAAATAACAGTGGCTTGAGTTACGTTAAAACTAGTCTATTGGGCCCAACCCCAAAAGTTAGAACATGTGATAACTTAAGTGATCATGTGAGGAAGGAGAGTCATGAGTTAGGAGACCATAACGTTGGTGTATCATCTTCTAACATCAATGCTCTCTCAACTACTTAGAAGAAGACTACAATATCTAAGATGATGCTCGCACGGGCTCCAAGACTATTTTCGTATTCAACCAATCTGGAGAAACCAAACCCTAGGTATAATAGAAGCAAAGATAGGGAACAATAACTAGATTCTGGGTGGATAAGTTTGGATGAGGAGATATTTGAAGGGGAGGAGAGCATTGGAGCTTCCATTTAGGGTAGTATCCAAAGTAAATGCCATTCTTGGTTAGGAGAGGATGAATTCAATGCCTTGAAACTAATTTTGATGAGGAGAAACCTACCCCATAAGTTGGATATTCAATTCAAACTTGTAAAGGTATGGGAAGAGATGATACTAGTTTAGGTGAGGTAAAAACCAAGATAGAGAGTAGGGGAGAATCTCATCCAAACCAAGACCATTTATAGGATATGCAAAGATCCTCTGATGCCAACCCAATATTTAGAAGCATAGATACACATCACATAGTATCCCCACATAATACTTTGGGGGATAGTTTTGAAAGTGCTACTTTCGGCATAAGCCCAAGTGGCAGAGGTGAGAATATATCAAACTCTCTGGACTATCCTTACCCCCTACAAGGTAATGTTCTTGATTTGATTTTTGTAAATACTAATATCTCTTCCAATCCTTTGTGTGTCGTGTTCACATGTGAGACTAGCCCAACCATGCAGTCTGCTACTTCATGTGATAAGGTGCAAGAAACACATGTTGATGGGTTGTTAGTTGAACAAGAGTATAAGGAGCTTGGAAACAGCATTTGGGAGGTCATTTTGGAGTTGGTTAGACTTGGTGTGGAAGAGGAACAAACGGGTTAGATAGAGAGAGTTGAGGAGAGTGACACTGTGAATCTAAGACGAGGGAGAAGTTGGAGAAAGCAGGAAAAGTAACCATCTCTTTAGAAAAAGGAAAGGGGGAAGAAAGAGAAAAGTCTTAATAAGAAAATAGAGGGGAAAGCAAAACCAGTAGGGTTTAGGAAGAGGGGAGAAGAGATTGTAAAGAAGAGAAAAAAGAAACTTAGTGAGGTGGAAAGACTCAAATGTGAGGTGGATTATGATAAGGAGAGCATGGGTAGAAGGGAGAGGAAGAAATTGCGAGAAGGTCTTCTGGAAGGGTTTGTTTTTGAATTGTGACTATGAAGTTATTAAGCTGGAATGTAAGAGGTTTGGGGAGTTCACGAAAGAGAGGAGTGATCAGGGATATGTTGAAGAGAGAAAAGCTAGACATAGTGTTAATTTTATAATCTAAGCTACCTGAGGTAGACAGGAGGTGGGTGCAGAGTATTTGGTCAGCTAGGGATTTGAGTTAGGCCTATGCACAATCTTGGGGAGCTTTTGGGGGAATTATTATACTATGGAAAAATGTAGAGGTGGAATGTGGTAAGGAGTTAATTGGAAAATACTTGGTATCCTTAAAGTTGAAAAGAAAGATTGATGGTTGGGAATGGGTTTTAACTAATGTTTATGGTCCTACCTCTTATGGGAAAGGGAGGGTTTATGGGAGGAACTTACATCCAATAGAGGACTTTGGAAGGGCCCTTTGGTGCTTAGGTGGGGATTTTAATGTAATTTGATTTTTTATTGAAACAAAAAATTTGAGTGATCAGATAACCTCTAGTATGAGAAAATTCAATCCATTTGTAGAGACATTTGAGTTGAGGACCCACTTTTTCAACAGACAAACTTTATTTGGTCAAATTTTCAAGAATTCCCTACTTGTTGCAAACTTGATAGATTTCTATTCACTACTGATTGGGAAATGGAATGAAGGAGATTAGTTGTCATAGCATTGCCAAGGCCTGTTTTAGACCATTGTCCAATTAGCTTATCCCAAGAAGGGTGGGAGGTGGCCCTTGTCATTTCAGATTTGAGAATATGTGGCTACTACACCCGGATATCATACTTAAGGTAAAAGATTGGTAGAAGGAGGACCAAGTGGATTTTAGGTGGAAGGGGTTTCATTTCTACAAGACGTTACAATTGTTGAAAAAAAAGATCACCTGGAGACAAAAATCTAGATGCAAATGGCTCAGGGAAGGGGATAGAAACACCAATTTCTTTCATTTGTTAGCCAATGGTAGAAGAAGGAAAAATGTTGTCTTAAAGTTGGAATGGAATGGACAAATTTTTACAAGGGATGAGGAGATAGCACAAGCTTTTGTAAACCATTTCAAGACACTTTATGCTTGTCTAAGAAGTTCAAGAAAAATTTTAGGGGGACTTGGAGTGGAGGTTAGGAAATAAAGAGTTGTTGGACAGTTTGGAAAAAAAAAAAAAACTTTGAACGAGTAGAAGTGAACCATGCAATTTTCTCAAAAGGGGTTGGTGTGCAAGTTGGATTTAAAAAAGGCTTATGATATTGTTGATTGGGATTTCCTTTTAGAGGTCCTCACTCATAGGGGTTTTGGTGAAAGATTGTGTAGATGGGTAAAGGGATGTATTTCTTCCTGTCACTTCTCCATCTTGGTGAATGGAGTAGCTAGGGACTTTTTTCTAGCTAAAATGGGTCTTACACAAGGAGATCCCCTCTCCCCCTTCTAATTTACTTTAGTGGTTGATGTACTGAGTGAGATCTAGATTGCACCCCTAGTGAGGACCCCTAGTGAGGACCATTACGTGAGCAGGAAATCTAGATTTCAAACCCATATTCTACTCCTTCAACCATCCCTATTGAATTTCTCCAAAATGAAGTGTTTTAAACCCTCCTACCAAATTGCATAATCTCAAACTTGATCTTTGAGGTTGGTTAGATGAATCTTATTTTGGCATATTGTTTTAATGGACGCACTATTGTAGTCAGTCGCCTCACAAGTCTATCTCTATCATAGCCTCATCTATTTGACACTACGCTTGGGTTTAGGCGTATTTAAAAACTTTTAGGCTTAGTTTTTTAGAAGTATAAATACATATATGTAGTGCAAAATAGACAAATAGACCTGGTCATGGGCTGGGATCCAACTTAGCTTTTGTCGTAATTTGAATGGACCCAGCTAGAAGCCCAGCCCATGATCAGGTCTAGAGACAAACGGACCGTGGATTTGATCAAACACAGATTATTAAAGGCACATTTGCCACTTTTTATTACTATAATTCTAAATCTACAAATGCATCACCAGCCTAAGTCCCAAACCAGATGGAAATCATCACCTTTGGCCTTCTCCGCGTAATTGTCTTTGTGATTTCTTTGTAATTGACAGGCTTTTACCCCTGCCATTGCATCCTAACTCCAATTGATGAATTCATAAATGCCTTTGGTAGTGAATGTAAATCCTTCAGTTTTGCAACTTTTCTTCTGTTGTTTGCGTGTTTGGTGGTACCATCTTGTGTCATTATTTATATATAGATTTGTTATGGCAATATCATCCTCAATCTAAGCCCTTAGAAGTGTCAATAACATTCAAAAATCCGATTTGAAATTTGATATTCAACATAATCGAATCGAATTCAGATAATCCAAATATCTAACCGGTCAAATTCGGATATCCTATTCTTACCCAATAATTCATCAGATTCGAATTCAAATATAACTTGATTCAATTTGATAAATATCCGAATTCGACTGATTATTTAATTCTTATATATAATATATAAAATATTATATATATAATAATTAAATTATATAAATAATTTATATATTATATACTTTATATCAATAAAATATTTATTTTATATATTTATTAGTTATCTAAAATAATTAATTAATCAAATTCGAATCAAATGGAATGGAATCTTTAAATATTTAATCAAACTCAAATTCAAATATTAATTTTTAATATCCGTCAAATAACAAATCAAATTCGAATATTAGATTTTCTAATCAGATTCAAATTCAGATATTGCCTGATCTAATTCAAATTCAATCCGTTTACACCTCTATAATCCTTACCCCAAATATATGGGGTAAATAGTGCCATATCCATTGTTTAACATTTCATGGAAACATTGTTTCCCTTAACCAAAGCATATCCACTAGATGGTCAGGCTTAAATTAGCTAGGGTAATGTTTATCCCCATTCCTATGATATGATATGGTAGCATAAAAATGCCTAGATATGAGCCCACACTGAGAAGTGTCTTAATTGTCTTAATTGAGCATAAATTGACTTTTAGTATTTATTAACATGGGAAGAATATATGGATGTTAACACAATTAATAGGGTGGACAATAAGGCCACAGTAAAGGTAACAAGAGATACAACTTTGACATGCTTCTCATTTCCAGAAGGTATTCTCCAAACAATTGTGCTAGTCTTGAGTTGAGTGCTCTCATCTATTAACAACCATAAACAATCCTGTTGTTGCAGTGGTTCATTCACGCTACAATGCACGAACAAGTTTGGTTTATTGATCTCAACTTCTGAATAACCACTTCCATCAAGGGGCTGCAAGAAAAAAAAAATAAAAAATAGAACCATAACACATCTTTTAACTTATACGAGACAAACAAAACTGAAACAAATACAAATACAACCAACAAAATTGTACTCAGAGAAGAAATTTTAAATGATTGCATGGATCGACATTATCTTGCCTTACATGTCTTTAAGGAAATAATACATAACATATTTCAAAAGACCATAACTTCTCAATAATTATTTTTTATATTAACGATATGGTGGATGGTACTTTTAATGTGAATTATCATTTATTCATTTTTACAGACTAATAAAGTATAGGTGGATTGAGGATGCTGAGATAAATGATTTGAAAGACGGTTAGGAAAGCCAAAAATTAAAATGAGTCGCATATTCTTGATAAAGAACAGTTGATTCATGCAAACAAATTAGAAATTAGGGATCAACTAGAATTCTCATGCAAGCAAATTTCTCCTTGATTCATGCAATTTTATCAGTATGCATGCTTCCAGAAAATATCAGATAACATGGAAATTAGAAATTAGGGACTCTAGACCATCAAAGAGTATTGGTTATTAGTATAACCGTCCAGTTTTTTTTCTTTAATCAGTAGTTACATTCTTTGGATTAGTTGCATATTACCTATTGGCTGGAAAATTGATTCCATTATTTATCTAGTGATGTGAACTCTTAGCATATCAAGATATGATAATTTTATTTCCTACTCATATGTGAGATTCAAACTTACAGGATATCGTGCATGTAATGGGAGCTCCAATTTAATTTCTACCCCTTCCTTATTAGTTGCTAAAAAATTGTTACCAATATCCACATGAACCTCAACAATTGATCGGTTGGATAAGACTGAAGGTAATTCCAGATTAGTGTCTCCAAAAACAGCGGCATCAACAAACACTGCAACAAACATTTCAACTAAAATCTTGACATGACAAAACTCAAAGATCTTGCTCCAAGAATAAAGGGAAGTCCATTACCACCACGTTCAATAAGATGTTGTAGCTCAAATGGGTCCGCAAAGATTCCATGAGGTAATCTTTCAATAATTATAGCCTCACAAAAGTGTGCAGGTAGCTCAAATGTAGCCTCTGACAGAACATTAAATTTTAAGAAGGAAAATAGATGACGATGAGAACCTTCTCCAATCAAGTTTCGATGCAGGACTGACATTCTAAGCAAAGAATTCAGATTTTGTTGAATTACTTCACAGGTGGCAGGGTGAAGTTCATGTACAAAGAAAGCTTGGATATCTGAATCCATGAGGCTATCATGTTTCTCAAAGTAAGATTCCATAAGAAATTTCCATGAGCATGGCGCAGAGACACGTTTAGGGTGGTTGTCATAATCAGAATCCAAATTACACTTGCCTACCTGAAATTAATATGCATAGGGGAGAACAAGGCATAAGAGATAGAAAATAAAGACACTAATAAAGTAACAGTTAGGCCTAAAATTATGTAAGATGACAAAGAGAAAAATGATAAGCATTGCAACACTGGAGGCTTTTGGACAATTTAGGGGTGTTTTTTTTCCTGGTGATGAATTAAAGCTAACACAAAATTACACATACTTGTGATTCCATTGTGTAGATTGTAAAGATGGCCTACCAATATATTAGCAGCTGTCATGCCATAAGAGACATGTAATGGTAGGGATTGTATGGGTGATATACTAAGTTAGAGTTTGGAATATGCAAATTTGGTTTACTTTTTTCAAGAATTCCCTTTAATTGCATTTTCTGGAGGTTTTTGCCTGTAATTTGTGACGGAAAAACATAATAATCTGAATGCATAGGAAAAAAGACAAGAAATATTGGACTAAGCAATCTAAAGCTTACTATTTGTTGGATGTTAAGAGGGTTGAAAAAAGATGAGACTTAAGGAATCACAATTGCTGGAAAATTCAGCTAGTTAAAGTGTTTCAACTGGGTGATGAAGGGAATGGCTTGGCTAACAGAGACTGAAACTTTGGGGTGTGGGATTGAAAGATCACAAACAAGGGCTTAACATTAGCTTTTTGAACAATTCAACCAGGGTGTTCAAATTCGATTGATAAACAAAAAATCGAACCAAACCAAACTGAACCGAATAAGCTAGTTCAGTTTGGTTAATTCTGGCATTGGTTCAGTTCAGTTTTTGTTTTTTATAGAAATTTGGTTTAGGTTCAGTTTGGCTGAGATTTTTAACCAAACCAAAATGAAAACCGAATTACTGTTATTATTTAATTAAGTATATTAAATATTTGTTGTTCTATTTAATACTTTATGGTAATTAATTATTATATTTCCTAATGGTCAACTTGGCAATTCCCCATTGGTTGTTAGGCCCACTCTAACTTTTAATTAATAATAGTTAATTAAAACCTAAGCTAGTTATTAATTGTTTGTGAATAATGGTCAATTTGCTAATTCTCCATTGGCATAGGGCTTTGGGCCTATTCTAGATTTTAATTAATAATAGCTAAATAATTAAAGCCAATGGGCTTTGGCGCCATTCTAACTTTTAATTAATAACACTTATTAATCAAAATCATTATTTATCATTTATGTGGAATGAGGGCCCAACCGAATTTGGTTAGGGTTGGTTTGGTTCTGAGCTCTAGTTCGGTTTGGTTCGATTGGAGAAAATGGTCAAACTGAATAGTCGATTAGGCCTTTGGTTCTAACTCAACCAACAGATTGTACACCCCTAGATTCAACCATGCAAACAACAATAAAGAACATTTGGAGACTTGTGCAAAAGAACCATAACCAAAATTACGGCTTCACTCCAAGAACTAAAAATCAAATCAAGAACATAGAGTAGAGACTTAAGAGGTTTAATATCTACTTGAATAAGTATCAGTCTTGCTTTTTTTTTAACAAATTAATAGATTTATTAACAAGAGATTAAAGCAGTTACAAGCCACACCCTTGAGACCAAAATCTGAAAATTGAACTAAAAAATTGGGTATTACAACTCAGACACAAAGAAACCAGTGTTGATCCTCAAGCCAGGATTTCTAGACATTAGAATAAGTATCAGTGTTGATCTGTCTTAAGCATATACTTAGTTGACATTGCACCCCTCAGAACAACAAACTAGGAATCATGTCAAAGCACCAAAAGAAAGACTTCAGAATGGCATCCTTAATTATTGAAATAACTAGTTTCATTTGACATCAAAATGTGGTTAGGGGGTAGCTAGGCTGAATCTAGTCTACCAATATGGGGCATAGGGCACATCTTTAGAATATTGTAAATTTGTAACCACTCTCCCATTCTTTCTTCCAATTTCTAATAAAAAAAGAAACACTACTCCACACTTACAAGCTAATGGAGCTGGACAACCAGACAACAAGAGGCTTTAGGGCTGAGATATATTTCAGATTTCTAAAAAGAGAAAGAAAGTGAATAATGAAAGAAAAAGACCCAAGCAATAAACATTAATTGAGTATTTGAACTTAAAATAGACTAAATAAAACCAAGTTGTACTACTTAGACAAGGTTCGGAATAAGAATTTCTGAAAATGAATAAGAATCACCAAAAATTAGTGCCAAGAGAAGCATTAATAATTAAAAAGTAGCATGATTTAAAAAAAGCATTATCATACCTAGAGGAGATTGATGCTATGATCACTTTCCATACAGGACACATATTAGATTCCTTAGTCATCTACATTTTTTTTATTCCAAGCAATTTGACAGTGTGCTACACAACAGGGTAGCCCATCCCCCATCCCATTAAAACTATCCCAACCTTGGAGGCAACGGAAATAGATCCCGGGTCTCTGCTGCAACAAAGTAGAGAATGTACGAATTGGGGTGCCAATCAGTTGGTATAGTCATCTAAATCCATTAGCCACAATACTAGAAATCATTGCTTTCAACTTCTCCTTGATAATGGTTGGACAGGTTAACACCAGATAATGAACCTGCTCCTATGTTTTTTATGGTTTTGATCATTTTACTGGGCAAACGATTTAGTCCCATACCCAACCAGCTTTCTGGGCTATGTTTGGAATGGTTTTTAAACATTACTGGAAGTTATCCTTAATCTTCTAATCTAATTGTTTTCTTCTAGAGAAAAACCTGGTATGTGGAGCTTAGAACTGCTAAAGTTAATCCTTAAACACTGATATAGTCTGATATGTTGATACTAGAGTAACTGATAATTTTATCATTACCATAAGAAATCTTATCTTAAGATTAGGGAATCAAATAAACAGAACGTAGTTGATCACTATGAAAAATATGTAGTCAATGCATAGAAAGAAATGCCATGAACAAGGTAACTGAAATAATCCAAGTAACTGCCAGATAAAAGGAAAAACATTAAATGGAAAGAAATAAAGGAAAATCTGTAACTGACCTCACTTGAAAACGAAGAACTATGAACAAAGGCTGCAGTGCCAGCTAGAAGCATGAAGGACTGAATGCTGATAATCGAATAAATATAAACTCGAACATGGTACTGGGTTTCCATGAAGTGCCTTAAACACCAAATAAAAAGGGCAATTTAATGGCACTAATTCTGAAAAATGAAAGTTCTTTTGGGCAAGATTAAGTCTTTCTGATTGTTAATTAAAATAAGAAAGGGCATTCATGGGTGCAAAAGCCCTTCCATCCTGAACCTCCACCCATCCTCGGTAATGATTTACTTAAACATTCACTATCCGTGTCCATCTCTTTCCGCCATTTTCGCTCACCAACAGTTTCTCAGTCATCACCATGCGATACAACTGTGATAACGATGTCCCTTTGAACGAGATTTGTTGGGGGAGAGAGAACCTTCTTTAGCTGAGGTGATTTGTTGGGGGAGAGAGAACCTTCTTTAGCTGAGGTGATTGTAGCTTTGCAAATCACCGTCGGAAAATTTCATATGAATATATACAAAGAAAACAATCAAGCCAAACAGGCCCTATGTGGGCCCATTTATGGTCCAAGAACTCTCTAGTGGAGTCACCGGTCTGTGAGTATTGAAAAACGGCTCACTTGGGCTGATTGGAGTCGCCACCCATCAGTTTAAGAAGTGGAGGTGATGGGACCTCTGGGAATTGCATTAAAACTAATTTTCATTCATAGCGAGTCCAGTAGCCCAAGGCACTAACTAAACCAATCCGGGAAAGACTTGGATGGAAGAGGGAAGGGATTAGACACCCTTCTCCCGGGTCCAATTGTTGGAGCCCACATGGGATCCCAAACAAGCACAATCACGAACATATAATCATTTTATTAACTAAAGGCATCAATAACATAGGAAGACAAAACCAGTTAAGAACAAATTGACATAAGAGAATTCCCCTAATTATTATTATATATTATTTTTTATTTTTACAATACTTTTATTTTTATTTATTATTTTTTTATCATTTGTTTGTGTTCCCTCTTATGGAACCCAATTTATATAGTCATTTTAAGGGATTACTTTTATTTATTTATTTTTTTTTATTTTCTAACTTTTTGATTTTATATATTTTTGATTTTTGAATTTTTTATTATTGTTTCTCCTTTTACTAGCTTATTTTCCTTGTTTCATTTTTGCCTAATTTTTATTGTGCTATTTATTTCTCCTTCTACTTGATATTTTTTACTTGACCTATTCATGGGCCAGGTAGCCCGGCGGGCTGGCTTGGCCCAACCTATCCCCCGGACGGGCTTGAACAAGATTTTTAGCCCGTGAGCTTGACCTCGGGCCTAAAAGCCCGACTCAATTTATTTCCAGGCCGGGCGCTGGATTTATCAAAAAAGCCCGGCCCGACTTTTATATCCCCTTTAAACCCTAATAATCCTAAATCGACTAACCTTTCTCATTTCTCACTCATCTCATTCTCACCCTCAAGTTTCAGCTTCTCAAGAACCGACGAACCCTCTCAGAGGCAAACTCAGCACCGGTGCCACCAATGAACTCCGACAGTGAGCTCTCTCTCTCTCTCTCTTCTCAATGTTCTCAATCTCACTAGTGAACACCAACGCAACCAGTGAACTCCGACGGTGAGTTCTCTCTCTCTCTCCCTGTTCCATCTTCTCACTTCTCAATGTTCTCAATCTCACTAGTGAACTCCGGCAAACTCATTCTCACTGCCGAACTCAGGTGAACTCACGATGCAATCTTTAATAAAAGTGAAAAAAAATCAATCTTTTTGTTAGGTTGGGCTTCGGGCTTGGGCCCGGGCTTCGAGCTTTTTATGAGGGTTGGGCTCAGGCCCAAGTTGTAGGCCCGTTGGGCAAGCCGAGCTCAGGCTTGGGCCTAAAAAAATCCTGTTAATGAGGAGTAAAAGCCCAGCCCGAGCCCGGCCCATGAACAGGTCTATTTTTCCAATTTTTTTTATTTTTTTATATTTTTATGTTTAAGCTATTCTACCCCTCTAGGTCCCTCAATTTTCGCAGCCCAAACCTGCAAGCACAGAGACGACCCCTACTCTAATATTCCATCTTCGTCATCCCTCTATTCCCTTTTCTTTATTTTATCTATATTTTGGAAATAAGAAACAATTATCTAAACCTCATCAATTGTCCACCTGTTTCAGGTTCAATCTTCAAATCAGCATAAACATGATTCGAATTAAGTTAACAAGACTACTATCTAATTAGTAAAAAAGCAACCGACCATGGAAAAACTAAGAACCACAGTAGACTCAAAGGAATTAACGCAGTGAGAGAGATGATGACGAGATCGGGTTAGTCGAGAATTCACAGGAACAGGCTCGATTGAACCTCATCGCCAATTCCATCAGTTCTTCCCTAGATTTCGATTATCCAATCAGCAAAGGATGAAAAATGAGGTGAAACAAGAGGCATACAAACTAAAAAAAAAAAACGTAAATAGTACTCACCTAAGGGGATTTTCGCCTTAATGGGGAGACTAGAGTCTGTTGCGATCAGAGGTTGTTCCTTTTTTAGAAAATGAGAAGGCCACTTGTCTAAATGGTGGTAGTGGGCTATGGGCTTTAACAACTTCTCAAAAAATGCCGTGTCTAAATTTGAAAAAGCCACATGTTTGAATGACCCTGTTCTAAGTACGGGAATCAGTAATTTTAAATTTACATTATGGAGTCAATAATGTTAAATTTATATTTATTAATATTTTAAATAATTATTAAAATTTGAAAAAATATTTATTTCAAAAAATAACTTTCCAATAATTATTAGAATATGGATAGTTTTCTTTTGTTATGATATGTAGAGGGTTAATGATTAATTGAGATTGATAGAATGTAAGCAGAAGTGGTTGTTGGTAACCACCTTTTGCATTTTCTGCATTTTTTTAGGAATTGATTGAAAATGTTGGTAGGGTTGTAGGCTTTAGCAGCAACATCTCAAAAAATGCCATGTGTCTAGCTTTCAGAAAAATGAGAAGACCATATGTCTAAATGGTGGGGGGTTGTAGCCTCGTAGTGGGTTGTGGGTTTTAATAGGAATTTTTCAAAAAATTGCCACATCTAGCTTTCTAGAAAATGAGAAGGACACTTGTTTGAATGTTGGTAGTGGGTTGTGGGCTTTTACAGCAACTTCTCATACAATGCCATGTGTCTAAATTTGAAAAAGCCACATGTCTGAATGGTGGGTGACTATAGCCTAAAAACCTTATATATATTAGATTTGCTCTTTCTTTACTTTAAATAATTGTTTATTTGTGCTTTGAGTTCCCATGTGGGCGTTACCTATTAGACCTGAGAGAAGGGGTTGAGATCACATCTCTGCCCCACTGCCTGTCGCCCCACACAACGTGCAACTGCCACATGCCCAGTCGCACGTGGTGGGGTGTTCCTACGTGCAGGGCTAACGGGATAGCCGTTAACCCCAAAACGAGCTCTAACCTCCTTTCTCCCATATTCTCGCCCCCTCAACCTCAAATCAATGTTTTAAAAAACAACTCGGAAATAGAACTGTTTTAGCCATCGTTTTCTATGTCGACAGTCCAATAGTTCGATTTGAACAAAAGGGTTGCTCTGACAAATAAATTAAAAAAATAAAAAATGGTCAAAATCCATTGAACGGGTCGACCGCCCAGGTCAACGGAACCAGTTGCCTAGACAGTTCCTGGGCCGAATAGTCCGACCGTCTGGGTCAATAGCGGTTCAGTAATCTTGCCTTAAATCGTGTCTTGACCCCATTCTACTTCCCTCCGCCCAAGTTCAGATCAAGCTCCATTTCCGGCAACAGTGATCGCTCCAACCAGTTCATCGTTACCATGTACACCCCAACCCTCGCTAGTGCCAGAGATGGAGTTGGTTCCAAGCTTGGGTGGAGGAGAGTAGAACGGTGTCAGACATGATTTGAGGTTCAGGGGGCAGGAATAGGGAAGCAAGGTTTTCGAACTGCCATTGACCTAAACGGTCAGACCATTCAACCCGGGAACCATCAAGGCAACAAGTTCCATTTTACCCCAAACCCGGTATTTAGCCAAAAACCGCTAAAAAAGTCAACAACCCGTTGACCCGAACAATCAAACCATTTAATGATTTTTTACCAATTTTTACTTTTAATTATTTTTTCAATTTATTTATCAAAATTGGCCATCCATTCAAACTGGACGGTTGGACCGTCAACTTGGAAACCGGTGGCCAAATCAATTTTGTTTTCAGGTCGTTTTTTATAATGTTGTACGAGAGAAAAGAAGTTTGGGCTCGTTGGCTCGTTCCTTTAGCCCCACACGTGGGAACGGCCCACCCCACCGCGTGTGACTGGACATGTGGCAGTCGCATGTTGTGTGGCGACAGGTGATGGGGCGAAGATGCCAACTCGAAGGGGTTAGGCAAATAGGCACCCTTCTGTCATTGAGCCTTACCTATTGGACCCATCCCCACCTCCCATGTTCTATCATCGCCGTTGCAACTAGGTGCAGTGACCGATTAGATCGACTCTTCACTCCCAAACTCTTAGCAACTTCCTTTGATAACCCCACCATTTTCATCGTCCCTTACTAAATCCCTCCTTACTATCTCTCCTTTTCCCTTCTCAGAACCCCCAACCGAACACATGTCACCTGCATTCTCTCATCCCTTCGTCATCATCATTGATCGAACAAAGTTGGTCATAGTAGCAAAGTTCAATCTTGGAAGTTAGTTTCCTTTCCACCAAACTGTCGTTCACATCGTCGATCATTGCCATTTGCAATCGATAACCACTGGCTAAAACAAATCGGGATCAACCTTGTTCCTCTTTGTGTTGTTTGCAACTTGGTGTATCGTCTGCAAATCTGTGACTAATCAAGATCTACCCTATCTCCTTCCACCAAGCCCAAGTTTGCAACTTGGTGTATCGTCTCCGTCTCCCTCTCAACTTTAAAGTGGTCTACGTCCAGAACAGCCTCTGATCGCAACAGACTCTAGTTTCCCCATTAAGGCGGAAATCCCCTTAGGTGAATACTATTTACGCTTTTTTTTTTTTTAAGTTTGTATGTCCTCTTGTTTCATGTGGCTTTTTCAAATTTAGACACATGGCATTTTATGAGAAGTTGCTATTAAAGCCCATAGCCCACTATCCAATCCGCAAAGGATGAAAAATGAGGTGAAACAAGAGGACATACAAACTAAAAAAATAAAAAAAAAAAACAACGTAAATAGTACTCACCTAAGGGGATTTCTGCCTTAGTGGGGAGACTAGAGTCTGTTGCAATCAGAGGCTGTTCTGGACGTAAACCACTTTAAAGTTGAGAGAGAGACGGAGACGATACGCCAAGTTGCAAACTTGGGCTTGGTGGAAGGAGCTCGGGTAGATCTTGATTAGTCACAGATTTGCAGACGATACACCAAGTTGCAAACGACACAAAGAGGAATAGGGTCGATCCCGATTTGTTTCAGCCAGTGGTTACCGACTGCGAATGGCAATGATCGATGATGTGAACGACAGTTTGGTGGAAAGGAAACTAACTTCCAAGATTGAACTTTGCTACTACAGCTTTGTTCGATCGATGATGACAGCGAAGGGATGAGAGAATGCAGGTGACTTATGTTCGATTGGGGGTTCTGAGAAGGGAAAAGGAGATAGTAAGGAGGGATTTACTAAGGGACGATGAAAATGGTAAGGTTATCAAAGGAAGTTGGTAAGAGTTTGGGAGTGAAGAATCGATCTAATCGGCCACTGCACCTAGTTGCAACGGTGACGATAGAACAGGGGAGGTGGGGATGGGTCCAATAGGTAAGGCTCAATGACAGAAGGGTGCCTATTTGCCTAACCCCTTCAAGTTGGCATCTCCGCCCCATCACCTGTCGCCACACACAACATGCAACTGCCACATGTCCAGTCACACGCGGTGGGGTGGGCCATTCCCGCGTGTGGGGCTAAAGGGATGAGCTAACGAGCCCAAACTTCTTTTCTCTCATACAACGTTTTAAAAAATGACCTGAAAACAAAATTGACTTGGCCACCGGCCTCCAAGTTGACAGTCCAACCGTCCAGTTTGAATGGATGGCCAATTCTGATAAATAAATTGAAAAAATAAAAAATAATTAAAAGTAAAAAATGGTAAAAAATTGTTAAATAGGTCGATGGTTCAACTGTCCGGGTCAACGGGTTGTTGACTTTTTTAGCGGTTTTTGGCCAAATACCGGGTTTGGGGTAAAATGGAACTTGTTGCCTTGATGGTTCCCGGGTTGAATGGTCTGACCGTTTAGGTCAATGGCAGTTCGAAAACCTTGCTTCCCTATTCCTGCCCCCTGAACCTCAAATCATGTCTGACACTGTTCTACTCTCCTCCACCCAAGCTTGGAACCAACTCCATCTCTGACACTAGCAAGGGTTGGGGTGTACATGGTAACGATGAACTGGTTAGAGCGATCACTGTTGCCGGAAATGGAGCTTGATCTGAACTTGGGCGGAGGGGAGTAGAATGGGGTCAAGACACCATTTAAGGCAAGATTACCGAACCGCTATTGACCCAGACGGTCGGACTATTCGGCCCAGGAACTATCTAGGCAATTGGTTCCGTTGACCTGGGCGGTCGACCCGTTCAATGGATTTTGACCATTTTTTATTTTTTTAATTTATTTGTCAGAGCAACCCTTTTGTTCAAACTGGACTATCGAACTGTCGACCTAGAAAACGATGGCCAAAACAGTTCAATTTCCGAGTTGTTTTTTAAAATGTTGATTTGAGGTTGAGGGGGCGGGAATATGGGAGAAAGAAGGTTTGAGCTCGTTTTGGGGCTAACGGGATGAGCTAACGGCTGTCCCGTTAGCCCTGCACATAGGAACACCCCACCACATGCAACTGGACATGTGGTAGTTACACGTTGTGTGGGGCATTTGTGGGGCGACACGCAGTGGGGCAGAGATGTGATCTCAACCCCTTCTCTCAGGTTTAATAGGTAAGGCCCACATGGGAACTTAAAACACAAATAAACAATTATTTAAAGTGAAGAAAGAGCAAATTTATATAAAGAAAGGTTTTTAGGCTATAGTCACCCACCATTCAAACACGTGGCTTTTTCAATTTAGACACATGGCATTGTCTGAGAAGTTGCTGTGAAAGCCCACAACCCACTACCAACAGTCAGACAAGTGACCTTCTCATTTTCTAGAAAGCTAGATACATGGCAATTTTCTAAAAAATTCCTATTAAAACCCACAACCCACTACGAGGCTACAACCCCCCACCATTTAGACATTTGGCCTTCTCATTTTTTTGAAAGCTAGACACATGGCATTTTTTGAGAAATTGTTGCTAAAGCCCACAACCCACTACCAACATTTTCAATCAATTCCTAAAAAATGCAGAAAATGCAAAAAGTGGTTATCCATAACCACTTCTGCTTACATTCTATCAATCTAAATTAATCATTAACCCTCTACATATCATGACAAAAGAAAACTATCCATATTCTAATAATTATTGAAAAGTTATTTTTTGAAATAAATACTTTTTCAAATTTTAATAATTATTTAAAATATTAATAAATATAAATTTAACATTATTGACTCCATAATGTAAATTTAAAATTATTGATTCCTGTACTTAGAACGGGGTCATTCAAACATGTGGCTTTTTCAAATTTAGACACATGGCATTTTCTGAGAAGTTGTTAAAGCCCATAGTCCACTACCACCATTTAGACAAGTGGCCTTCTCATTTTCTAGAAAGATAGACATGTGGCAATTTTTGAGAAATTCCTACTAAAGCCCACAACCCACTATCAAGCTACAACTCCCCACCATCCAAATACATGGCATTCTCATTTTTCTAAAAAGCTAAACACATGGCATTTTCTGAGAAGTTGTTGCTAAAGCCCACAATCCACTACCACCATTTTCAATTCATTCCTAAAAAAATGCAAAAAATGCCCCTACATTCTATAAATCTCAACTAATCCTTAACCCTCTATGTATCATAACAAACGAAAACTATCAGTATTCTAATAGTTATTGAGAAACTATTTTTTCTTGAAATTTTAATAATTATTTAAAATATTAATAAATATAAATTTAACAGAATTGATTCTATAATATAAATTTAATATTACTAATTCCCCGTACGGGGTCATTGACTAGTTACAAGAACAAGCCAATACAAAAATATATTTAGCAATTTTTATTTATTATTGTCTTTTTGTTTTTGATTTATTGTTATTATTTTTACATTTTTTTATTGTCATTTTTACTTAATTTTATTAACTATTTATTTTTTTTTTGTTATTCTCTTATGGATCCCTATCTACATATTGATTTTATAAAAATACAATATTTATTATGATTTTTTTATTTTTTTATTTTCTATTTTACTGTTTATGTTTTTATCTTTTTTATTATTTTTATTTCAATTTTTTATTAGTGTTTCCCTTTCAATAGCTTGTTTCTCCTTTGTCACCTACGTATCTCTAAACCCACCGAAATAGCCTATCCACTTTATAACTTTACTAAGTTTATTTATTTATTTATTTGTTTTTTTCCTTTTTATTGGGTTAATTTGTCTTTCCTAGCCAATTATTCTCATCATTCTGCCTCATCACATGTGAAAGTCAGGAAAACAGCTCACTTAGACAGAAATGGAGTTGTCACCCATCAATTATCGAAATGGAGGTGATGAGACCTCCGAGAATGGCATCAAAACTATTTTGGTTCGATAATGACTCCAAAACCCAAGGCACTGACTACACCAGTCCGAGAAAGACTCGGATGGGAGAGGGAAGGGATTAGGCACCCCTCTCCTAGGTCCAATAGGTGGGGCCCACATAGAAACTCAAACAAGCATAATTAAAAGAATTGCAATTAATCGAGCAAAATAATAATAAAGCATACCAAAAAGTAAACCAACATGAAAGAAAACCTCCCCATTATTTTATTATTTTTCTTGTTTATCAATTTTTTTTTCCACCTTATTATTTATTTATTTTAATCTTTTAATCAATTTATTATATATATATATATATATATATATTATAACTGGACTACTCTTAGTAATTGACACTTTCCCTTCCCCCCTGATTTGATCTATTGACCATCGTCTGAACTATAACATCCTCATCTATTTGAAATGAATCTTTTTGGAATACTAAACCTAAAAATGGAATTTCTTGGGCTTGGAAGGGAGTTTTGAACTCCAAAGACTTACTCAAAAGAGGTATGGGTTGGATTGTTGGCAGTGGAAAAAAATATTAAGTTTTGGAAAGATAAACTGGTTGTACTCGACTCCAATTGAAGGAATATTGAATAAAGACCCTTCAAGGGTTGAAATTGAGCATGAGGAGTTGCTAGTGAGTGGTGTTATTAATCATGAAGACATATTTAGGAGGAAAATAAGATTTGTAACTTAGTTCCCCTCAATATTTGGAATGGCATTAGAACCATCTTTATCCCCTCTGACTCAAATGATTTGGAGGTTGAATCCCAAAGGACATTTTACTGTTAAATCGGCCTACAAAGAAGCTATTATCATGCATAAGGATCAGAGTGATCTTAACCTTCAGGTCAACAAGATTTGGGGGCTTAAAATCAAAACTTTTTTTTATACCTGTTGCTTAATTCTAGGCCACCTTCTAAAACCTTCTTGAGGTCTTTAAGTCTCTCCATTGATGTTGGTTGCAGCTTTTGCGATGGAATTGAAGACAGATCATATCTTTAAAAGTTGTACTATTGCTAAACAAATAGGGAGTATCTTAAACCCAAATATTAAGATACTCCAATGAAAATGACTGATTCTAGGGAGGATGACTTACTTTCCAATCAGACTGATTCTACGATCCTTGTGAAATCCTGTTTTATCTTGTGGCAGATTTGGAAGAATAGAAATGAAAAACCTTCCATAACCATTGTTGCCACCCTTCAGTCATTATTTATTGATAGAGCTTTGTCTCTATATTTTAATCACAATGTTAACAATTGTTCTAACTCCAATACTATTCGGACTAAATATTGGAAGCCAATCAAATGGAAAGCTCCAAAAGGGAATTCTATCAAAATAAACTTTGATGCATTTAGAAATGATAAAGGTGATTGCACAATTGGCTGCATTGCAAGAAATCAATAGGGGAGTGTTCTTGAGACCAAATCTTATTTTATCAGGAATTCCTCAATTAATGTAACGGAGGCTTGGGCTGCGTGGGAGACCCATAACATTGCTTTTAACTATAGGGATCTCCCCATCTTCATTAAGGGAGAGTCTCTTCTTGTGATTTCATGTTTAAAGAACAAAGTAGACTGCTCGTGGAGATTGAATCCAGGAGTGTTTGAAGCTGGCTAGAGATTTGGAATGTAGAGTCACCCACAACCACGTTTATAGAGAGGCCAATCAAGCTACGGACCGATGGCAAACCAACCTCTTTCTTTTCCTCTCATCACTCTCAGTTTTTGCTCTCCCTCTATCCCTAGGGATTTAAGTTCTATTCGTGTTTTTTCTTGTGACACTTGGGCCGAGCTACCCCGTCTTGTGTAGCTCCTCCTAAACACAAAAAAAAAAAAAAAACAGTTGCAATTTCAGCAAGCCAGGCTATACGATTATAAGATGTGTAATTAAAATGAATTAAACTTCTCCATCAACACATTCTAATCCTCAAGAAGAAAGAAAACTAAAACCAACAAACAGAGGCAGGCTAGCAACTGTAATCATAAGGGAAGAAGATCAATTGCAGAAAACAACAGAGGCAACCAAAATCTCGAGAGAGAACAAGAACGACAGGTTTGGGTAGGCACCGAGAGCTTATAGAACCAGTTTCACCGAGTTCCGTCAACCCTCTAATTCTCCCTCAAATCCTAATCGCGCAAAATGCAAGAAAACAAATAGGAAAAAAAAAAGGAACTAAAAGGAGATTAACTACAAAGTGGGGGATAACAAGGTTTACCTAATTATGTCTGAGCCTGGAATTAGTCGACGGAACAAAGGAGACGGTACCACATCGTTCTTAACCTCTCTCTCCTTTAGATGCTGCAAACAGTGATGCTTATGGATAGGAACTCAGTGGGATAGTTCAGAAGTAATCTCTTGAGGTGGAGATCTCGTTGGAGACTGTGAGAAGATAGATCCAGGTAGACTCTACTGTGAAAAAAAAAAGGAACTAAAAGGAGATTAACTACAAAGTGGGGGATAACAAGGTTTACCTAATTATGTCTGAGCCTGGAATTAGTCGACGGAACAAAGGAGACGGTACCACATCGTTCTTAACCTCTCTCTCCTTTAGATGCTGCAAACAGTGATGCTTATGGATAGGAACTCAGTGGGATAGTTCAGAAGTAATCTCTTGAGGTGGAGATCTCGTTGGAGACTGTGAGAAGATAGATCCAGGTAGACTCTACTACGGTTGGTTCTGCTAACTCAATAGATCAAACAGGGCTTGGGGAACGAGTTGAGGAGACTAGAGGTGACGAAGGAGAGGCGGGAAATGATGGGGAAGGAAACATAATGAAGGAGAAAGAGAGATTGTGAAATAAAAATCGGAGAGGAGAGGGGTCTTCTGAGAACGAGAATGTCGTCGGATTCAGATCCGCCGCTGCACTCTTCCACTCCCGCCGGTGGGAAGATGAAAGGAGAGATGACGACCGGAGAGAAGTGTGGAAAGGGATAAGGAGAAGAATGAGACAAAAGAATGAAAGAAACCGAAGAGTGGGAGACTCACCCGCCACTACTCTGTTCGACGGAGATCAGAGACGATGAACAGCGCCCTCTCTCCTTTTTCCTCCCCCATTCGAATTCTTCGGATCAGGGCGAATGAAAAGATAAGATTGAATTTAATTGGGAGGCAGGGGTAATTTTGTAATTTTGGAGAATATTGGGGTATTTTGGTGATTTTCGACAACTGGGTCAAAGCGGGTCCAGTGGGTTGAATCGGGGTTCTGGTCCAGTAGTGGGTGGTTTTAGGTCAAAAAATGGAAGGTTGAGATGGGTTTGACGGCGAAGAAGGGTTTTGTGTGAATGGGCTAACGAGATTGACTGAAACAGAGTCTTTTTAGATGGAGAGGTAAGTGATGGTATTTTTGGCTGAAATTTCAGAGGGTGTGGTCTTTCGGTAATCTACGATGATTGGTGGGGTCATCTTGGCCTAATTGGGCCTGGATCGAGCAGATCTAAAAATTGTTTGATTCGGCTAATCTGGAGCTTCGGAACGGAATCTAAGTGTCATCAAAGGGAAAATAGGTTTGCTTTAGATGAAACTTCTTAGGGCAGGATTTTTTGGTAGTCTGAGGTGATTGGTAAGGCTTAGTTCATGGGTTGGGTAGCCCAACGGGTCGAACATAGATTTGAGCATGCGGGCTTAACTTCAGGCCTAAAAGCTTGAGCCTGACTTATGGGCCAGGCTCGGAATTTGTTAGAAAAGCTCGGCCCAGCCCAACTTTTAGGTAAAACCAAAAACCCTAAATATCCTAACCCATCTCTTCTCATTCATCTCTTTCTAGCCAAACCTCAGTTTTCTCTTCTCAGCAGTCGAACACTCACCGATGCAACTTCACACTCTCAAGCAGACAAAACCGGCGAACACTCACTGGCGCAACCGGTGAACTCTGGCGGTGAGTCCTCTCTCTCTCATTACTCTTCTCACTTCTCTCTGAATCTCAGATGCAAACTTAGGCACCAGCGAGGCGGCGAACACAGGCACCGACAACGGTGGTGAGTCCTCTCTCTCTCTCAGACGCAAACTCAGCAGTGGCGAACACAATCACCGGTAGTGAGTCTTTCTCTTTACCATCTTTCTGGGCTTTGGGCTCGGGCCCGGGCCTAACAAAATCCTCTTTATGAAGAGTAAAAGCCTGGCCCATGAATAGGTCTAGTAAGGCTGGATTGTGCCAACTAGGCCCAGATCGGATAGACTTGAAATCTAGTCAATTTAGAGCCTTAAAATGGAATCTTGGTGCAATTGAAGGGTAAACGGATTTGGGTTGAGATTTCACAAGTTGGTATCTGGGGGTTCCTGGGTTCTGACTATGAAGTTTTATCAGGCTTAGAGGGTCAAGATCGTAGGAGTTTGGGTCAACAAGATGTTTCGGAATAGAATCTTGGCTTGATGGAAGAGCAAATGGGGAATCTGGGGGTGAAACTTTATGGGCAAGTGTTTTGATTTATCTGGACTTTAATGGCATGGTTTGATCGTTTCGGATGTGTCAAGATCAAGGAAATCTGGGTTTCAAGTGTTTAGGCTAACGAGAATAGTCAAAATGGAATCTTTGTTTGATGGAAGGGTAAATAGAGAAATTTTAAGCTAAAATTTCATAGGTAGGTATTTTGGGGGGTTTGGGGTCTGGTGGTTGTGTCTGATCTAATGGTTGTGGTGTAAGCGGGGGTTGATCGAGGCTATTGAATAGGTATCGGGCATGTTTAACGATGGATTTGGGGGCTTTGAGGGTGAAAATTGAGATTTTTGTATTTTTTAGTGTTTCAAAAGGATCGAAATGGTCTAATCGAAGGTTTGAGATGAATTGGAAGTTCAGATGACAAGCAACTGAGCAAAAATCGAATGCTACCATCACGCTAAGGGATTATTCATGTTATCTTCAAGATCACTCTTCTCTTTTCCTTAATAATTTATTTATTTTACTTGTTTACATGTGTATCATGTTTATGGTGGAGCAGATTTCGATGAATTAGAATCCCACACTAACAGGCACCTCTAAGATCCTAGATCGTTAATATTGAACAACTCCACCGTACCCGTTTCAGGTGACTAAATCCTCGGGCTATTCAATCCAACCACCAGAATTGAATATAACAAATATTTCATCTAAACAATTCAACAACTAAAGAAAAAAAAATTATAAGTATTACCGAATTCATTAGAAGAACTAACATGCATAGATGAATTACCAGTTATCAAACGTGATAATTTTCTCACCCACTTATCTTAAATGTAATGAAGAGAAAATAAAACAAAAGAAACACATCGTTGTTTGAAGCACAACAGCGATGGTAGAAGGGAAGGATAATCCTATTATGGAGATAATTGGAAATTAGGAATTAGGAAGGAGAAACTTAAAGTACAACAAAATAAAAGAACGAAATTTGCAGATCAGGGAGAACTTACCTAGATCGAATATAGGCCTTGACACAGATGCTGCAATAGGGTAGGCCAGAATTAACTTTCATCCGAGATTATGGGATTATGCTTTCGGACTATATGAAACTTGTTGTCGTTGTCTCTGTTAAACCAACAAGCGAAATTAAATCTATGTGGTAGATTGGGGAGGTCGAAACTAGAAAAATAGGTATGGACAATGGAGGATGAAAATATTTGCAGTAAAATAGTGAGAAATCATCGAAATATTGGAGGGAAAACCGAATGAATTCCGCCGGTATGAGATCCTTTTTCATGAATGGAAAATAGAGGAAAATGATGGTCCGTGTTCATGGCTGATGGTCTGTGTTCTTCCCCGACCAATTGTTCTCATCATTCTGTATCATCATGCTAAGGGATCGTTCATGTTATCTTTTAGGGTTAGTCTTCCCTTTTTCTTAATAATTTATATTTTATTTATTTACATGTGTATCTTGTTTACGATGGAGTAGAATTGATGCTGCTCAATCTGAGGTGGTGTACGAATTGAGGAGAGCAATTAGATAGTCCTTGCCAACAGGGCAGTGTTGAGCTACAAGGACG
Source organism: Nelumbo nucifera (assembly GCF_055504915.1). Lineage (NCBI taxonomy): Eukaryota > Viridiplantae > Streptophyta > Magnoliopsida > Proteales > Nelumbonaceae > Nelumbo > Nelumbo nucifera. Next base: position 52,265,281 of record NC_142655.1, on the reverse strand, counting down.
AAGCCGCGCTTCAAGACCTGTAATCAAGAAAGGAGATGTCAGAGGCCCGAAGTGTTTTCCCCGGTAGGCACTACAATGCTCAAGTCAGTATGAGGTGGTGGATGGTCGGGCCGAGCAACAGTGTGGGTGTCAGAAGTTGAATCCCTTACCTCACCTTTTTATAGCTGAAGACCCATGTCCGGGTTGGATTAGGCTTCCGGGGTTGCCCGGATGAGGTTGACCACCAAGGTTCTTGGGATAGGGTCCTATTCCCCAGTGGGGTTGTCCTCCTCTCTCTTATCCGCGGTTGTGCTTATCCATATGATGTGTGAGCAATGTAGTTGAGGGGCTAGGATGAGGGGCCATAGTAATAGCGTAGCTCAGTCGAGCTATGCCGACGTGGCTGGGCTGACCGAGCAATGACTAGGCGGCCACTTGTCTCCTAGGATCAGTTCAGCCATGACCCAAACACCACTCCCCTAGTTCTGAAGTCGAAGAATGAAGCGTTCCTCGGTTGATGAACTTTCAAGTTGAAGTTTGGTCCATTTGGTGTTACTCGGTGCTTGCCATGACTTAGGATCTAGGCAATGTGGAGTGTGGTTGAGGAGTCCTTCAATCATTGGGTGCAGAACTCCCAAAATCCTAACTTTGGAATCTGAACACCACTACCCCAGTTCTGGAGCCGAGGAGGGGGGGGAGTGCTCGGTCGAGGTATTGCGCGGTGTCATGCATAGCTCAGATCCGAGCACCGAGGTGTTGATTCGAGTTTCGTCTGAGTCTCTCTGATGCTCGATAGTGCCATGCCGAGGAGGGTTTCTAAGCTTTGTCTGAGTCTTCCTGATGTCCGATGGTGCTGTGCCGAGGAAGGGGCCGAGCTCCGAGGTCTAGGCCTCTTAGATTCTCGGTTGTGCTATACCAATGAAGGTGTCGGGCTCTGAGGTCTAGGCCTCTCTGATGCTCGGTTGTGTTGTACCAATAAAGGTGTTAGGCTTTGAGGTCTAGGCCACTCTGATGCTCAGCAGTGTTGCGACGAGGAAGGGTTCTCTATTCTTCAGCTAAGGAACTTGTTCTTGAAATTTCGAAATTCGAACACTACTCCCCCAGTTCCAAAGTCGAAGAGTGGAGTGTCCGGTTGAGGCACAACGCAACCTCCCTTGGTTGGCGTATTCTACTGCTGGGCATCCAGAGGAGACCCTAGAGGCTGATTGGACCAGTGCTAGTGAATGGGGCAGTGGTAGACTTCTTTCTAGCCAATAGAGGTATAAGACAAGGAGACCCCCTTTCTCCTTTCTTGTTCATTCTAATTGCGGAGGTTTTGGGGAAATTGATTCATAGAGCAGATTCTAGAAGGTTCATTAGAGGCCAGAGAGTTGGAAGGGCGGAAACCCCTCTTACTCACTTGCAGTTTGCTGACGACACGATTATGTTTTGTGAAGGCGGTAATGTGAGCTTTATTAGGAATTTGAAGTCGGTGATACAACTGTTTGAGCAAATATCCAACTTGAAAGTTAACCTAGGGAAAAATTGTGTTGTGGGGGTGAATTTGGAGGAGGGAGAGATCAGGGAGAGTACTGAAGTGTTGGGGTGTGAAGTCTCGGGTTGGTCTTCGAACTACTTAGGGTTGCCTTTAGGGGATAATCCCATGAGAAAGAGCTTTTGGAACCCAGTGGTGGAAATGTTCGAAAAAAGACTAATGTCATGGAAAAAAAACTACCTCTCTCTTGGTGGGAGAATTACTCTTATTAAGGCCACGCTTGCTAATTTACCTATCTTTTTTTTGTCCGTGTTTAAAATCCCAGTGAAGGTTGCTAATAGATTGGAGAAGTTAATGGGAGATTTCTTGTGGGAACCGGAAGAGGAAAAGAGGGATCATAGAGTGAACTGGGAGATAGTTTGTAGGAATAAGACATGTGGTGACTTGGGGCTTGGGAATATTAGAAGAAGGAATATGACTCTGTTGGGAAAGTGGTTGTGGAGATTCCCCTTAGAGAAGGAGAAGCTCGGGTTGGCCTTTGAACTACTTAGGGTTGCCTTTAGGGGATAATCCCATGAGAGAGAGCTTTTGGAATCCGGTGGTGGAAAGGTTCGAAAAAAGATTGATGTCATGGAAAAAAAACTACCTCTCTCTTGGTGGGAGAATTACTCTTATTAAGGCCACGCTTGCTAATTTACCTATCTTTTTCTTGTCCGTGTTTAAAATCCCAGTGAATGTTGCTAATAGATTGGAGAAGTTAATGGGAGATTTCTTGTGGGAACCGAAAGAGGAAAAGAGTGATCATAGAGTGAGCTGGGAGATAGTTTGTAGGAATAAGGCATGTGGTGACTTGGGGCTTGGGAATATTAGGAGAAAGAATATGACTCTGTTGGGAAAGTGGTTGTGGAGATTCCCCTTAGAGAAGGAGAAGCTTTGGGCTAGAATAGTGGCAAGTATTCATGGGTTGGAGCATAATGGATGGGATGCTGGAATCAGAGCTAGGACCACAAGCAATTCTCCTTTGAAAGCCATTCATGACCTACTACTAGTTTTCTCCCCTAATATCAGGTATGATTTGAATTCCGGTAACTCCATAAAATTTTGGGAACAAACCTGGGTGGAGAATGCCCCTCTAAATGATCAATTTCCTTCTTTGTTTGCTCTTTCTGATTTGAAAAATGAGCCAATCTCGTCTTTTACCACCCCGTCCTCTTCCATTTCTGGGATTGGGTGGAACTTGGGTCTAAGAAGGGATTTGAGGGACTCAGACTTTGACATTATTTTGAGCCTTATTGCAATTCTTGATAACGTTGTCTTGGACCCCACTAGGGCGGATTCTAGAATTTGGACACCTCCCAATGGCATTTTTACTTGTGCTTCTTTTTTCAAAGTCTTAAGTCAGTCCACCAGTCCTACCTTCCCTCCTTTTCTTGTTGATGAGGTTTGGTGTAGAGCAATACCTCCTAGGGTTGGTAGTTTTTGTTGGGAAGCCTATCTGGAAAGAATCAACACTGGTGATTTACTCCAAAAGAAGAGATCCAATACTTGTTTGTCATCTCAGTGGTGTATTCTTTGTAAAGCGGATGGGGAGACTAGTTTTCATCTACTGGTGTCTTGCCATTTTGCGATATCAGTTTGGGAATGGGCTTTGTCCCTATTTGGTTGTAGTTGGAACCCCCCATCAAACTTGCAAGGGCTTTTTTCCCCTTCTTTTTTCAGGTGGCGGATAAAAAGGGGAATGACAATGTGGAGAGGATTAAGGGCTGCAGTATGTTGGACACTTTGGGAAGAAAGAAACTCTAGGATATTCTCAGAAGCTTAGAGAGGAACAGTAGATCTGAGGGCTATCATTCATATTAGGGCGGTACAGTGGCTGAAATCTTTGGAGCTTTTCACAGATTACACTATGGATGACATGTTGAGGAAGTGGGGTGAAATTGCAAGTTGCACACAAACTAAGTCAGTAATGAGTGTGGCTTGGACCCCTCCATCTAGTGGATTCGTGAAACTAAACTTTGATGGGTGTAGCAAGGGAAATCCAGGACAATCGAGGATTAGGGGTGTTTTTAGGGATGAAAATGGGGTCATTTCTGCCATGTTCTCAGGCCTAATTGGAGTGGGTGACTCTCTTAGAGCTGAGATCTTTGCAGTTATGGAAGAAGTCCAAAAAGCTAAGGAGTTGAACATCAGAAAACTCTTAATTGAAGGAGATTCAGAGGTGGTGATATGGTGGCTGATTAAAGATCACAATGGCTTATGGAAGTACAATAATGAGAGGAGGACATTCAAGTGGCTAGTGTGGGAGATGGAAGTTAAGATACGTTGGGTTAAAAGATCGACTAATTCCCTAACTGACAGTTTAACTAAACAAGGGGCAGAAAGGGATTCACTTTTTTTGGCCAAGCTGTAACTTTAGTGTGTTTTCTTTCTTTTCTCTTTCTTTTTTTTCCTTTTCTTGAGGTTCTTTGTTGCTCTTGGAAGATAAGCGTATTTGTTTTCCTATTGTAAATCTTCTATTGATGAATTAATGAAAGTGTTATTGACAAAAAAATATATATATCAGATATGAACGAACTTTATCAAGTGCAAAGATTACCGCTAGCAGCTCCTTTTCTGTGGTGATGTAATTGAATTGGAGTCCACTCAAGGTTCTGCTAGCATAGTAAATTGGCTGAAAATGTTTGTTCACTCTGTCCCAAAACAACTCTTACAGCAGAATCACTCGCATCACACATTAATTCAAATGGGAGTGTCCAATCTGGTGCTACCATGATAGGTGCATGGATCAATGTCTTTCAAGGTGTTGAAAGCACAAAGGCATTCAGTTGAAAATTCAAAAGGTACTTCTATCTGAAGCAATGTAGATAGTGGCTTGGCAATTTTTGAGAAATCCTTAATGAACCTCCTATAGAATCCGACATGCCCTAAGAAACTTCTTACGGAACGGACATATGATGGGGGTGGCAATTTTTCAATTGCCTCCACCTTGGCCTTGTTGATTTCTATACCTTTTTGAGAAATCTTGTGTCCAAACACTATGCCTTCTTGCACCATAAAATGACACTTTTCCAATTCAACACAAGTTGTGTTTCTTCGCATCTCTTAAGCACCTGTTCCAGAAGCATGCATCAAACGAAGAACCAAAAACTAAAAAATCATCCATAAAGATCTTGATAAATTTTTCAACCATATCAGAAAATATAAACATCATACATCGTTGAAAGGTTACTGGGGCATTGCAAAACCTAAAGGGCATCCTTCGGTATGCAAAAGTACCATACGGGCAAGTAAAAGTGGTATTTTCTTGGTCTTCTAGTGCAATTAGGATCTGGTTATTCTCCGAATATCCATCCAAGAAACAATAATACTCATGCCCGGCTAGCCTCTCTAACATTTGGTCCATAAATGGGAGAGGGAAATGGTCCTTCCGAGTGGCTTCATTTAACCTTCTAGTCAATACATACACATTATCCGGTGACAGTTCTAGTCAGGATGAGTTCATTTTTCTCATTTGGAACAACAGTTCTATTCTTCTTTTCTACCTCGGGCAGCTCTTTTCCACTCCTTAAGGTAATAGCTTGTACCTGCTCTCGTGGATTCACTTCATTGTTGCTTAGAAGAGTTCCCGGCAATCTGGAAGAGATTAATTGTCTCGTGAATTCATTTGTGTTGCTTGGAAGAGTTCCCGACAGTTTGGAAGAGATTAATTGTGTCTCCTAGATTCATTTCAGTATTGCTTGCAAGAATTCCCGACAGTCTAGAAGAGATTAATTGTGCCAATTGCCCCACTTGGTTTTCTAGGTTCTTGATTGAGGCTTCCTAGTTATGGAACCTGGTTTCCACACTTACTATAAATTTTGTCATTAGCTCCTCCAAATTGGACTTTGGTACGGGCTGATGATAAGTCTGGTGGAAAGGCTTGGAAGTATGCTGACTTGGCTAGGACTGGTTTGGATGTCCCCTCCATCCAGGGTGAAAGGTATGGTGACTCCGGTAACCTTATTGTCTTGACAAATTGTTGACATAGTCGACTTGTTCAGTAGATGGCCTGAACTGATTGCCAACTTGGCAGTCAATACTGATGTGGCCTCCCCCACACAATTCATAAGTAAGAGGTTGCACATGCATGGCAGCTATCTGCATTTCATCTATTTTCTAACTAAGTGCTCCTATTTGTGCAGATAGTGTCGTATAAGTATCAACATCATGCAGGCCATGTTGCTTCTTAGTTCGGGTTCTTTCAGAATGTCATTGATAGTTATTGACTGCCATTTCTTCAATGAGTGCATGGGCAACGTCAGGAGTCTTATTGTTATGGACATACAATTTATCTATAATTTATGAGGTCTTTGCATGGATTATTATGCCGATTTTATTTAATTTTGCCCTAATTTAGCTTAATGCTAAGAAAAGATTTTAGGGGTAATTAATCCAAGAAAAAGAAGGCAAAATGTGAGAAAAGAATGTCCAAAAATACCAAATTCAGCCAAGCCCGGTTATGGAAGCAAGAGAGCACACTTCGGCCCAAAAAATACAAGTTGATTCCTTGAAAAAACCCAAGGAAAAAAAGCCTAATAAAGAGTAAAATTCGGCCCAACAGAAGAAGCCCATTCTCAACCCAAAAGAGCAGCCTAGAGTATAGCTATCATGTGCTAAGAGAGAGACTAAGTACAGCCCAAAGAGCTAGGGGCGGCAACCCTTAGAAAGCTTTCGAGAGAGAACTCTATAAAGTTCAAGAATGGCTAGGCGCAAGGAGGAGAAGAAGAAGGGCTGAAGGAGTTCAAGTCAAACTAGCAAGAAGAGAAAGGTGAATTCGAAATTTGGGGTTTTTGATTCAGAGATTTATTGTAATAATTTCATTCTAGTTTCATTTTCCTTTAAATCGAATTCAGCTTCCTTATTGTAATTTTTTTTTCTTTCTCCCTCTTCCATTATTTCTTGATGTAATTAAGTTTGTAAAATTTCAAATCAACAATCAATTTCTTTTTGATTCATTCGAATATGTGTCAATTGTTCTTGAAGTTTCTTGAATAGGGGTTAATTGTAGATCAATCCGGCCAATTAAACTTTCAAAACTCAGATCTGAATTCTCAGATTTGAGATTGCAAAATCTGAATTGCTTGAAAGATAATTCAGATCTGCAAATTTTCAGATTGGCCGAATTGATCTAAACTTGGAATTCTTAGAGTGCTTGAGAAAGACTCTAAGAATTCAAATCTACTATTCAAGAACTGAATTGGATGAAAGGTTAGAGATAACATACACAATTCAGTTGGTGATCAATTCAGATTTGAATTGATACCTTAGAAGTGTTTGAAGAAATGTATGCATGTGATTAGATTCTTGATAGAGATATGGGGATCATCACTCATGCATAGGATGAACATGCACTTGAAAGAAACTGTTCATGACCTTGGGGTTTCACCAAACCAAGGCTCAATCACAATCTATTTGAATGATTCAATTTGATTGATTGCTGAATTCTGATATTAACATTAACTGCTTACTCTTCTAACCTGAATTGAAAACAATTGAACCAATAATTTAGATGGATTTTAGTTTAGGATTTTTAGATTTTGAATAAAATGTTGATTTGTTGTTGATCAGATAAGAATTGACCAATTTAGTATTAGTAATTGTTTCCTAAATCCTTGTGGGAACGATACTTCACTCATTACTTTATTACTTGAACGATTAGTGCACCTGTTAATGCCACGATGATCCGATCAAGGGGGTTCTTTCAGATAAGTTTTTTAGCTCTAGAATAATATTCAATCTTGGACAAAGATTTTGGGACTCCCCTCATGTGTGTTACTAGAGGATGTGGATGGTAGCATATTGGAGCCTATGTCAACCTTGGAGCTTTCTATCTTGCTGGGGTTCCAATTAACCTAAATTATATATATTTGATTAGAAGGTAGACTCTAATAGTCCATAAGCTACAATTAGAAGGGCGGTAACTCATTACTATTATGACTAAGCTACCTTCTATAATGGCTGAACTCAAAATACACCACAATCTTAATCAATTTCCCTATCATTTCGAATTCCCCTGTAGTCCCAATTTTGTTCATTCATCAATATCATTCTTTAATTTAGCTTAGGAAATAGGTTTTTAACCATTTGAAGAAAGCATCCTATGTCCCAAGTTTGGATTTTCTGGTGTGTGGTCTCTGTGGTCTTTTGCCAGAATCCACAGACCACCTGTGTATCCACTGTCCTATCTCCACTAGAGTGTGGGACCACTTCCTCAGGGCTATTGGATTTTACTGGGTTATGACAAAATCAGTCAAAGACCTGTTCAGTTGGGAAGAAAGAAGGTGGTTGTAATAGGTCAAGAATGCAGAACTTTGGGAGTTCTCCTAACTGAAAGATCATGCCAAAAAGAGATTATATACTCAGTTACTATTGACTCACTTGGAAATTAATTTGGTGGGTTCCTATTCATTAGGCTTTAGATGGGCAAAGTACATATAGAAAGGCAAACAAGGCTGCTGAGGATTAATCAAGTTCAGCAATTTGTAAACACAATGTCCCTCCTTCCATGTAAGCTTTGCACTGATTTTTGTGCTTCCTCTGTGTTGTACTATCTACTAACTAAAGTAGTTATTTGATGACTAGTGCCCAATTCTAATGTATGCATTTTCACCATTAATATCAATCACATATTTTCTCACATTAAAACTCACTACTCATAGTAAAGAAACAATTTGATAAGATACATGAGAGATCATTCTTGAAAATTTGTGTATAAGAAAAGTTGAAAAATGGATAGTCCCAACTTCAAAATGAAAAATCTAGTGGAAGCTCTTTGAGAAAGATTCATTCTTGCAGAAGATTAATTCCCACATTAAAACTCACTAATACAAAAGTTAATTTGTATTCGCTTCATTTTTGAAAATCAATCTCCTAACCATGCTGATTTCATTCTAAATAAAAAATCATCACATTAATTAATCAGTTAATATCAATCACATATTTTCTCACATTAAAACTCACTAATCATAGTAAAGAAACAATTTGGTAAGATGCATGAGAAATCATTCTTGAAAATTTTTGTATAGGAAAAGTTGAAAATTGTTGTTTCCCAACTTCAAAATGAAAAATCTAGTGGAAGCTCTTTGAGAAAGATTCATTCTTGTAGGAAAGTTGAATAAGAAAAACAAGTTACTCACACAAAGGAGAAGAAAATCAAGAAGGGAAATTAAATAAGTTATTGTGGAATTATTAAGAACCTTATAGTAGGATTTAATTTTGGAGAAGCATTATATGTCTTTGTGTTTGTCTTAACTCCTCACACACAATAAACACAGACACACATGCACACAGAAAGAGTTCCAAAACAGTTCGAGAAAGAGAGAGACCTGCATTTTCCAGAACAATTCTAGACCAATTTGTAAATGTATAAATTGCTAGAATAATGGCTCTGGCAGGACCAATCCACCAAAAGAATTTGTCACCAAGAACAGTAGCAATTAAGCCTACTGCATTAGTAGGCTTGCAAGGCTACTGATGGCCATCATCAGGCTACAAATAACTAGAAGCCTCACATTGGAAACAACATCCTATCATCAGAGAGAGCTTGCAAGGCTTGCAAAAAGTTGGTGAGCATGAGCCAACCAGCATTGACAGGGACCCCGCCTACAGTTTTATGTCCTTTTTTCTATAGTAAAATTAAAACCTATTTAAGAAAATCTGTATAAGTTGTATATGACTATGTTCCCATGCAAGCAACAGAAGCAAACAAAAGAAACAGAGAAGTAAAACATGGACCAGCCCTGTCATGCCCAAACTATGAAATCATACAAGTTCTGCTATACAGAAACCACATTCTAGTAATTTGATGGCAAACAAATACTTTAAGTGCAATTCTGTTTGTTCTAAGAGACAAAAAGGCACCGTTGCATTAATAGCTTTTTTACTCAAACTGAAAAATCCAACTGGGAAACAAACGACAGAAAACAAATACTTCAAGGACTCATGCAATAAAGCCTCTAGTGATATGACAAGGACTGGAAAGACAGGATTCTTCATTCACTGATTCACTGATTCATTTAATTTTTTATGGGAGGAGGCACTGTATAAACCTTAAAAAGAATATGTGAGAACCCCTTGTATTAGGATGGGTAGAACCTCTTACAAGGCTACAACCACCAATGGGTACAAAGGAGGAGCATGGCCCCAAGCTCTGCCCTTGGATACGTCCAAGAGTGATGGGAATCTAGACACTGTCGTTACCCATCAAGACAATCTACACAACAGTGTCTAGACCCTGTATATCATCCCTTTACAGCATACTGGATTGAAGTAATGTCTTAATTATATTAGCGATCTCAACTTTTGATTAATGGCCTCAAAAAGGGTTTTGTTCTAGACTCATCACTCATGGTAAAGTCTTTCAGCCTGAAAAAAATCCCCAAAGTGCTCAACTAAATTGTTATAAAAATTTGTTTTCCATATGGTCTTAGTTTAAGATACCTTGTACCAACTGTCACCCATCTATTTAACTACATCACTAAGGAGTGATGAAGTCCAATTTCTCGGACTAGTGAATCAATTGGTTCTGCTATATGTATTAAATTGATCTTTATAATCAAACTCTCTAAGATAATAAACTCCTTTTTTATCAATAATTAGTAGAAATTTTATTCTCAGAAATACATAGGTCAAAAGCACAATATTTATAACCGCTTTGGAAAATACAAATTCTACATGTCTACGGAGCTAGTCCGGAGCTAGTCCAGAGCTGCTCCCCCATTTCCCTGATAAGTCCAAAGCTGATCCATGGTATATCAGTTATTGATCTTCTTATTTAAGTTGATGCCACCACAGACCAACTCCTAGTCATATCATAAGTGGAAAAAGGTGCATATTCTCTTCATTGAATGAATAACTTTAATTTCAATTAGGGCAATTAGTAATTCTTACCTTATTTGCTATCACCAAAAATCTTAAATAATTTTTTGCTAGTAGAAATAAAAGTTCCATTTAATGAAATAGAGATTTGTAATCAGTAATCCATTGTTGTTGCATTATCCACTAATTTCAAAATGTGTGGCTTTCAGTAGCCTAATTAGCGGTTTAGATAAAAAGAAAGGAGAAAGAGGGTTCAAGTAAAGAGAAAAGGTTTACCCGGTCGTAGAAAATATGTGTTCAAACAAAGCCAAGTCTTTCAGACGCTAAGATCAAAACCCTAATTAATTCCAAAATGTAATAAGCTTTGTCACATAGAGATAAAAGAAACTAAAAAATTATCCACAATACAAACGCTCCAAACACTTCTAACTAGGCTGAGCAGATTCTTCCCACAATAGGGGTTTTACCACTGAAGATGCTTTAAATGCTTCAAAGGCTTCAAATGCTTTAGATACTCCAATCATTCAACAAACAGAGTTGAGTTCAACTAGGATATTATGGACAGAAATTAATAATGGAATCAACTTATATGCATGAATGATATAAGAAATGGATTGAAATTACTCTCACCTTAATTCCACGCTGCCGAATGATCCAAATACCAGGTTGAATGAACTTAATCTCAGCAAGATTATTTCCTTTTGTATAGCTGACTCCAACCTTATCAGGTGCTAAACTTTGGAATCCTGAGGAAAAGGGGATAGTATCAGTAGATCTCTCTAGGAAATGCAGAGAGAAGGAATAGAAGAGGGAAGGGGAAAAAATAGAAGAAATGGGGAAGAAAAGATAGAAAAGAGAGGGGGAAGAAAGAAAAGAACAAACCTGGTTTGCTTGTAGCGAGAAAATGAATAGTCATTCGTCGAGAGGATATTTGGCTTGTGCGCACAATGGTGTTTGAGCACCAAGCTAAATCAGTGACTACTTTTTTTAGTCCGCCAAAAATATATAGACAAAATTACAATTTGAGGCATTAAAAAGTGCCTTTAAAATAATCCATTAAATCTGCCTTCTTTAATATCTTATAGAGGCATTTTTTTCTGACCACCTAGGGCCAAGTGCCTCTAAACATACGAGTTCTACTAGTGTGTAAACCAATTTCACAAAGTAGAGATAACTAGGAAGTAGAAAATGAAGGCTTTTCATAGAGTGGATTAGTTAAAGCCGTTTCGCCGGTGCTAAATAAGCTCGTTGAAGAGCACAATCATCGGTTATACCATAAAAATACAAGGATAAATAGTTCCATAATACAATATAACGGCATTATGGAGTTTTAGAAATTATCCAACATTCAAAAATAAGAAAGTCAACCCCAAAAAGTTGAGAACTTGGGATAAGGCTTGTGTAATGGTAATGGTGATACATTGACCATAGAAAAAATAAAATTAATAAATAAGCTGATTTTCAAGATTATAACATTATCATTTCCTAGTTTAGCTGTTTGTCTATTTCCTCTTTTTTCTTAACAATGATCCTGCACGCAAGAATATCCTGTCAACCTCATCAAGGTCTGGCAATCCTTCATCCTTCCCCAATGAATCATCTTTCCTGGAGTTCAAAGAAATTTGACGCAGGTGATCCTCAAAATCCTCTGGTTCTCCATTGCTTTCTATCGGAAATTTATCAAATTCATCCAAGTATAGAGAACGTTCTGCCTCCTCATCCGCCTGTTCGTCCGAATCAGTCTCAAAAATATCTGACAAAGCTTCAGAATCTGACATTTTATCAGATTCCATCGAGGAATCATCCTCAGAGAAGTCATCATTTCCATCCAGTAATTCTCTCAATTTATCTGAACTCTCTGGCTGCCAGTCTGAAGTGGGTTCATGGTTATTTTTGTCAATCACGGTCCCAATGCTTTCATTTACAACATCAGTTCCATTCTCATGATTCATTCTGGCCTTTACTTGAAGTAACTCCAGGTCTTGTTGAAGCCTTGGAATGAACTTTCGAACCGCACGGAGACCATCTCTATATTTGGACTTGTCCAAAGCCTGCAGATTGTAGGACAACAAAAGCATTAGACCAAAATAATCAGTGATGGAACTAAGATCACCAGAAATCCATGCTTACCATCAATAAGACATTTAGTTTTCCACTCCATGGTTCAAATAAACTTAGAGAAGATTTTGGTGGAAGTAGAACTACTCCACCATTCACATTTACCTCTTACAATTATACATATCATCCAATGCATATCTAAGCACTCAAATTTCTAACAAAGGACGTGTCATCATAGAATGGAATGGTAAAATTGATTCATAACCAAATAGTTGGGACAAGACTTTGTCGAGTTTAGTAAAATTTGATGCATAATCTGAAATACTTTTAACTTCAAGTAATTTATATCTAATAATGCATTCAAACTCTTCAAAGAACATGTAATCCATTAATTTAAATTGCAGACTTGCAGCCTAACTAGTAAGGATGAAATTAGTACCTTCTTCCGAGAGAGAGTGATCCTAGGTGACATTATCTCTGTTGGTGGTTGTGAGTAGTTCTTCCCTCTATACATGATTATTGTGTTCTCTTCATGTATGTCAAGCACAATTCCTCCACTTAATCTTGCCAGCTCAGCTGCAATCTCTTTCACCTCCTCTGGTGTAAATGTCTTCACTATCACTTTCAGAGTCTGGTGCTTTTTCCAATGTAAATGCATGTTAAGGATTACACCTTGGAAGATTCCACGCCTTCCAATGGGTACATAATTCTTGCATTTAAGACCCATCTTTAAGAAATAGAAGTGTTCCTCTGGTGTTAATATTTCTGGATCATGGGTTGCTTCCGATGACTCCTGGGGTTCGATCTTTTTTAGAGCTTCCATGAGTCTAGCCTCTTTCTTTTGAGCCTAGTACCATTACCCCAGTCAAAAGATCATATAGATGTTACAAAAAAAGCAATATCATAAGAAATTATTACTCGACTTGTAAGTAAATATTAAACACTGCTGATAAACATTTTAGATGGGAAAGTTATGCCTATAGAAGTATGTCTTCCTTTTTTACCTCTGAAGAACACCTTGCAGATGCACTCATAATTCACCAAGGGAGTTTTGAGAGGTGTTTTTACTTTTTAGTAGTTGTATTCATTTGTTATTGGCAACAGGGGTATAATTATATATTTTTCTACACTTTTCAGCATTACAAATAAATAGAAAAGGACTGCACATGCACCAAAAGTTGGTTCTTCTGTCTCCATTTTTCTTCCTTCTCTCTTTTTATCTCATTCTATTTTCCCTTATTCAATCATTGAACTTCTGTTTTAGTCCCTGCTTTTATCTATGGACTTTTCAAGTACAGACCATGTTGGACTGTAAATTCAAGTGGCGATTAATAATGCTCACAATAAAAGACAATAATATCCATTAAGACCTTAATTACATGACATAATTGAAAAGTATAATATCCCTAAATACTCAATAAGAGTGACTGTTGGCAGGTTTACAAGTGTGTAATAGAGAGTCGGATAATTCTTTTATTACTGTTTCTTTATGCATTGGCAGATGGGAATTCAGGGATATATTTGTAATGTGCTCCATGGTTGCCATTCTCCCTCAATTCTATTTTCTATTCTTCCTTAATCTATCTCTTTTCTGCTAGTTTTCCTCTTTTTTTCTGAATCCATAAACCTATATGATTTATAGATTATTAATTCTAGTGTGTAAGACAAGTAGTTAAAATATGATCCTCACCACAAGAACTAGTTGATGTCCAATTGTATGATTTCTTGAATGGGGCCTGGGCTCCATCTGATATGAGGACTTCCAAGGAATGGGGCTTTTACACCTGTGCGCCAATCATAACCAGACATGGACACAGATACTGACACATACAAACATGCAATTCTCCAAGTTGGCATGTCTTAAACTGACAGAAACAGATATAGGTATGGAAATCCCATTTAATATGCTTGTATCATGCTTTTTCTATCTGGTTTTTAAAGCTAAATGTCATTTCTCAAGACTAATATCTTGAAAAAATAAATTAAATACCTAACATTTACAGATTTTTATAGTATAATTTGTTAATTTACACTTTATATATTTTAAAAGTATTAATGCTACAGAGTACATCTAAAACTGTTTATATAGTATCCAGTGTCATGTCTGATATGGTATGCTAAGCATGAACAGGTATCTTCGGGGTATCATAGCTGTGTATGCCACATCAATCCTGCCATTGATAGGATGTAACTTCTATAACCTACCCAACTGGTACTTTAGATTTCCTCTTTATACAAATTATGAAAAGACTTATGGACTGAAATCTCACCTTTCCTAATTTATACAGAATCTTTTCTTCTACTGTCATCCGTTCATACTCTTTCTTTTTCTTCCATCTGAAGTATTTGAGCCATCTTACAACTGCTCTTTTTCCCTTCAGCTTTTTCCTCTTCACTTTTGCATTACTATTACCATCAACAATTGCCCCAGCTTCGCAATGCTCTTTAGGCCCTACAACTTCTTTATCCATGTTCAGCTTACCTGAATGAATGCAACGATGTCCAACACAGGAAAATCTTCTGTTCTCATAGGATGACCAAAGACCATGGTTTTGATAGAAGACCTTGCATAAAACATCATTCAAACTATTGCAACATGAGATTCTCTTTGTTTCTGTACATTAATTTTGAAAAATAAAACTAAAATAATAAAAAAAGAAAAGAAGAATTCCAAAAACATATAAATAAACTTTTCAAACCCAAATCTTATTATAACTAAAAGAGGATGAGAATTTGAAACTTGGAGCAAAACAGAGATATAAAAGTTTATCAAAATTAAACAAATTTAATAAAGAGGAATGCACATCACATGCACACATGCATCTTCATCAGTTGATCAAGAATATTATCATTAATTTCAACAATTAGTAAGCCACGTCAGATCCATGTGGAATCCACACAATATTCCAAAACAACTGCCCAAGATGCATGCACAGATGGTATTCTCAATGGTTAGGCACAATATTAGCATTCCCCATTAGGCAGATCTAATAGGAACTCATTAGAATAGATGTCTTCAAAAATAGAAGAAATAACACAAACAAATGAACTTAGCTGATTGAAAGAGCAAAGAGAACTAGGAAAAAATTACCTACTTCTGAAGAAAATGCATACAAGAGGAAGATATGAAGCATGAGTTGTTTTCATTGGGAGCATGTGGAGTATGGAATGGGTGTCATTTCACTGAATGATGGCAATTATCTTTTTTTTTTTTTTGAGAGAAAGGTAACTGATGATGACAATTCCAGCAATCGTCTTGCTGTATGCAATCCTTTTGGTGTTTTCTTGTGGTTGGTGAGGCTGTTTTGGTTTGCATTGGTTATAGGCAGTGAAATGCTGATCTAAGGGGGTTTGGATGGGTCTTTTTGTTCTTTCAAAATGGTTTGTTAGGATTAGGCAGGTAGTGAGCACATATCCCCTGTAATTATGCCATGTGTAATCTACAAGTTGGCAAGGAGTCTATCGTTAGAGGCATACAACCAATGCTTCAGCCCACGAATTCGTGTAGCATGGACCAAAATACAAAAATACATAATGGGCATAGGAGGAAATCCACGTAATAAGCAGATCAGTCCAGACTACCTCAAACAGTACAGTTTAAATCAAATAGATATCTTGTTGTTCAAAATTCGCAATAAACTGTAAGAAGGATTTTGGTTGACAGCTTCAAGAAGAAATTACATGTGAAAGTTTATAGTTAGAGAGCGATTCTGTAACAACAATTAAAAAGGAAACACGATGTGTCATGGCATAAAAGATCTTCGTAGCAATAATGTGAATATCTAGAAACCCAGTTCGGAGTTCAGACCACCAGGCACCAAAATAAGAGAGAGAGAGAGACATACCTCCCAATAACTTTTGCTGGGGCTTGAACATAGGTCTCGGCCATCACTTCAGGAGTAGGTTTGGAATCATTGGGCAACTCCATGGTGATAAGCCAATGATTGTAATAGCAACCCTCGAATATAGTCATGTCTGGACGAGAGAGACGACGGTGGCTGAAAAGAGACGATGAGAGGAATAATGATCCACGAAGCCGGAGGGACAATAGAGCCATAGCTAGTTCCTGGATGAGAGATGTAGAGTTTACTGGGGTTTTAGAAACCAAATGATGCCTGCGGCTCAAGAAAGTAATTTGCCATTTGAAGGCTGGAGTATGGATTGATAAGTGACGGTCTAACTGTCGAAAAACCGGTTCACTTGCCATTTGAGCTAGAAAATGGAGGTGATGATTTTTAAAATGTTTTGTTTTAATAGTAACTCCAAAACCCAATTTACATAAGACTTGGATGAGAAAAAAAAAAAGTGCTAGGCTTCCTGAATCCAAAAGTGGGGCCCATATGGAATTTGAAACAGGGGCAATCACAAATACAAATAAGTATTCAATAACCCAAAACAAATTAAAATAAAAAAAAATAAGCATCCGAGGAGAATTCACCCTGATTATATTTTTATTTATTTTATTTTTTTATCCCCTTTCTTCTCTAGTGGATGGAGGGTCGAATCTTCGATTCTGCTATTGATTTTATTCTCCTTTTTTATTTACTTATTTTACTTCTTGAGCAAAATCTTATTGACCGGGGAGCTATCTTTTCCAAATCTAATTTTGTTGGATAACAAATCAAAATAACTATCCCTGGTCCGAGAGTTTGAACCAAACAAACTTTTAATAAAACAATACATTAAATTAATCACCCATAAACAGAGCATGGCGGACTTTACCTTCAGATCGATCTCAAATCACGGCAATTGCAATGATCAACATGAGCGATAGAGCCATTATCATCAACATCACCAAATAAAAAAGAAAAATGAACAACTAAAATAAATCCATTCGAAACCCTTAGGCGGTAATCCTGCTATCGTCCCTAAAACCCGGTTACAGAGGTTGCATTGTCCACTCCGGCACAAGGTAAAACTCACGGAAAAGGGCTCAGCGGAACTTCACCGTCATTCCCAATAACCGGCAGTCAGATAAAAAAGAAAAGAAAGATACCCGAAAATTAATAAGGGGATATACTGGTGAGAACGAAACTTACTGGAGTCGTATGTTGGCCTGAAGTTGACTGCCGCTGGTTCTCTAGATCAAAGGCGATGAACAGTAAAAAATGGCGATTAGAATGGTTCGGTGGAAGAAGAAGAGGAAAGAAGAAGGAAGAGAGAAGGAAGAGAGAAGGAGAGAGAATGGTCAGAGGTTTGGGAGGAGATCGCCGCCGCTCGCCGGTTTCTTTCGAACAGGGGAGATAAGAGAAGAGTTTAGGTTGAATTTAGGGCAAATTACAGAGACCCTATAACCGTGAGACGAAGACCCCTTCCGTTAGTCTTCCGTTGAAGTCTGCGGTTGTAATATTTTTTAATCCTCATATTATCCTTCTAATAACTATTTGGACAATTGGAAAAAAATACTGTCAATCTTCTCCAACATTACATACGCAGCGGCTGTAACCTCCTCTGCCTCAAATTCCTTCACGTTTCTCTTTCTCTCCCTCTCTCTATTTCCCTATCTCTCTTCTTCCTCTTCCCCTTTCTCTCCTCCCCTTTCTTTTTCCCGCTTTCCTCTATTTTCCGTTCCTCTCCACCAAACAAGAGTTGAAAATTAGAGGGGGATGCCGCAATATTGAATGAATGAATAAATGATCAATGATGATACATGAAGAGAGAGAGCCTATAGTGGCCTGCCCTCCTCCCTTTCCCTCTTCCCTAACTAGCGAGTGGAGAAAAAAAATGCAAACAAAATTCTCATTTTAAGAATTCCTTACGACTAGACTTGGCAAAAAGTTGACCCAACTCATGAACTTGACCCAACCCAACCCGAAAAAAACAGGGTTAGGGTCTCATATTTAGCTACCCGAACCCGCTGACCCGATTGTCAAGTCTAATTGGGATTATTTATGCATTGTTAGAAGTTTCCACTCTTTAATTTTTTTTCTATTTATTCTTTACTTTTTATTTTTTACTCTTTAAATTGTTAAATGTTCAAGTTTTTTATTTTTTTATTTGGAATTTTAAGGTTAATTCTTTTAATTTTGACATTTTTCATGTAATTTTTCTTTATTTTTTTAAATTTCAATTCTTTTTTGGGATGACCCGAATTGACCCATGGGTCACCCCTAACCTGAACATTTAGGGTTAGGGTCTAGCATTTGACAACCCAACCTGAAATTCAACCCGACCCAAAATTCAACCTAACCTGAAATCAACCCGAAGTACCTTGACCCAACCCAAATCCGACTCGCCCAACCCAATTGCCAGTTCTACTTACGACGATGGTTGGTAGTTGGTACAACTCCCTTCACAAGAATCAACGAATGAAACATATTCCATAAAATTTGGTTGAAGGAATCTCTCTCTCTCTCTAAATCCATCATAGAGCTCAAAAAGAGTTCCACTTTATTGCCTTCTGTCACAGCCTAGAGTGGTCTAGGGGCAACATTGTCAATTTGCTCCTGAACTGAGGTATGGCTGAGTAGTCCGAGGCCTAGGTTGGCTGAGGGTTGGTAGGGTTGTCTTGTGAGGAGTAAAGAAGAGAGAACGTCAGAGGCCTCGGGTGAGTACCCGAGGTAGAGACTCCGACGATCAAGTTACTTCAGGCTTAGCTCAAGGTGGACGAGGCCTAAGGTGAGAACACTCAAACAAGGCCCCAAGGAAATTGGAGAGTTCTCAAAGTTCTTAGGTCTAGATTCTAAATGTTTACCTTGAAAAGGTTGCCCCCTATTTATACTTGAGGTTTTCTGGAGGTAGGCAGGCACGGTGGCCAGGATGCGGTCCTGCCTTCAGGGGTGTGGCCATTTGGGGTCGCCACATAAGCTTGCGTCATTGGTTCCGGGCAGCACGCCGACCTCTGCCCTGCGCACACCCTCGTTGGGTCCATCCTGTGCGTCATCATCTGCCACATCCGTGCGTGCCATAGGTCCGGGTTGTGTATGCTAGCATCATTTACCCTCCACTCTCAAGGCCATGGTGGAGGTCTTAGCTGCGGACCTTGGCTTCGGCTGAAGAGAGTGTAATTCTTGTTGGGAGGCACTAGTGGCTTTCCTTGACAAGGATCTCGGCTTCGGCTTTGAAGGTGCTAGGATAGCCCACTTCAAGAGCGTGGAGACGTTTGCTCTGGCTTAGGCTCCGTTGGAGGTAGCTCGGCCCGTAAGCATGTGGACGTCATCCTTGGCTTCATGGGGCTCCTGCTGTCTCTGTGGCGGCTACTTTGTTGACTTCGCTTCTTCAGAGAACTGTAGAGGGACGAAAAGCGCAAAGGCGTTAGCTTCGGCTTTAGAGGGCTCGGTACCGTGTTTTGTGTGGGTACGAGGTGTATGTGCCCCCTAGTCGTGTGCTTCACGGACGAGCTAACAAGTCAATGCATTGGCCAGCTGTCAACCCTAGCCGGTCACCATCGTGTAGAGTATGCACGATGGGTGGTCATGTCGTAGCCATGCACGAGATGAGTTTCGATGTCGAGTGTTGTCCGTGCATGAGATGGATGAAGTATTTCTTTGCGTCTTGTACCGAGGGCTGGTCGTTTAGGTCGGATTGGGGAAGACCCAAGCCAAGCTCCTAGTGGAGGAGGAAACTGCGGTGTGGGTTGGCCTCAGCTCCGCTCACTTTGGTAGGAAGGTTCTACTTCGAGAAGGCCAAGCCGCTGAAGAGGACATCGGGCGAGGGCTAGTTTGAGAAATGGACTCTGAGGAGAGGAGGCATCGGGCAAGAGGGCACCTCAGCCCTAAGTTGCTAAAGAGGATGTTAGGTGAGGGGCAGTTCAGGGATAAGCACTGGGCAAGGGCCAATCCAGGAAACGGGCTCCAAGGAGGGGAGGCATCAGGTGAGAGGGCACCTCGACCCTAAGTTGCTAAAGAGAACGCTGAGCGAAGGCCAATTCGGGGACAAGAACGGAGCGAGGGCTAGTTCGGAAATGGGCTCCGAGGAGGGGAGGCATTGAGTAAGAGGGCACCTTGGCCCTAAGTTGTTGAAGAGGACGTCGGGTGAGGGCCAGTTCGGGGATGGGCGCCGAGTGAGGGCCAGTCCGAGAAATGGGCTTCAAGGAGGGGAGGCGCCAACCAAGAGGGCACCTCAGCCAAGAGGATACATGGGCCATACTGTCCGTAAGGATGGCCAAGGTAAGTACTCGCTTTGTCACTTGGAGTTCTTTGTTCCTCTTTTACTGCATCGGTCGAAGCAAAGAGCAGTCGGAGGTTGCAGGCAGTGGATGGAAGGTTGCAAGTGTCCAAGGTGATGAGGCTCCAATCCGAGGAGAGATATTTGGTCGAGGAGGGGCACGAGGCTGGCAAGAGGCAATGAGGAGGTTCCAAGCCAAGGCGGTGTGTCCGCCAGAGGGTCACCCTATCAGGGAGCGACCTGCGCCATCCGAAGGGAACGCCAAGATTTGGAGGGCAACTTGAAGCATAATTTTTGCATATCTTATGCCTTTTTGTGCTTGTATTCTTTATTCCTTTTATGCGTGTAAGGGCCAGTCCCCCCTTCTGAGAGGTCGCAAGTTGCAAAAATCTGTCGCTCATTGAGCCACTCATTTAAGAACTCAAGTGAACCAGGGCGAGGCTGATCTTCGCCACCAAGGACACGAGGCCCCTTTCCTTAGCAAGAAGGAAAGGAAGGTGAACGCCTTATCTCTCCTGGCTTGTTCCTCATCCCTGCCAAGGTAGTTAGGTCGGGGCCAAGCTTCGTCGCCGAGGGTGCAAGGCCTCTTCTAGCTAAACTTTCCTCAGGGATGCAACACATGGGCTCGTGCATAGTCGAGGCCTGATCGCCCGACCAGCACTATAGAGTGCCCTTGTCTTTGCAAGGTGGCATCATTTTCTTTAGCATGTCTGTTTTGCTGTGACTTATGTTAAGCGGAGGGCCAATGCAGGATCTTCAACCTAGATAAGAACTTGCTCAACAGGAGGATCTTCCGAGGCCGAGGCCAATATCAAAGGCCACTATGTTAACTACAGCCGAGGTCCCTTAGGTCCTTTGCTAAAAAGGGTGAACAAGTGTGTGACCTTTTGTGGATCGTATGTCTTGGGCCAACGTCCAGTCCGGGCGTGTAATCTAGATAGAGGTTGTGGGCCACAGCTGGTCATTCAACCGAGGAGGACATGGTGACTAGGTGTATGGCCTCCTAGGGTCGTGTGCCTTGGACCAACGTCCAACCTGAGCGTGTAACCTTGGTGAAGGTTATTGCTATGGCCAGCCACTCAATCAAGATGAGAACATATACATTAAGGACTTGAGTCGAGGTGAGAGAAACTTGCTTTCCTCGTTACAAAAAAAATCCACTAAACTTGTTTGCTGGAGAGCTGAGTGCTTCTTACTTCTTCTAGGCTGTAGTCGAGGCTTCATCCGAGGCCGAGCCCTTGGTGAGGACGTCTATTACTCTTGCCCGCTATGTTTATTGTAGGAGCAAGGTGGTGACGTCGCTTTCAACGCATTCTTTTAGATAGCTATGGCAGATCGCCCGACTCCATGGTGGTATTTTTAGTATTTACTTGGGTTACCCCTCTTGGGGTTCCTCTTCATCTTCCCAAGCCACTTCACATACTCCTCCTTCCCAACCTACATGAGGATATGCGCTCGGGTTGAGTTGAGTGGTGTGTATTTGTCATAGGATGGGGTCGATGACTTCTTGTCAGTATCCTTGCTATTGCTGTCGTTACTGCGGCCGACTCCGTTCTTCTTCTTCTTCTCTATGCCCCTATGGTTGTGGTTGGCCTCTCCATGGCTCTCGCCGTCGAGGCCTCCTCGGAAGCGATGTACTTCTGAACCTTTTTCAAAAATTCCGCTTTGGTTTTGGGTAGTGTCTTTGCAACGGAGCGCTTGAGGGCCAACCCGGGTAGGAGGCTGTGGATTGTCGCGTGCATGGAGACCATGAGATCAAGGTCTCGGATTTTAAGCTCTTCTTTCTTGAAATGGTTGATGTAGGACCACAGAGTCTTGCCATGCTTCTGCTGGATGGCCATGAGCAAGACAACACTCTTCTGGAATTGTTAGTTGTTGACGAAGCGGGTGAGAAAAAGGTTGGCGAACTACTTCTACAAGCTAATGGAGCAAGGCGGGAGCCCAAAGAACCATCAGTGGGCTGCCCCCTTGAAGTTCGCTTGGAAAGCCTGGAACATCAGGGTGTCAAAATATCCATAAAGAAGCATGAGCAGCTGAAAGCTTTCTAGGTGATCATCTGAATCCGTGGTACCATCATACATCTCTAGCACAGGAGCTTTGAAGTGAGGTGGAAGGGGTTCCGTTGTGATGGTGTCGGTGAAGGCATCCGTCCTAATGGATAGGGCTGCTTACAGGTCGGGTTGGGTCGGTTTACTAGTTTTTTTCAACTGACTTGACTTGGTCAGGTTACCTAAGGATTAAACCAAAATCAACCCTTTATTAAGCAGAACTGACCTGGCCAGTTTGGGTCGGTTTTGGTTTAAATATATACATTTCCGAAATATATACTTCAGCTTTATATATATATTTAGAAAATATACATATTATATATAATATTTTAGAATATATTTTCTGGAAATATATTTAAAACTGGAATATACATTTTATAAATATATATATATATTTAAAACAAAAATATATGCATATATATATATATATATTTAAAATTGAAATAAACATATTATATATAATATTTCAATGAGAATATGTTTATAGATAACTTGGTTCGGTTTTGGTTTTCATGCCGAATTATCGGTTTACCCATCTTTCCAACCTGAAACCAACTGGTGGTGAAGAAAAACCAACCAAATCGGGTTGGGTTGGGCCAGATTGGTCGTTTGGTTAGTTTGAATTTATTTATGAAATAGCCCTACTGATGGAGGAGAGGTTCTGGCTTGCCGAGGTGTCACCTTGGCTGTCCTTAACTTGCCGAAGTTCATCCTTGACTGCATCGAGCTACGCCTATAGGTCGACGATCTTTTGGTCAATGGGGGCCCAGGCTTCATCCTGGCATTCCCAAACATGGTACGCGCCAGCCCAGTTCACCGAGTACTCTGATGGGGTTGTGCGTCCACTTCTTCTAGCCTGCCTGTTGTTTAGGAGTTCTCGGAGATCCAAGGCACAAAAGAGAAAGGCGCGACATTAGCCCTTAGCCCCCGAAGGGGGGCTGTCGTGGGCTGACCGCCAACTCTCGTCCCCGGGGCTCTCTCGATGACAACAATGGTGTCCTTGGTCTCAGATATGGTCACAAGACTTAGTTGATTCACCCCCTCTTCGGTTAAGGAGTCGGGAGCTCCTCGGTGGCTAGCTAGCAGGTCGGATGCTATTGAACTCTAGGGGTCAGCCCTATTGGATCCGAGTGGGCTGATAGCCAACAGGTTTGGAGATGCGTGCTCGCCATAATGTCCTAGGCTTCCAGTGGGGCGGTTGCCTTCAGGGCAGCCTCCTGCTGGGTGCCCCACCTCGTTCGTCCTCTATGCGAGGTTGTCAAGCCAATCGAGGACTGTTTGGAGCTGGTCCATAGTGACCAAGTTCTGAGTGTTCCTAGTGTTTCTTACCATGTCGGCTAAAGCTTAGGGGTTACTGCTTGAGTTTCTTAGAGGGAGTTAAGTTAAGGGATGTCTTAGCAACGTTCTCATAGACGACACCAATTGTTGTGGCTTAGAGTGGGTTAGGGGAAACACTGTCAATTTGCTCCTAAGCCGAGGTATGGCTGAGTAGTCCTTGGCCTAGGTTAGCCGACAGTTGGTAGGCTTGTCTTGCAATGAGTAAAAAAGAGAGAACATCAGAATCCTCGGGTGAGTACCCGAGGCAAAGACTCCGATGGTCAAGTTAGTTCAGGCTTAGATCAAGGTGGACGAGGCCTGAGGGGAGAACACTCAGACGAGGCCCCAAGGAAACTGGAGAGTTCTCAAAGTTCTTTGGTCTAGATTCTAGATATTTACCTTGAGAAGGTTGCCCCTATTTATACTTGAGGTCGCCTGGAGGTAGGTGGGTGCGGACAGCCACGACACAGTCCTGCCTTGAGGGGCATAGGCATTCGGGATTGCTGCATGTGCCTATGTCATTGGTTTTGGGCTGCAAACCAACCTCTACCCTACAACGCCCTCATTGGGTCCGTCCTACATGCCACCATCTGCCACGTGCGTGCGTGCCATAGGTCCAGGTCGTGTGCACTTGCATCACCTTCTATTCCTGGAACTACAACTGAAAGAACGTACTTGCATTCCCTCTATCAATATTGCTCACTAGATCAAGCATGGAACAAAGCCCCATCCTTTTTTTTCTCTCTGTGAGAAGTGTTTATTCATGATTCATACTCACGAACAAAACATAAAGGAATTAATAAAGGGATGAAAAGTTGTTCCATGTTGATATTTACAAAGTTCCATTCCAAATCCAAAGAAAAGAGGGGAAACTAAATAAACCCACATGGTACAGAGCACACTAAACGCAGTGGAACAGAGGATCTAACCTAGTTTCACAAGGGGGAGGGAAAAAAGAAACAAGAAAGTGGAGTGAAATTTGAAACATCAGGACTCAGGAGATCATCAAAATGGCGCAACAATATATTAAACTATATTATTTGATAGATATTTCTACCGGAAAGGTGTAGATCTCTTGCAGGACAGTGGGCAAATTTGGGGGACTGTAAAACCACCGTTGTCTCTCCACCATTTGTTTGCAACAGACTTTTGATCGCTTGCCTCCTTTAGCTTCTTAAATCCATTTTCAAAGCTGATTTCATTGGGTAGGTAGTAAGGAGTAGTTGAGGCTTATGGCACTTGAGGTACCTAGATCATCATACCTTGAGCAACGAATCTCCAATTGTTTTCGAGATCCATGTCCTGAATTTGAAATGGAGATAGATCATCACCCTGAAATGAAACTGACAATCAACAAAAAAAAAGGTTTAGATTTCATTTATTTTCTCTTTTACCTTGTTGGGTCTTCTGGAGGGGAAAGAAAAATGGCACACAACGCAAACCTTACAAAAACCATGGGGAGCAGAGTAGGAGTCAAGAAAGTCCTCGACTTGCCATTTCGACGACATCTTTATCAAGTACTCTGATATGCTACTAGTCGATCCCCCCCCCCGCTTGTCGGATGATCATCAAACTTATAAGTTGTAATAGTAGCAGTAGTTGTTGGTGGTGGTGGCGGTGGTGGAGGTAATAGTTTCTCAACTACTAGCGGTGTAGGATGAACATCCGCCCTAGAACAAAGAGGCACCGATTTCTTTTTCAAGCAAAGCTTCACAGAATTATAGACATCATTGATGGATGAGTTGGTAGTGGAATAGAGAGATGAGGAAGGTGAAAGCTTCATGCCGGTTAGGAGAAACCTGTTGTGTTTTTTTGGTGTATTCGTTGGCCATGTTAATGGGAAGGTCACACTCTTTGCATAGAATCGCTTTGTCCTCTTGACTAAATAGAAAGGCACGCCTCTCCTACAATAACAGAAAGGGAAGAAAAAAAAATAAACGATCAATGTAAAGCTCTGAAAATTTGAGAGTAGATAGAGAGAACCTGACAGATGTCATAATGAGGGTTTTGTTTGAGAAAAGCATGGATGAGAGAAAAGCTATGGCTGAGAGGAATGGAAAACAAAGGAAGGTGGGAAGAAGAAAGGGGAAGGGGAAGAAGAGAGATTGAGGGAGAGAAAAATGTAAAGGAATTTGAGGTAGAGGGGATTACAACCATTGTTGTTCGTATATCATGAGGTTGGGGAAGATGAACAGTATGTTTCTCCCAATTGTCCGAATAGTTATTACAAGGGTAGTATGGGGATTAAAAAATATTACAACAGCAGACTTCAATGGAAGGTTAACGGAAGGGAGTCTTTGTCGCAAAACAAAGTACAGGGGGGTCTTTGTAATTGAGGCAGGGGAATTTCATAATTTTGTGGAATCTTTGGGGCATTTTTGTAATTTTAGAAAAGTCTGGTCAAATCGTGTCGAAGGGTAGTTAAATTAGGGTTTGACCACAGAGAGTAGATTTGTGTGCATGGGTTGGTAAGATTGGCTGAGATGAGATCTTTTTAAATGGAAGGGTAAATGAGGGTATGTTTGGTTGAAATTTGGCAAGGTGGAGTTTTTGGGTATTCTGGGTTGATTGATAGGATTAGATTGGCCCAAATGGGCCTGAATTTAGCAGATTTGGAAAGGGTTCGATTCGGTTAATTTTGGTCTTAAAACATAATCTTTATGTGATTGAGGGGAAAAAAGGTCCATTTTGGATGAAATTTTACAGGGTAGGATTTCTAGGTAGTCTGAGGTGATTGGTAAGGTTAGATTGGGCCAAATGGGTCTGGATCGGGCGGATTTGGAATCCGGTCAATATGTGATCTTGAAATAGAATCTTAGTGAAATTGAAGGGTAAACGGGGGTATTTTAGGTTGAAATTTCATATGTAGGGGTTTTCTGGCATTTTGGGGTGATTGGCAAGGTTTTATTGGTTTAGATGTGTACAGATCAAGTGGATATGGGTTGTGGGTGCAAGAAGGGTCAAAATAAAATCTTTGTTTGATGGATGGGTGAACGAAGGAATCTTGAGTTCAAATTTCATGGGTAGGTGTCATGGGAGCTTTTGGTTCTGACAGTTGTGTCTAATTTAGTGGTTGAGGTGTAAATGGAGGTTGATTGGGACCATCGGATTGGTATCAAATAAGTTAAACGGTGGATTTGAGGGCTCTTGGGGTGAAATTCAAGTTTCTTGGGTTTTTAAGTGTTTTAGAGAGAATGGGAGTGTCTGATTGGGTGTTTGAGGTAAATTGGAGGTTCAGGCGATGGACCGAGCAAAAATCGGGTGTTGATAATTGCCCCTCTTTGTTGTGAGATAGGAAATTACGGAACAACAAAAACCAAAAGAAGCACACAAAGATTTTTGCGAAGGGTAGGCTTGGAAGAGGGACAAGATGAATAAGGAGGAGTAAGATAAAAAGGAGTTCTCATGCAACATCATTTCATCATGTTCAGGCCATTTTATTCTTGGTAAAGTGACCCTTCCTAGGTATCAAGAACCTTCGGAATTAAGGTACATTTTCCATAAAGGAAAGCATTAAAAACAGTGATAAAAGCAATTCAATGTATAGATTTTATTTAATTTCGGCAATAGTTAATTTTCCAACAAGTATTAGATAATCTTATGGAGTGAGTTCAGCTATTTGCTGTGAGGTGAGAAAGCATAAAATTAAAAACTGTAAATGAATAAATGTACATTATAGTTTCATGTTGATATTGGTATGTTTTTGTAAAATTACTCCTTAAACTAGACACTTATAAGACCGTTCTTAATTTAGAATATTCTCAGCTATTGGATAGACTTGTGGAGTTTATCCTGCTAAGGCTATAAATGAATAAATGTACATTATTGTTTTATGAAAAATGTTTAGAAAATGTTTTAATTCTCGGGATCCATCAGAACAGAGAGTGTCACACTATCCCTGTCAAGGGAGAGACCATTCCCTGTCAGGGGAGAGGTCATTCCCTGAGTTTTAATTCTCGGGATCCAAGGGAGAGGTCATTCCCTGTCAGGCAATGTTTGATCAATCCCTGTCTCCCAGTTTTTATCCTAGTTCAACCTTAGCTATTTTGGAACTGATATAGATCAGTTTTCTTCTGATTTTTTCAAGAAAAATTCAGAGGAATTTCGTTCTCACCACCCTAGTTCCATCCAAGCAGTTGGATTGCAGTTTTACTGAAAATTATGTTTTTGAACCGACTTCAAGTATACACTACGCCATTTTTAATGGAGACTGGTTTTAAGACTATTTGTGGTATCCATATTAGGCACACATCTCCCTCTTTGGTTGGTTTAAAATCTGGTGCAGTTCAGTGCAAGACCGATCCTGAAAAATGCAGTTTTTCGAAACATAGGAAATTTGATTTCCAAAAGGATTAGGAAATTTTTGAAAATTCACCCAGCCATCTAGCCTGGTTCGACCATCCATATGATGGGCCCTAACCCTTTCTTCAGGAAGGCGACCTTCTCCTCAGGAAACTCATGGTACTCGAGATCAGTGTTGGAAAACTTGGCCCCAATTGGGAAGGGCCCTACAGAGTTAAGCAAGTGGTTGGCCCTAACACCTTTCGATTGGAGTATATGAGTGGAAGGCCAGTACCTCGTACCTAAAACTAGGGATGGCCACAAGCTATTCGAGCCTTATATATAGGCTCGTTTGCTAATCGAGCCGAGCTCGAGCCTAATGAAGCTCGACTCGTGAGGCTTGTGAGTCTAGTATAATAAATGAATGATTTTTTATTATATGTATACATACATACATACATACATACATACATACATACATACATACATACATACATACATACATACATACATACATACATACATACATACATACATACATGCATACATACATACATACATACATACATACATACATAAATGTACATGTACATGTAAATATATAAATATATATAATAAATAATTTTTATTATATATTAATATTTTATATATAATTTTTATTTTTTATGTATAATGGTAAATAATTTTTTTAATTCTTATTTTTTATGTAAAATAAAAATATCATTTATATGTATATTTTTTATTTTTTATATGTATAATAATAAATGATTTTTATAATTCTTAATTTTTTGTATGTAAAATAAAAAATATTTTTATATGCATACTTTTTACTTTTTTAGAAGAAAAACTTACCTTGGAATCGAGTTCGAACTTGCGAGCTTTGAACTGAGCCAAGCTTGAACTCAAATCTCTAGCTCGAATCAAGCTCAAACTCGAGCTCGAGCTCAAGCCTAACTCAATTTCAATGAGTTGAGCTTGAATAGCCAAGTATTTGGCTCATCTCGGCTTGAATCCACCCCTACTTTGAACTTCGAGAACCTCTGGATGTACTATCAATGATGTAAAATGGCTAGTGAAAGTTTTGCTAATAAAGTATGCAAGTTCCCCTCACCTTGGTTTGAATCTTTGTTGTAAATGTTTTGGCTTCATCCAATCGCCAAGACCCCTCAGCCGCATGACTGTTCACAACACACAACCTTTACTAAGGTTATACGCTTGGACTGGACAGCCGCCCAAGGCACACGACTCTTAGAGAGTCATATGCTTATTCGCCTTTTATCTAAGGCAAGAATTTTTGAGACCTTGGCTAAGGCATCAGCCTATGACATCGGCCCCAGCCTCGGAGACCCTCAAAATAAGTAAGTCTCTACGCAAGTCAAAAGAGCTAAAATTGGTCCATCACCTAAGACAAAACAAGATGAACAAACACACTTAATGAGTAGTGCTATTCCACTAAGGTAAAGGCACTCCGCGACCTTGGACATGCACCATCCGTTGGGCTTCGGCTGTGCGCGAGTCCGTTCCCTAAGTCCCAAACA
This sequence comes from Nelumbo nucifera, assembly GCF_055504915.1. Lineage (NCBI taxonomy): Eukaryota > Viridiplantae > Streptophyta > Magnoliopsida > Proteales > Nelumbonaceae > Nelumbo > Nelumbo nucifera. Next base: position 52,235,624 of record NC_142655.1, on the reverse strand, counting down.
AAGAATAGGCCAGGCCGGCTAAAGCAATCGCCTCCCTTTCCTCCTCGATAAGGAAAAGAGGCCCCGAGACCTCAGCGACAAAGGTCAACATCGACTTAACTGCCTTAGTAGAAAAGCCTTCACAAGGCTAAGGCAATCGCCTCCCTTTCCTTCTCGCTAAGAAAGGGGCCCCTGAGACCTTAGCGGCAAAGGTCGGCCTCAGCTTAACTACTTTAACGAGAAAGCCTTCGCAAGTAGCTAGGTAAAAGTTGACAAGTTCTTTGCAAATCATGCCTCATCGAGAGGGGGCATCGACACCCTACAAAAAAAGAAAAATACAAAGAAAAAGAAAGAAAAAAGGCAAAGATTTGGCAAAAAACTTAAGTATATTCATTCATTATGTTCATTTGTCATTCAAACTCTTTACAAAAAATCTGCCTCTGATGGGGGATGCCAAGCCCCTTACAAAAAGGTATCAAAAGAAAAAAAAAGTTGTACGAAGGGAAGGAAAAAGCAAAAAGCTATACAAAGGGAGCTCTGGCCTTGCACAAATGTCTTCACATGGCCTCGATGTCAACACGCTCATCAGCTGCTTCTGGTTGTGTAGGATGCTCGTCACCACCCTAGGTTGGGCCCATTGCCTCAGTCGCTTGTTGGCCCGAAGTCTGAACCCCTAGTTGGCTGACGTCAAAGTCTAGGAGGAGGGCCAACACTTAAGCTTTTTTTTATCTTCAATCCTCTCTAGGTAAGAAGTGACACCAAACCAGGCCACCTTGTCCTTGTAGGTCTCGGAGGCCTTGTATTCCTCTACAGCTTGAGCCCTAACCGCTTGCAGCTTATGCTTCACCTCCTTCAGCTTTTCCCCTGCCTTGTCTAGGGGAAATTCTTGCAGCACTCAGCTTCTCCCTCTTGGATGTCACCTCGGCCTCGATCTTCTTTTGGTGGTCATGCTCCCCACGAGCCACCTTGGTTGAGGCCTCTCGGCTGACCCACTCCTCAGCCAGTTAACACTTTAGCTATTCGATCTCCTCTTGCAAAGACCGAAGCTGTTGTAGTGGAACCTCCACCTTGTCATAGAGGTTGATGATGTAGGAAGACGTTTGCAAAGACACAAAGAGAAAAGGTTTATTAGGTGAAAAAAGCAAAGTAAGAAGGAGCAAACTAGTAAGCACAAGAAGATCAAGTCCTACCTCGACCAACATATCCAACAGGGTGTCCCGAACCCCTTGGACGGAGAATTGAGTCTAGGACTGTCAATCCCCTACTAGGAGCATCCCTGTCACTAGAGCTCAGCCAATGCCGTGGTTGTTGAGGGAGTCACCCTCCCTGACGCTCTAGTTAGGGCGGAAAGGTCTGCGTGCCGACAACGACACGTCTTTACGGGGGTTGGACAAGTGAGATCCAAACTGCCATGAGCCTTCAACAATTCCCTCAGTGGGGCAGTCCCTCACTGCCAGCCTCTTTTCCCTCTGAGCTTGAGGGGCGTTGGCTGATCATTTGGGTGTGGCCGCCCTCTTCCTCTTGGCATCGGATGGTGCTTTTGCTCAATGTTGCTCCTCAATGGGTTGCTTTGAGGGTCCCTTAGTCGGGCCCTTCTTATTGTTCGCCCATGCCAACTGCACCAGTCATTCCTTCATGCCACCGTCCATCTGCAAACAAACAAAGAACATGTTAGAAGAAGTAAAAAGAAAACAAAGGAGTTGATGTAACTATCTGACAACTGGAGTGCCCATACCGAGGGGGGCAGGGCTAAGACCAGCCCTCACCAAGGCTTCCTCTGCTACTAAGGGCTTGGCGTGAATCATCCCCGTCAGTTGTATCTGAGTCATCACAGCTGACTTCCCCTCATTATTTTATGGCCTAATCCTCTCAGACAACAAATCTGGCGTCCCTTAGTCAGACCGGAAGGACTATCCCTCTGGAATGGAGATGAAGAAGTACTTTTTCTTTTTCCAATTGTGGAAAAACGATGGGTTGTCCACTACCCTACTCCGTCGACCCTAGAAGTACCACAAGCCATCCCTAACGGGATGCTTCCTCAAGGCAAACAGATCCTGGAAGGTTTTCATGGTCACAAACACACCTCGGAGGCGAGCCATCACCAACACAACAACTATGGTCCGAATCACGTTTGGAGAAAGTTAACTAAGGGATATGTTATAGTAATTGAGGATTTCTGGGATGAGAGGAGGTAAAGGGAAACGAAGTCCAAAGTGGATGTAGTGCTCGTGCACACGCACCTCCCCTTCGGTTGGCCACCATGCCCAGTCACTGACATGTGGACTCTAACCTATAGCCCCAGGGTATATGGTACATCTCGGAAAAAGCCCTCACTTTCTCCAAGTCAAGCTCACTGTCTAGATTGGAGCATGGGAAACACATCAGCATCTTGCCGAGGTAGGATCTTCAGCTTCCTCCAGCTCCACTACTTCAGGATGCACTGGGGCATTCCCCATGGCGTTGGCCCTTGGCCTTGTAGAGATAGTATTTTCATCGGGAGAATTCCTACCCCACTGGTTGCGTTCGGATCCTCCAGGGGTGGTCCTCTCTCTCAGTACTTGGACACCAAGCACCCGAGGGGAGCTCTCGGATTCACTACTTTCGCCCCCACTACTAGACGAGGTGGAAGAGGGACTGATGGTGTCACTCAAGTCTGGGAGGTCGTAACACTTAGGTTCAAAGTCTTAGTACGACATAGTTCTAAGACAGAAGTCCTTTACCTAATGTATGAATGAAAGAAGAGAAGCTTAAGGAATTGACTGGTTGGTGGTGTGTTTGAGGTCTCTAGATCACAAGCGGTATCGAGTGAATGGTGAGAACCTCCCCAACCAGTAACTCTATTTAAAGGAAAATGTATGACTTAGATCACTTTGATCTAATAGTCGTAGAATCACCAACTTGACAGCCCGAGCCAATACGTTACACATGGCATCGATCTCGGGGAGACAAAATGATGTCGAAGGAATAAGCTGGTCTACCCATGAACTTTGGGTCAAGCGTGACCCAAATTGGGTGACCCACCACATTGTCTTGTGCATGGTCATGACTGGTTAACACTGACACCCGTTCCACGTACGGGTCCATGCCAAATGATGATGACACCCATACAGAATATGACCAACAAATGTGGATGCCTCACACTTGTGCCAACCACGGTCCTGCGATCTTGGCCCATCGAGATCCTCCAAAGAGACGAGAAGGGAACAAGGAAGCAGTTGCCAAACAATTTCCAAGATGAGTTCTCAGCAGTTGAGGCCTACACCTCCATACAATTGCATGGCACTCTCTTCCACAAAGCCGAAGTCTCTACTCAATGCACCATTCGACGTTTCTACATTGCTATGAAGTACTCTCTTCGGCTGAGGTTGAGGTCTTTGCTCAACGCACTGCCCTACCTCGATCACTACAGCCTTGAAAGTGGGGGGCAAGTGATGTAGGTGCACATGGCAGGCCCCAGATTGCACCACGTGGCATTGGCCAGATGTATTCCTGGCCGCACATCTCCAACTGCCTTCAACCACTACAAGGCAAGTTCAGCTATAAAAGGGGGTGCTCATGTCAAGGTAAAGGCATCTTGCTCACTCTTTCTCTCTCGCACTCAGAATCTCGAGACCTCTTCTGAGTTCTAAAGGACAAAGCTCCAAGCCCTCGTCTCAAGCCTGGTCCGACCCCTCTTTAGCACTTGATTAACTTGACCGCTAGAGTCTCCACCCCTGGGATAACACCCGAGGCCTTTGACGTGTTCTCTTCTCCTACTCACACGTTGGACCCATCAGCCTCAGACATCAGTGAAATTCCTTTGTTTCTCTCGGCCCCATCTTTGGTAGCAACAAAACTCATTGTTTGATTGTTGAGATCCTCTGGTGGACTGATGTGCATGCTTCATCAATTGGATCTAGATTTATGGGATTACCCCTTTTATGGTTAGAAAGTTGACTCACAGTATATTATAGGGTGCTTATCTAAATTGATTTTCTTTCTTGAAGTTTATCACTCAACCTAGAAGTTTGAACTTGTGCCTATGCTACTCTACGGTGTGTCACCTCTGGTCAACATTTGGCTAAGAGATCTGTTCTTGATACACATTCTAGTGAAGTAAGTTTGCCCTATTATTTACTTTTTGCTTTTCAAGTGATTTTTAATGTTTTACTGGAGAATGATGGTTCTTTAATGTGGTACGTTGCCCCCAAATAATTAGTTTTGTTTTATAGTTAGTACACTAATTTGAGAATTATAACCCTTTCATTGTTTTCATTTTAACAATTTGATGGTGAGCCCTATTTGTACTCTGAATATCTAGTTTGCAAGTCACCCACAAAATCTGTTAGTGTTTTCTCCATGAATTTTAAAACTTTTACTTTATGGAATGCTTTGTTGCTGTTGTTGATCCTTGTAGAAAAATGCAGGCTCAAGAATCAAATATTTATCGACACCTTGTAGCTTCTACTGTTGAACGAGATGGTAGGTCCTTATTCCAATACTTCTACCCGAAATGTTTGTCAGATATCATTTTTCACATTTTATCAACTCAGTAAAAGGCTTATCCCGACTAGTTTGGATCTCTTATCAAATCCTATTTAACCATTATACTCTGTCACCACATCTTTTGTTATTGTCTTTTTTAGCAGTTAAACCACTTTATATGTGTAGCTAGAAGTTTTACAAAACCTTTTTTTTTTTGGTATATATTCAAACTTTGTTGGTTTCTGTAAGCTCTATGTTTAGATGCTTCAAAGTCTTAGCTTCATTTACTTGTTATTGCTTCTTTCACATTAAATGCTTCTTGTTAATTGCGGTTCTTTCATTTCAAACCTTTGGCTGTAGGTTACTTATACTCATTGAATGCTTATACTCTTAGCAAGCAGTGGAACTTTGTAACTCTCTCTCTAATTCACATGTAAACAGTCTGTAAACTTTCTATTAATGTACAGATGGAACCTTTCCTAGAAAAAATGATGGCTTCTTTTTGACTTCTTCCTCCCACAAAAGGCTTTGTACCTCCATATAAAGATCCATGGAGATTTTGGTGATGAATAGTTTCAGGATTATTGCTTAATTTCGCCTTTTGTTTTTCTTTGCATTATATAAAACACTGATATAAAACATAATCAAGCACCATAGACACAGATCCATTGTATGCTGCCAAAAATACCAATTAAATTTACAGCCTGGAAAAATACAACGCGTCTATAATCTGAGGCTATGCTATCCTCATTAACGTAGACGTAGGAATTTGATTAGGGATTTTTTACAGTTTAGAAAAATAATTTGAGGCTAGGCTTTAGATACCAAGTGTCTACCATTTCTGGACTGATGTGGACTGCAAAAAATAATCAAGTCATCTACCATTTCTCCATACTTTGTAATCAAGTCCAGAATAATCAACAAAAACATCCTATAAAATACCAATATATAAAAAAAGGCCAATATCTACATGAAGCAAAAGATATATTATCAGCTCAATCTACCAAATAATGCATAAATTTGAAACATGTGATTTCAAAGAGTTTATCATTAGAAATAATAATTTCAAAGACAGGACTCAACCCCTTGGAAGCTACCTCACCTTCTTTTTGAAATCCATGACATTTCCTCTTCTTTGAACCGTAGCTTCAGATGGATCCCAAGAGAATTGAATCAGTTGGCAGATAGAATAGCTAAATCTGAATTGAGAAAAGATCTTTTTTATAGTACAAAATTGCAAAATTGCCATTATAGGCTCATGCTTTTTGCTTTTACATGGTTCTATCTTGTACATCTTCTTGTGTACATCCTTTCCCTTTTTTGGTATTTGAATAGAAGTTACCTTTTCTCAAAAAATACAAGATAAATAGTCACCAATCAAAGAGAAGGAACCTGGCTGGATAAGCAAGAATATCGAATAATTGGGTTAAATGATTTGCAACAGCCAAGCAGATGGGCTAGGAGCGCAGAGGTATGTGTAGGGAAAGGATTCAAAACTGGCAGGGTATGGAATCTTCAGTTTCAAAGAAATTTAAATAAATGGCAAAGTGGCACCCTTTATTGAGTTACTGCAGAAAATTATATTACACAGGTATGAGCAGGGAAAGGATTGATAGGAGGGTTTGGACTTGGGAAAATCAGGGAATTTCACTGTGAATTTTTTTTTTTGCAACTAGTTAACAGGACTTGGGAAATTTTTTTTTACAACAAGTTATGGATTGAGATTGTTCCATCCAAAGTGGCATTCTTTGTTTGGTCCTCAGCTTGGAATAAAATTTTGACTAGAGATAACTTGGCAAGGAGGGGTATACAGGTGGGGAATTTAGGCTGTGTATTATGCAACAGAAATAGGGAGACAGTCAACCATTTATTGATCCATTGCAATTTCTCTTACAGTATTTGGATAAAAATGATCTGTTAGCAGTGGAGATGTGCTTTCTGGAGGACATAAAATCTTTTCTTGGAGGCTAGGATTTGAGTGGTTGAAGTAAGAATGGAAGAGTAGCATGGGGTGTCATACTTGCAGAAGTGTTTTGGGCAGTGTGGGGTGAAAGAACTACTAGAATATTTGAAGGAAAGCAAGGCTCAGTTGAAGAGGTGGTTAAGAGGATTATGGAAATGCTATTTTCGTGGTTGACGAATCTTTAAAGGAAGAAAATATAGTTTTTCTTTTGTTTTGGAAAATCTTTTTGTATAATCATAAAGAATAGATATTGGTGGATTGATGTACACAGGTGGTTTTATATCCCTGATGTGTCTCTCAATGTACAATGGTTCTTTCATATATTTTATGGAATATCTAATACAATACCATACTTTACAGTTAAAAAAATTAAAAACAAAGAACACAGAGGGAACAACTGTATTGGGGAGTTATTCCCCTAGCATCTGTTTGATAAATGTAAAAGAATGAAAATTTGATTTATGGAATAAGGGTAGACAACATGGGCTGATATATATTTCCATTCGGTGCTACCATTCTAGGCATACTCCTTTTGTACAACATTATTTTTTATAGTAAAATAAATACAACAAATTTATTGAAAGAAAGAAAGAGAGAGTCATTCCTAATCATCTAGAAACCAATCCTCATTAATATAATATACTCAAATCTTTTCTTTATATAACCATAGCCTCATTCTGCAAATCTTCTAAAAGTGTACTATAGATGTAGATTTTAAATTTGTTAACCTCTCTTTCTCTTCTAGTTACAAAAAAAAAAGGAAAGAAAAATCCTGATTAGTTCCTTACCTCCTAAAAAGGACCCAGGAACATTGAGGTAGGAAAAAGGTGGTAATGGGAAAGCATAGAAATAGAAGTTTAGGATTATGGCAGTATTGATACATACTAAGAAAAGTAAGAAGCTTGGGAGGCAACAAGCTAATAGCTACAAGATTCACTTGGGTCCAAAGATCAGTTAACACAGTTAACTAATGGGTTAGCTAAACAAGAAGTAAAAAGCACTCTAACTGTAATGGGGGATATTTGAAGTTCTTTGATTTCATATATATAATATTTAATCCAGATTGTTAGTTTGAAGTTCTTTGAATTTATAGATTTGGAATTCATGATTTTAGTGGTTGAAACACAACAAATATTTATCTTGAAGCTAACATATTTATCTCGAAACACAACAAATATGTATTTGTCAAAAAGAGTAGTTTCAAATATGGTATCAAAAAGAGTAGTTTCAAAGACTAGAAAATCAAAGAAATTAAGTTTGTCCAATGTAGACAGTTTGAAACTCAACAACTTTCTCACTCAATAGGGTGTTGCATCTTTCTAAATCTAGGAAACTTTGTTAAGATTGTGTATACCATCTGGGCTTGTAGGATCTTCTCCCTAGCAATGAACATCCTTGCTTCCTTCTCATTTTCCACTTGGTACCCAAATACTGCATTTAGGACTTGAGTATCAAACCCCTCTAAGTGTAAGTCCATAACTTCTTGATACAACATATTAACCATATCTTGCTCAGTTTGAATTGTGAGGGCAGTTGTCATGTCTTTGATGGTATGATTCAACCTATCAATTGCCTTGATGAAATGTTAATGTGGTTTCTTCTTCGTACTGTATGATCTCTTCTGAGTACCCGATGAGGAAGCAACAGGTCGAGGGATAGTTGATAACTCTGTAGTTTGATGCCTCTAGAGCATCATTTCAGGGGTATTTTCAGCTTTAGAATATTCAAAATGTGCCATCTTCTCAGTTAAATTCAATACTATGACCTCTAAGGGTCTCTGTGCAAATCTTATGGAAAAATGGGGAAGTTTCATGGCTGAAATGCAGTTTTTGAGAAGTTGGTGTGAAATCTAACTGAGAGAGGGGGTATTTTTGTGAAAAACTAAGCATAGGAGGGCGCCTCCTATCTACGAAACCCAGAATGGCGTCCATCCATCTGTATTAGCATGCTCTCCTCTCCTTAGCAAACCCAATGGCGCCTTCTAACTCATTCCATCCCTTCTAATCTCCACCATTCATTCTAGGGCACTCTCTTTTTAGCTTTTTAAACCCTAGGCGCCACCTAACTTCTAATCCTCACCATTCAGCTCCTAGCCACTAGATCTCAGCCCTCTATTCCATTCTCTATCTCAGTCATCCACTCTAGGGTATCACCCACTCCTTTTAATCTCCACCTTTCAACCCTAGGCACCTCAATCTCCACCATCCATTTCTGGGCGCCCAAATCTCAGCCCTACATAATATTGGGCACCCTCTCCTTTTCGTCTCAGCCTTAGAATCCCCTTAGAACCATCCTCACCCTTCAATAGAAACCCTAGGGTGCCCAGATCTTTGCTAAAACTCAGCTGCCTTCCCCCTTTTTTTCTCTAATCCCAGTTGTACTCGCCCTTCTTTGTAAAAAGGACCGAAGGGCTCCTGAAGAGGGGTTGGATTCTGCCCCCAGGTAAGACAGAAGGCTGATCTTGAGAAGTTCAAGGGTAAAGGAAGAGGAGAATGCCCTAGAAAGAGGAGGGGTTCCTGCTTGCAGTTCACCAAAGCCACTACTGCCACCTCTGGAATCGGATCCCAACCATTTTAATTCAATTTTAGATTTAACTTTTGTTCTTTAATTTCCAGTCTAATTTTTCATTCCTACAAATTTACTTTTATCCAGTTTAATTTTTGCTTTGTTTCTTTTTTACAGATCTGGAATTCGGCCAAGTAAGACGGAAGGCCTAGCTCGAGGAGTTCGAGGGTCAAAGGAGAGATCTAGAGGCTACTACCTCTCATCGGATTACAAACTTTTTTATCTAATTTCTTTTATTTATTTATTTCTATTATTTATTTATTTTTATGCACTTTTCACTTTCAATAGTGTCCGGATTTTATTTTTAATGAATTCCAATTTAATTAATTAAAGTTTTGTGATTTTGCAACTTCCCTTTGTGTTCTTTTATTCGGGCTAAAGTTTGTAGCGATTTTTCCCTTGCTTCCCTGTGGATACAACCCATTCTTACCATTTACTACGTTTGTAATTGTTATGAGAAATGAAGAAATTTATAAATATTAAAACTGATGTTCCGAAGTGGTTAACGGCACGCTTCCGGCTACACAAAGTTTTTGGCACCGTTGCTGGGGAAGCAACGGAGAAATTTTTTTTATTTTCTTTGTTCGGATCTTTTTCATTATATTTTTTTATTTTCATTTGATTACTTAATCTATAATCTTATTTTAATTATTGTTTCTCTTTGATTTTGCAGGACGTAATAGCGAAAGGTGGGGTACCGGAGCATTGCCGAACTATGGAAGAAAAGAGGAGAAGAATTAATTGGATTGCGTTTTAGGTGTAGTCGTCCCATTTTATTTTTGAACTCTCTTTTTCTGGTAGAATAGTGATTTTTGAATTTTTAATTAATTTTTTTAGATCCGATTTATATTTTTTAGTATTATTTTTCTTTCATTTTGTTTCTAGATCTTTTTTTTTCTTTATTTTAATTTCTTGTTCGAATTTTTGTTTTATTAGGTTTGTTTTTTTTATTTTTAGATAAAAAATTTTGTTTATTCTATTTTATTTTTTTATTGCAGCATAATCTTTCTTTTTTTTGTATTTTTTGTAGTTGTTAATTTTTTTAGATCCGATTTATATTTTTTAGAATTTATTTTGGTAGTTGTTAATTTTTTTAGCACAATTAAATTTTTATTTTCTGTTTGCAATAATTATTTGTTGCTTTATTTAGTTTCTCCTTAATTAGTTATTTAATTGAATAATCAATTGTTAAATAGGAAATTGTTCAAATTTTCGAATTTGAGTTTAAATTTCAAATCTTAATTTAAGTTTAAATTTTAATTCGATTTT